>NC_088932.1:3120000-3230000 GCF_038396675.1 Hydra vulgaris | reverse complement strand
TGTGGCCAGCAATGCCTAATAACATTCCATTTAATAGATGGTACAAAATTACTTTCTTTTAACTCCTGTATTTTATTGAAAAGCTGTGTCTTGTTTATATTTATTGGTGTTAATTGATTTTAAATGGTTTCCGTAACAAACTATAAAAGAGGTTGCATTTTCTCTTACTATATTATTATCATTGCATAAAATATTTCTATTGTGGTTATGGTTTTTAATGTTGGGCATTGAAGAATAACTGATCTTAATCAAGTATATGATAAATATTTTGTGTAGACTATGGTTGACAGGGAAATTATGCTTGACTAGGGTTAAAAACCATTTATTAATTTGTGTTGTGACATTTTTAGGAAATAGTGGGTTGTATGACATTATAATTATGTGAATGATATCATAATTATATATACAAAATGTAGTGTGTCACTTAAAACTTGTTATGTTTTTATTTGTAACTATGAATTTATTAACATACAATTTATTATTTTAATAATAATAAAACAACAATAATAAAATTAAAAATAACAATTTATTAATACCTTGTAACTATGTATTTACATTTATTAACCTTGTAACTAACTTCTAACTATTTTATAACTACCTTATAACAGAATATTGAGCTTTATGTGGTTTTTTTATAATTTTATGCTTTTCTTCATAATTGCTTGTGTTTTCTTCTTCTTGAAAAACATCAGATGCAATATCTGGATGAATTAAACCTTCATTTGCTGCATCTTTTATTGAAAATTCGTCATCTAAAAATAACATCAAAAAAGTTTTATAAAGATCTTTTTAAGAGACTAAAACAATTATAAAAAAAAGCTTTAGCTTGACAACAATATATGTATTTATATTTTTTTAATTTAAATACATATATATATATATATTTTTGGCAAGCGCTTTATTATGTGCTCACCAAAGTTTTTTGGGGCGTGTGGGCAAGCGCAAAAAGACTTACACGCGAAAGCGCTGGCTAAACGGAGAAGACTGATATATATGTATATATGTATATATATGTATATATATATATATATATATATATATATATATATATATATATATATATATATATATATATAAAATATATATATATATATATATATATATATATATATATATATATATATATATATATATATATATATATATATATATATATATATATATATATATATATATATATATATATATATATATATATATATATATATATATACACATTAGGGTGTCCCAACCGCCCCTTATATTCTAAAAAAGATCTGTTTATATTCTTAAAAATTGTTATTGGTTCTTTCAAGCAACTCAGTTAAATTTTTTCAAAACTTTATTGGATTTAGGAGCACAAGATCCTTGAACACTTACCAGGTCCTTAATATTATTTAAAAAAGGTTTTTCAAATGTTGGCTCTCAAAAAGTCATGTTGGGTCTCAAAAGAAGTAAAATTAAATAAAAATTTCAAAAATAATAATCATTTTATTAAAAAATTATTATTTTAGAGTTTTTTGCAGAAAAAAGAAAATAACTTTTAGAACTTTTTTATAGAATTTTTATAACTAAAAGAAGGGTATTTTTTTGATAATAATTCCCAAAGTTAAATAACTTAAGTAATAATTTTTTTATGAAATGATTGCTGTTTTTGAAATTTTTATGTAATTTCACTCCTTTTGAGACCTAACATGACATACTTTTGAAAAACTTTTTTTTTTTATAATAGTAGGGACCCAGTAAGTGTTCAAGGGTCTTGTGTTCCCCCTAAATCCAATCCAATTTTGAAAAAATTTAACCAAGTTGCTTGTGAGAACCAATAGCAATTTTTAAGAATATGAACAGATCTTATTTAGAATATAAGGGGCGGCTGGGACACCCTAATATACATATATAAATTAAGAATATATATACATACACAACCTGAATTTTAATAAAAGTTTGTATTCATATATATGGATAATAATTGACAAGATTGATAAAAACATGATACATATTGTCTCATCCAAGTGGAAAACTTGAAACTTTGATTTTAGATTTGTTATGACTTTCCCTTCTCTTGATAATTTCTGTTTGCTAAAATTGCGTCATTTTCTTGGTTCTGCTATTTGTATAGCATTATGTACTTCTGTCAGTAAAAACGTTTTTTGCATAAGTTGAGTTTGCAGGCAGAACAATCTATATATTGTGTTGTTAGAATTATCTTGTTCTATCTCTAAATTTTTGAGTTTTGAAATAAAACAATTTAAAAAATAAAAACTTCAGGAGATGGCATATAAAAAAAAAATTTTAATCATTTTCTCTGCAACTTTTTTACTCATAACTTAGGTTTCAATGCAATAGAAAAACATTCTGAGGTAAATAATACTATCAATAACTTAATTTTTAAAAAAAGTGGAGATAGAAAAAAATAATTCTAATGTTGTGAACGATTGTGTATAATATATGTATAATATGAGAAAACATTAAAATTTTATTTTAACAATTAGAAGTCTTATTTGCTATATATATTTTCTTGTTATAAATATATACGAAAAGATTGAAAAAAATAAAAAAATTATGCTTAGGGAAGGATTTAATCCCTACAAAATGAAGATATTAATTTAGGAGAAAAAAAAACCATTTTATAAATCTCTTGTAAGCTCTACGTATGCAAAAAAGGTGAATGTTATTTTTTTTTTGTTTTTATAGCAATTTTTTAGAATAAATTATTTTAGTAAAAAATATTGAAGTAAATAAGGATTAAGTATAGTAACGTGTGGAAAATCTGTGTGTATAAACCTTACATTATTAATTAACACTTAGATCACCCTAAGTATAAAGTAATAATGTAAGGAAAAAAAAATTTACAAACCACTGTGTTTTTTATCACTCCCTTGAAGATTTGATTTATATTTGGACCAGGTTGAATTGGTTGGTCGACCTCGATTCAACAAGTAACGAGAGAGACGCAAGCCATCCTCACGAATTCTTTTACTAGGATGATCTAAATAAAAATTTTATGTCCAAACTAACATCTATATATCAAATTAACATCTATATATGAAAACAAAAAAATTGCTATAAATTAGCACTTTGAAATATACTTTAGAATAAAAAGAGATTATTTTTAAATTTACTTTTGTAATAAACTTCTAAGGATTCATTCAATTGCTCTGGTAAATTAACAATTCCAACATGAAACTGTCCTTCTAACTTATCTTTACTTTCAGTACCATCTTCATGTTTAATATAACCAAGTTTAGTTTGTTGTTTTGATTCAACTATTTCAGGATGTAATGTAGAATATAATCGAAAAATCAAACAATTAAACGAGTTGGTCTAAAAAACAATATGAAATGCATTTCAATAAATATATGCATATATAAACATATATACATATATATATATATATATATATATATATATATATATATATATATATATATATATATATATATATATATATATATATATATATACACATGTATAAATTATGTTAGTGTATTCTACAAATAGAGTACTCAATGTTCTTAAAGGACAGAGCAATTATAAATTAGTAAAAATACTTATCTAATTTTCTTCAACAACTTGTTTTGCCATTAGTAGGCTCATCAGGAAGCTTCCTGATGAGCCTACTCATGGCGAAACAAGTTGTTGAAGAAAAATTTATATACACATATATATTCTTGACATATCTAAAGCTTTTGACAAAGTTTAAAATGCTAGTCTTCTTTGTGGACTTGCTTCATATGGGGTATCTGAGAAAGTTTTTTAGATTATTGAATTGTTTCTTTCTAGCCATTTTATTTATACATATATATATTATATATATATATATATATATATATATATATATATATATATAATATATATATATGTGTATATATATATATATACAATATATATATATATATATAATACATAAATATATAATATATATACATATATATAATATATATATATATAGATATGTATATATATGTACATATGTACATATATATATACATATATATATATATATATATGTATATATATATGTGTGTGTGTGTGTGTATGTATATATACATATACTTATATATATACATATATGTTTAGACAAACACACACTTTATCTAAAAACATCAATAAATAGAATTTCTCTCAATACTATTTTTTATTTTAAAGAAACTTATGTTAGATTTTTGGTACTTATGCGGTAGTGGTGTAGTGGTAAAGCGCTCGCTTCATAAGCAAGAGGTTCTGAGTTTGATCCCCACTATGCCCCTGGTAGTTCCACGCTCAACTTGTTTCTCTGCACAGCGGCCTTGTTCCTCAAGGTTCGTGTTTCGGAGTTATAGAGTTGAGAGAGGGCTATAACCACTATTAAGTAGCCTCCTCATCTGTAGTGGCCCTCTCGGCCTTGAGGAGGTGAGTAGCAAAAAAAAAAAAAAACTTCAGCTTTAACTATAAAAATGTGAACACCGCATATTAATAGTTTCCCTAAATTTTTTGCCTTTAATTTAAAAATAGTTATGTAACTTTTCTAAAACAGTATTGTAACAAAATAGAGGGTGCACAAGACATACACAGAAATATGTTAATACAACTAAAACATTTAAACCACAAAAACTGGGTTCATGGCAGTTTTAGAAATCCAATTTCCCTGAGTATTCCCTGATTTTCCCCTGTTTTTAAGTACGTTTTCCCTGAGTTCGAGAAAGCTCTAATTTCTTAATTTTTTTGTTTTTCCTATTTGCTTTTTGTTTTACAGCATTAGCTTTAGAAATTCCCTAGATTCCCTAGAAAACCCTAGATCTTACTTCTCATCGGCTTTTTCAACAAACTTAAGAATTGAAACTGCAACATTTCACTAGTTTTCTTCAGTTGATCTTGTCTTGTTTGTTGCTAGCAACTTTCTTTGCCAATTGATCATTTTTATTATTGTCTGTGATTGAACTTTGGTAACTTCTACATCTTTTATGGGCAGATTTTACAATGATTATCATTTCGTTTGTAATATCGAAATTATGTGGCTGAAGATCATTTGATAACATATGATCTTTGACTAAAAGTCTTGCAGTTATTGATTTTTCATTAAAATTTGGTTCCAGTACTTCCTAACCATTCTTTATAAATATGTTGTAACTTTTCTTTTTGAAAATAGATCTTTTCTGAAGTCATGTCTTATATTATTATATTTAATTAAACATTTATCTAAAATTATATATAAATATATATATATTTTTTATTCCGATTTACTCCCAACAAGAAAGCAAGCAACCTCTATTAAATTGGGTTTTTGGACCTTTTCTAAAAGAGAAAGAGCATTATTAGAAGAACCAGTCCAAATATGACAACAGTATTCCACACAAGAGCGCATAAGAAATTTGTAGAAGTGGAGAATGGAATCAGGAGTAAGAAAATGGCAAGCATGATAAAAAGAAGCAACCTTAGCAAATACTAATTTAGCAACCGATTGTATATATGGTTTCCGTGAGAGGTCAGTAGTAAATGACAATCCAAAAAGACATAAAGTAGAGGACTCAGTGAGAGGGTTGCCATTTATCAATATAGAATTTCAACAGTATTGCAATAGCTGTTTGCAGTAAATAACTGAGTTTTGTTGTGGTTAAAATTTACAAGCCACTGCAAGCTCCAATCTGTTACAGAAGTGAGATCATATTTAAGATCGGCTGCCTGTTCTAAGCATTCAAAAAAATAAGATTTTTTGTCAAGACAGGAGTATTTTTTGTCAAGACAGAAGATTTTTGTCAAGACAGGAGATTTTTTTGTCAAGACAGAAGTCATCATCAAATTAAGCCACTTTATATGTAAGGTTGTCAGTAAGTTCATTAATGAAGATAAGAAACAAAACAGGATCAAGGATAGAACCCAGAAGTTACTGGAAAAAAAGCAGTTAGCAAGTCAGCCGTAGAACAAGAAGATTGAAAATTGTATTGATTGTCTGACAGTAAGTTATTTGACTCAAGGTGGGATGTTAATATTTGTTGATCGAAGACTCAAAGACCTTACACATATGAAAAAGATATTATAAGATTTAAAATGAATATTTGCTATATATTATAATAGTTATAAAACCACTGTAGTGAACAAATTTCAATAAAAATAAAGACTCAAAATTTATATATTGCAAAACAACTTTAAACCTAATATAAAACTAAAAAATTTTCCCTGAGTTTTCCCTGATTTTAAAGATTTCAAAAAGAATTCCCTGACTTTTACTTTTTGACAGGTATTCTCTGATTTTCTAAATTTTGAAAACTTTACCCTAGTTTTATCTGAGTTTTATGAACTCTGATATTACTTTTATTTGTTTATTATACATATTATAAAAGTTTATAAATATTTATCTTCTGCATAAAAATAATTTGCAAAAGGGAAAACCCAAATATAACATAACACTTTAATTTAGTATGTTTGAAAAATGCGCTGAATAAATAAATGTAAATTTAAACTAAAATTTAAAAAAAAACAACTATAAACTGGAAAGAGAAATAAAAATTTTTAAAAAAGTAAAATACAAAACTAAAATATAAAAATAAAAGTCTAAATAAATGATAAAATAAATAAAAAACAAACCAGAAAAAAAAAGCATACATTTAATGTTTTTTTTAGAAAAAATCTTGAAAAAATCAAAGTTTCAAAGTCATTTAATCCAAGCTTAACTACTTCAAAATTTAATTATCTAAGAACTTGAAACTTTGATATTTTCTAATAACTACAAAGCAAATAAAACATGAAAAGAAATTATTAATTAGTAGGATTTGAATCCTCACCCATTGCCAATATTAACAGCCATACCCCATAATTGACACAATTAATCAACCTAAGCACTACATCATTGTGACAATTAATCAACCTAAGCACTACATCATTGTGACAATATAAGAAGAATTATTAGCTTTAAACTATTAATTACTTTTAAATTACATTAATAAAGTTTAAAGTATCACTTGAGATGGTTCTAAATTAAAAAATATGTTAGTTTTATGCTTTTCTTTTCACTAGTTTATCCTTTATTTATTTTATTATTCCTTAAGTTCTTTTTTCATTTCAGTTTATGGTTTGTTTATTTTTAATTTTCTCTTTAAATAAGTTCAATTTTTTCAGCGCATTTTTCAAAAACAATATATGCAAAAATTTGTGGGTAAGTTGTCAAAAAAAAAAATATAGTATGTGTCATCATATAAAATGTATGACTGCACGCCTCTCCTGAGAAGGCTTGATATATATATATTTTTTTTTTTTTTTTTGTAATTCACCTCCCCAAGGCTAAGAAGGCCACTACAGATGAGTAGGCTACTTGTGGTTATAACCCTTTCCCAACTCTATAACTCCGAAACACGAACCTTGATGAACAAGGCCACTGCGTGAAGAAACAAGTTGAGGGCAGTACTACCAGAGACATGGTGAGAATCGAACTCAGAACCTCTCGCTTATGAAGCGAGCGCTCTACCACTACACCACTACCGCAAATTATACATATATAAATATATAATTTTATTTGTTTTTGCATTTTTATTTTATTAGCCACTCACCTTAATAATCCCTCTACCAATAAATTATTTACAGATAACCGCACTAAAGTATACAAACATTGACTGACTTTAAAAACTTAAAATCGTTTTATTTAAATACGAAGAAAATAATTAAAATAAAAACAGCAAAAAAAACGTTTTATTTAAATTCTGAACAAATTTGTTTAAAAACACAACATAACGAAAATTGAATTTAAATTCTAAGTATAAACCTTTTATTTAAATTGTAAACAAAGCAATTAAATTAAAAACAGAATAAAAAACAATATAATTTCTAAACAAAATTGAACAACATTTAAATTCAAAACAAAATAGTTAAAAGAAAAACAGCACAACAAAAAAATTCTGAACAAATTAGTTTAAATATATAACATCAAAACAAATGCTTTACTCAAATTCTAAATAAAGAAATTAAGATAAAAACAAAAAAGGAAATTTTAATTCAATTCTGAATTAAGTTAAAAAATAAATTAATTGAATAAAGAAAGTTATTTTAAAATTCCTAATAAAATAATTAAAATCAAATAGCAAAAAAAAAAAAGTTTGTATTTGGAACTTAAATTCCAAATACTTTATTTAAATTGTAAACAAAACAATTAAATTCAAAATGGAAAAACAAACATTTTTTAATAAAATATAATAATAATAAAATCATTAAAATGAAATTTGGGAGTAAAATTTACAAATGATCTTAAGTGGAAATTTAAATACCAGAGGTCACGGTTTTAGATATGACAGAGAAATTATTAATAGTGGAGTTCAACATAACATCTTAACAAACAGAGTTGCAACATTATGGAATTCATTGTTAGAAGAAGCTGTCAACGCAAAATCTTTGAATGAATTCAAAAATATTTATAACAGACTACAAAAGTAAAAAACCTGAACGCATTAAAACGCATTAAAGAAAACTTCTCTTAAAACATGAAAAGGCTGTCATAGTGTGGAATTTACACTTGCTGGTATTTCCATCAGTTACAGCATTAAATTATAATAAATATAATAATAAAATAAGCAGAACTTTCATTAAATTTTCAAATATTTAGGAAACCATCGACATTTGAAAGAAATGTTGGAAAACTTGATGTTTGTTTTTCTTAATAAAGTCATAGAACTTAGGAATTTGGTTTTCTTTCTATTTTCTTTCCATTTGTTTCAAACTTTGTTTTAAAAATTTGTGCTGAACTTATGCCGGACCTAAAACAGTTTTAGACCAGCAAAAAAGTTTGCTGACCTTTTTTTTCCTAATTCCAGGGGGAGTATACTTACATTGACTAATGGTTTAGGTTCAGGCAACCTATTAATTTAAAGAAAAAGCATTTTTAAAAGTTATTAAACTTACTAAAGTTATTAAACTGTGGTTTATTAGCATTTGACTTGAAACAACAGTTTATGGAAAAAACCTTTTACGATCATGCAGGACTATATAGTATATATAACATGTACAAATATATACATGTATATTATACAAATATATATATATATACATATATATATATATTTATATATATATATATATATATATATATATATATATATATATATATATATATATATATATCAGGAGCTTTTCTAGGAAAAAAATTTTGCCGCCGTACTCCTGTATCCTGGAGAAATTTATAAGAAATATTGCTGAATATAGGTGTTTTTTTGCGAAAAAAAAAAATATATATTTGCCATTAAGTATGTAAAAAAAAAAGTCCCCAAATTTTAATTTGGACGGCGCACTGTGGAAAATAAAGGTCTGTTTTGGATCAAAAATCAATAACTTTTTTGTTCTTAAAGATTAAGTTTTGAAATTTTGCACAAATGTAAAGTAGTATATGATGCTTCTAAGGAAATACTTTTTATAAAAAAAAATTTAAGTATAAAATTTTAAAATAAAAATTAAAAACTTTAAAGTTGTCATTTTTATTTTATTTTTAACTAAACATGTTCTTTTTAATTATATGAAAAACTTTGAAAGTATTCAAAACAACAAAAAATACATAAAATGTTTGGAAAATATATTCTGGAAAATATATACTCTAGTAGTGATGTACCGATTAATCGGCATCGGCTTAATCAGCCACATTTTGCACAATCGGAATCGGCATCGGCCTTATTTTCCATTTTCCAACCGATGGCATTTTAATATTTTTATCCTGCATTATAATAATAATTAAATAATAAATTAACTAAGCTTTATGCATTACTTAGAACTTTTTTGGATTTTGCAAAACAACTGCGCTAGTTACCTCATCAACTAATCTGATCGGTACCAAAGGATTAATAAATAAATTTGCATCAGAAATAAGTTCAGATTCCTCTAAAAGTTTCTGCGTGTACTTGCTTTGGCCAGAGGAGCCATCACAACCCCATTTACTATACAAAATTAAATGTTTAAATTTACTATTGTAAATGAAATCTTTAGTCAAAATTCTATCTACAGTGTGATCCAACAAATTTTGCAGTTCCATATTCTATTTCTATTGCAGAAGATGGTGGATAGCAGGTCTGTTTAATTTCTTTTAATTTGTAATATGGTGGGAATAAGTAACAGTTTTTTATCTGTCAACTTCCTCAAGTATAAATATTGTGCTTTAGTTAAATTTAAATCAAAAAACACGCTGAGTGCTTCTTTATCCGTCAGTTGAACGTTTTTGTTTTCCATAAAACTCAAGACAGAGATTTTTTTTCTCCTATTGAGAAGAAACAGAAGATCTTTTTTGAAGAAAAAAAGATCTTCTGTTTCTTCTCAATAGGAGAAGAAACAGAAGATCTTTTTTTCTTCAAAAAAGAAAAAAAGATCTTCTGTTTCTTCTACTATTGAATATAATGTCTGAAGATATGTATTAAAGATATGCTTGAATCTAATTTCTTTAACTAATGAGATTTTTTTCTTCTTTTACTGGTCTCTAACAAATCTTTATAAGACACGCACGGTCTTCCACATTTTTCAAATGATGTAAATGGCATGGGGTCTGTTACAGCGTTTTTCGATTTTAGTAAAAATACACTATATTCAGAATCTAACCAATTACTCTTGTTAGATAAAAAAGCTTTCACTTTCCGTGATGCCTTGGTACATTGTTTTTTAAACAACGGAATAATGTGCCTTTAAAAATCACTAACGATGAAACACAAGCTATCCTGAGAAACTTGATAACTTTCTTTTAAAGTTATTGATGGTGCCTTAATTGACCTTATTCCATCAATATAGGAAAGTAACAGTTTCCATTTTGAACACTTAAAAGTCGTCATTTTAAAAAGTAACCGAAGTATTCAATTTCCACTGTAAATTTGTTGCAGTGATATAAATTTTTCAACTCTTTATATATCATTTTTTAAATGATGCAGTGTTCAAAAATTGCTGATATTTTTACCACAAAATGCAAAAATGATAGAATGCATGTCCACCAAAATTAATTCTCAACAAAAAATTGACTAAAAAACTTAAGCAAAACTATTTTTATAAACAGATATAGTCTAAAACCACGATAAAAAGCGGTTTTCTGACTTTTATCACTTTTTTATATATAATTTTGGAAACCACACATATCCACACCTGATTTTTAATAATTCATTTTTATAGACACCTAAGCTATAAATAATTATAAAAATGAAGCATGGGAAAGCGTGGGTGACTGACAAAAAAATCAGTGAACTTTAGGATTTTTTATTTTCTAGGTTACTTTATAGTTCAATTAAATATTAGTAAACAAAACCATATAATTAAAAATATGAATTTGTTCTAAAATCTGAATAACATGATGCTTTCAAAAAAGTATAATACTTTATTCATAAAAAGTTTTATAGAAAACAACTTTTAAAGTAATGAATCAAATAAGTTTCAACGGAACATTTAAAAAATATGAAACAATATGGCTTTAAAAATTTCAGCTAATTTTATGTTAAATCTTTTTACATAAAATTAGCTGAAATTCCTACATTATAGTAAAGATTAACTATCAAACTTTTAAAAAAAAATTAAAATATAATTTTAGAAGTGAAATTGAAATTTGAGGAAAAATCATTTATGCTACATTTTTGTAGTACTATTTTCCACAGTGCAACGCTCAAATCAGCACCCAAATACGGTTGACACTGTCAAAAACAATCTAGAATAGCCCTAGCCCAATCTAGAATAGTATATATATATATATATATATATATATATATATATATATATATATATATATATATATATATATATATATAATATATATATATATATATATATATATATATATATATATATATATATATATATATATATACATAAATACATATATATATATATATATATGAAGACCACACCGGTAAAACCACAGATGTCCACTTTTTGAAAATTTTGAGTTTGAGATATTTTTATGATATTCTAGTACTAAGCTATTTTAATTTGAAAATTCATAATAAAAAAACTATGTTATAAGCTTCTATGGTCATTTTAAATAAAGGGCAACTTTGAAACAACCACTGTTGTCCAATGTTTACTTGGTAAAAAACGCAGTTGTCCAAGTTATTAATAACTAAACCAATGATAATAAAATAATAAGTCACGTGACCAACATTTATCATTAAAAAAATATGGCGGCTAATCTAAACGACCCTACAGTCACAGAAAAACCTAAAAAAAAGGCAGTCAATGGAAAAAAAAGAGAGTTTACTTGAGATCTGAGATTAAAAAATCAGGTTATAGGAATACCATGTAACTGTGTTAGTCTGAAGTGTTTTGAAGTTACAACAGAAGATGACAGAATAAAACTTATATCATATTTCAACAACTTGAAAACAAAGGATGAGCAGGATATGCATATTTCTTCTCTTATTTCTGTTCATAGCATTAAGCGTCAATGAAGCAGAAATTTAATAATTGAACAATCTAAAATTCATAGTTATTTTTTTAAGTATCACCTGAACATTATTAGAGATAAGAGTTCTACAAAAATATGTGCGTGTATCAAAGCGTTCATATCTATATTTGGTTTGACAGAAAATCATGTAAGGCGAATCAAAGAAGTTCTTTCAGCCACAGGTATGTAAAAATAAATTATGATATATGTATATATTGTATACATCTTTATATATAATGAGCATTAAAATAATAAGAATTTTTTTCAATCATTAGGTCTACCTTGTAAAGACATGAGAGGACGTCATAAAAACAAAAAGCATGCTTTTTCTGTTGAAAACATTGATATGATAGTGCAGCATATCAAGTCATTTCAAGGACGATCTTCTCATTATGTTAGAACAAAATCTACCAGACTTTACCTTCCAGAAGACTTAAATATTTTAAAAATGCATTGCATGTTTGAAACTATGAAAGTTATCGTAAAATTTTTAATTCAAAGTTTAACATTTCATTTGGATATCCTAGAAAGGACACCTGCTCATTTTGTGATTTAACAAAGAAAAAAATAGTTGCAATAGATATTCAAGTACCTATTGACTCTGTTGCTGCTAATGATTTGTTAAGAAACAAAAATGCTTTGAATGGATCTCTTAAACTTCATCAGAGAAAAGCTGAAATGTTTTATCAAAGAAAAAGAACTGCATGTTTACAAGCTCAGCAAACTTTAGACTGTGCAGTAATCTGCTTTGATTTTCGAAAAAATCTGAAATTCCCAAACATTTCAACTCAAGATGTATACTACTCCAGGCGACTGTCATTTTACTCTTTCAACATTCACATACTTTCTACTCAAACAGTATATTTTTATTGCTATGATGAAACTGTAGGCAACAAAGTCTCGGATGATGTATGTTCTATGCTTCATGATTTAATTGTCATTTGCCTAAAAATGTAAAGCATATCAAATTGTTTTGCAATTCCTGTGCAGGACAAAATAAAAACTGGACAGTTTTACATTTCTTTTATCATCTACTTCATAAAATAGAAAGATTTGACAGCATAACAGTTTCATATCCTATAAGAGGTCATTCCTATATGGAATGTGACAGAGATATGGCTATTATTTATCAAAAGTTTCCAGCAGAAACACCAGAAGATTGGAGGAGTGTTTTCCAGGCATCTCGCAAAAAACCAGAGCCATTCAACATTATAAACATGACACAAGAAAAGTTTCTGAAGTTTACAGAGTTTTTAAAGCAAAACTTTTTAGTTGTTTGTCCATTTAAGACACGTTCACTCAGAGAAGTTGAAATATCAAATGCTAATTCTAACTTAATTATGTATAGGGAAAACTGGAGTGGTATATTAGTAACCTAAAAAAATAATTTTTTAAAAGATTTTTAGAATGACATGGAAAAATAGTTTCAAATATTTAAATTTATCATAAAAAATATGTACCTAGTAAAAAAAAATTTAATATAACATTTAATTTACATATAATGCATTTGTTTTTAAACAATCACTATAATTAATTTTTGATTCTATTTTATTTAAAGTCTTCACGTAAAATAAAAACTTTATAAAAAATCAATGATTAAAAGTTATGCATAATGTAACGATTCTTTTAATTGCATATAAATTGTTAAAACATCAAAACAGCAGTTGTCAAATTGTATAGCAAAAAAAAAACAAGCGTTGTCAGCTACAGCGTGAGATTTTAAGTCTATCTAAAAAACGTACAATATTAAATTGAAACTATTTCATTAAAAAACAAAAATCTACGATGAATTATTCTAAATAGTAAGGAAAGAAACAACAACTTCAAAAGACTAATGTTAAATAAACTGAATAACATGACAAAGATTTTGATTGCAAAACTCGGTTCCATAAAACCATAAAAATCATATTTTAATTATTTGATTGGACACTGGCCAACCCAAACAAGTTTTGATTGGACATTTTGTCCAGGACTTTATAAAAAATTAAATTGAGCCCTGGACATATATATATGTATATATATATATGTATATATAAGTATATATATATGTATATATATGTATATATATATATATATATATATAAATATATATATATATATATATATAAATATATATATATATATATATATATATATATATATATATATATATATATATATATATATATATATATATATATATATATATATATATATATATATATATACAGGGCTCAAAATAACAAACTTTTTTATTTCGGACAATTTGTCAGATAAAAACTTAGGTTTGTCAGACAAAACCAAAAATGTCTGACAAACCAGCAAAAATATTTACTTTATGAAAAGAAATGTGATCGCATATCATTCCTGATCACACAAAATATATCTTGTTTTTATACGTTATGTTTAATTATAGTTCACAATAAAACATAATTAGCAGAAAAATTAATTACAAAAAGCAGCTGTAAAAACAAAGAACTATTAAGTAAGTGCTTTCAGTTCATACTGAGTTCTATAATATCAACCGAGTTCAAGTTTGGCCAACATCTATGTATGATAAACATTGATTTAGATAAAATTTATTGTTTTTCTTTCTCAAAAAAAGTGTCAGGATTTCTACTGAAGATCACGGTAAATGCAGTGGTAATAAACTACTCACTTTTATTTTTAAAATGCCTTAAAATGAAATAAAAGTTATTTGCTTTTTCGTTATTTTCCTTTTTGTTCTTCTTTGACTAAAAAAGTGTAATGATTAAAGTTGACTTTTTAAAAATTAAAGAAAAACTATTAGTTGTTTATTTCATCATAGTAATATCTTTCTTAGTTTCTTAATTTAATTGTATATGGAAGTATAAAAAAACAATTTATATTTCATTTATTTTTGAAATTTTTCTGATCTAAGTATACCTTCTCAGTAGGCTATTCATACACTATGCATAAATTAAATTGTGAAATTTATATTTAAATAGTTAAACCATATTTAAACTAAATTTAAAATAACTTTAAAACACACAAATAAAAGTACCTTCTTTGTAATTGCATTCATATCCTTTAATATGGCTATATTTTTTTTTTCTAAAATAGTTCATAACACTTTAGTATTAGATCAAACTCTTTGACAACTTACAACAACTGAAGACTATTGGCATGCAAAAATCTATTACTTTCTCTCATGCAAAAGTGATAGAATCATTAATTCTGACACTTTGGCAAGACTGTGGTATCAATGGTTTTTGGTTAACATGCTGTGGGAAAAGATAAGCTCTGAATAACATGCTGTAGAGTAACCTGAATTGTCAAGAGCTAGAGGAAAAGTTTATTTATTAAGGAATTAAAATTATGATGGAAAAAGTGGAGCTGTTTTGGCTGTAAACACAAAGTATCTACTGTAAACGCAGTTTATAAAAATGATGTCTGCCTGCAACGACAGTTAATAAAATCTAAATGGTATGGCTTTTAACTTAAATAAATAAGAACTTTCAAACTTTTGTAAGAACATTCTGGACATTTTTCAAAATTCAATTTGAAACTGACAATTTTAAACGACTACCAAAAAAAAATATTGAAACATGTGCAAAAAAATTAACGTTTTGATTAATTTTATTTCGCATTTTTTTATGATAAAAGCACGTGGAAGAAAAATTGAAACATGTTTCAATATTTTTTTTTTTTTAGTTTTTTGTTATTTTTATTATTACGATGTTTAAAACATTTTAAAATATAAATGTTTAAGTATGACTTTGATGTAAGATGAAGAGATATCATAGAGCAATTAATCTAGAAAACAATAAAACATTTAGGTACATATCTCGTTCAGTTTTTGTTTATATTTTACATCAATAGCTTTTGTTTATTTATATTTTACATAGCGCTATTTTATATTTTAAGTAATAATGTTGCAACCAAGGAGATTTAATAAACCTTCTTGGTTGGAATTTATTAAACATCCTTGGTTGCAACAGCTAAAATGTAAATACGGTATTTTAGATTTTAATGGTACGGTATTTTTATAATCATTTCTTTCACTTGAACAGAATTTTTAGTGCGGTATTTTTATAATCACTAGACCAGGGCCCAATGCCATGAACATAAAAAACGAAGTTTTTTCCGTAAAAAACGAAGTTTTTACCGTAAATGGGTCGTCAATAAAGGACGTCATTCAGAATTTAATTAAAAACCAGAATAAAATAATAACCAGTATTAGAAGTCCATTGGCTCCCTTCCGCGGAGATTTTCGTAGAACATAAGGCGCTATATTACCCTCAAGTCTCTGCGCACGAGAGCCAACATTCTCCTACTTCTTGCCATTAGTTAAACTTAATGTGACGTCCTTTATGGGATGACCCCAAAAACCTAAGGAAAAAAATTCATTGCTATAAACATTCAAAAAAATCCGTTTTTAAGATAAAAACTTCGCTATTTAATCCAATGCTATTAACGAACAAGGGAATCGCTTTTTCAGATAAAAATTGCGTTTTTTCGAAAAATAACTTCAGATAGGTTCTTGATATTTTCTTCGTGATTTTTAGCGGCCATTCTTAGAGCAACGTTAGCGCTTCAAAATCATTGAACATTCTTTGTTTGTATTTTTATGTAGATATTTTATAGATAAAACTGAAAAGGATTTTGGTAACTCCATAATAAACTAATTACTTAAAATCTGCATTTAATCGATTACTCAGTTCCTTGTTGTGCTTCGTTAACAATGCATGCATGTATATAACATTCCATGCTTATTTATGTATGTTTTCGATAGTAATTTTGGTTAACCAAGTTTTTCATAATGTTTGACAAAAGAAAAGTATAAATAGTCGACAAATATGCCATATAAAACACAAATTCACAACAAAATAAAATGCTGTCTAAAGAACTTAAAATGCTACTAGCAATAAAGATCAGACAAAAGAAAGAGGTTCTTCTTGGGAAGCTTAGTATGTTTTAATCAGCAAATTATTTAAATAAAAATATGTATAATTACATTATATTTTATATATATATATGGGTAGAATTCAATAAATACGGCTGCGTATAAACTTTTTAAAAAATATATATATATTTTTTTAATAATATATAATTATTTCGATATTTCGCTGATCTATCGTGATCAGCGTCATCAGGTATAATACCTGATATATATATATATATATATATATATATATATATATATATATATATATATATATATATATATATATATATATATATATATATATATATATATATATATATATATATATATATATATATATATATATATATATATATATATATATATATATATATATATTATACCTGATGACGATGATCACGATAGATCAGCGAAATATCGAAATAATTATATATTATTAAAAAATATATATATTTTTTAAAAAAAGTATTTACAAATGTTATAGTATAAGTATGTCATATATAGTATATATTAACATAATATAACTATGTATTCAATCAATCATATATTTCTAAGTAAAGATTTTACATTCAAGTTTATATACAAAGAGTTATAAACTAATGTGACGTAAACTACTAATAGTGCTAATGATATATAACCAGGGTAATAATAATGGCAATTTAATCATTGTATTCAAAAACAGTAGTAGTCTAAAAACAGGTATAGTTTTGTTATACATATTTATATATGTGTGTTTATTATATATATATATATATATATATATATATATATATATATTTTATATATATATATAAATATATATACATATATATATATATATATATATATATACACATATATAATTAAATATTTTTGTATATATATATATTATAAACTAATATATATATTTATATATATATATATATAAATATATATATTTGTTTATAATATATATATATACAAAAATGTTTAATTATATATGTGTATATATATATATATATTTATATATATATATATATATATATATATATATATATATATATATATATATATATATATATATATATATATATATATATATATATATATATAAAATATACACACATATATAAATATGTATAACAAAACTATACCTGTTTTTAGACTTTTGGCAAAGTTTTGCATTGTAGTTCTTCGCAAATAATCCCACTCTCTACTACGTAGCTGGTTGATATATTCAACTTTTGCCCCTAAACTATTTAATGTGACATTATGTCTTCCCATATTCTATTTCTATGCATCATAGTAATAGATGGACCTAAAAGTAGAGTAAATAATAATCAATATATAGTATAATATAGTTTTATTATAGTAAAATACTAAATATTCCATAATAATATATTATTTTATAATTAGAATCATGCCTTAAAAAGCTTACCTATATATATATATATATATATATATATATATATATATATATATATATATATATATATATATATATATATATATATATATATATATATATATATATATATATATATATATATATATATATTTATATATATATATATATATATATATATATATATATATATATATATATATATATATATATATATATATATATATTTGGATATGTTATATATTATATATATATACACACATATATAATTAAATATTTTTGTATATATATAATATATACAAGTAAATATATATATATATATATATATATATATATATATATATATATATATATATATATATATATATATATATATATATCACATAAACAAGTATATGTAGATATATATATTTTTTTTTAAGGTGCTGCAGGAAAACAACTAACAGAATTAAATAATGTTGTTTTAGACATTGTTGACACGAAGTCAATAAATGTATCTGGAATTGATGTTCCTGATTTTAATATCTCTTTTTGTACTCCCAACCAAGTTTCCACTTCAACAGCCATCCTTTCCTCATCAACTGAAGAAGTAAACTTTACTTTGAAACAATCTTCTGATACAGCTTCTTTCATTTCATCTATGTCTGGTACATTTTTCTTTGTTGGTTAAGACTAGTTGTGTTATTAGATATAAATATATACATTAATTTTTTCACATCACATCAAAAACTTATTATTTTTAAAGGAATCTAAACCAACTTTCTTATTATTTTAATCAACGGATCTTGTTATGACACCTATAATTAAATTTTTAGATTCAACTCAAAATAAACCATCAATAGAGGCATTAAAAAATTTAAAAAGAAAACAAGCTAGAGAAGTCTCTTGGTAGATGGAAGTTTTAAAAAATTCAAAGTAAGTGTTTTAGGGTGAGAAAAAGAAAGATTAGAAAAAGAGCAAGAATTAAGAATTAAACTTTTGAAATAGGACGTTGCTCTCAGACAACAGCAAATTCGAAAAGAAAAGGCTCTAACAATTTATTACACAACAGCAACAAAGCTAATGAATGACAAATTGCAACCTTTAAAGCAGCAACATTTTTTTAATACAGAAACGGTATTTTAAAATTAATTTGTTGTAATATTTAGTATCAAACTTTATAATTAACAAATTTTATAATTAACAAATTTTTTGTTGTTTTAGGAGGAAATTCTCGAGCATTAAGGGAAGAACTATATCATAATTTTATGTTAAATTTCAAAAAATATTGCATAACTATATTTAACACACCTGTCCAAAATTGGTTGAAACTACTTTGGAGCCCTCCAGAAAAACCCTTTGGAAGGATGATTTTAGTATTATTCCTGATCACAAAAATGTAAAATTTGAAATCATCTGTTTCCGTCCGTGGAAGAAAATTTGATTTGAAGAGTTTCTCCATTTTAAGATAATTTAAAACAATGGTTTAGTATCTCATTTGCATTTTTGCAGCATTTTAGGATAAAATAGCAATCAAATGCTTAAATAAGTACTCAAATAACAATTTTTTTTGCAATAATTTTAGCTTTCCTGGAATTTAAAATTTAAAAGTCAACAAAATTTTTTTCGGGAAATAGCAAATTCTCTGATACTTTATCTTTAGAATTAGACCTTTATTGAGCAAAATTTTGTTAAAAGTCTCAGAAAAATGCCAAACTCAAAGAAAACTCATGAAGACTGTAGAAAAACAGTTTGTATCTTTTGCTTGAGAAAATGTACAAGAGAGTTTAACAACCAATTGATCAATACATTTGAAACTGTGCTCCAAATGAAACTTGACATATTAGACTCTAGAGTTCCAAAAGGGATTTGTGACACATGCAGAATTGCTCTTGGAAAGAAGAAAAATGGTGAGAATGTTTCACTTCTTCTTATGTTTCAATTTGAAACTATAAAAGTCAGTCCTTCAACTCGGGAACAGGACTGTGACTGCCTGATTTGTCAAATAGGACATTTGAAGTCTTATGAAAAACACCCACTCGAGACTTTACAGTCTTCTTCAAACCAAAAAAGATGTTCAGAGTGCTTGTCAATTCTTGGAAAAGGAATATCACATAACTGCTCTGACTTCTCATTTCGTGAAAACATGAGAAAACTAGTAATGAGGGATTCTCTTGTCAGTGAGCAAATTGCAGCTTCAGTTGTTACTGTCAAAGAAGCATCTCCGCATGGAACTGTCAAACTTGCACAAAGCAGAGGTGGCCGCCCTTTGTGTCTCACAAAAGGTACATAAATTTAGGCTAAAATTACTATTGTGTTATGTACAAGCTTTAAGACTAAGCATTCTTATCCTTAGTTTACTATTTTAAGAAATCACAGACACGTTATCAAAAAGCCCCTTGTAAAAAGAGATATGTTTGTTAGTTATCTCTTATAATAAAATAAAAGATTAGTTAGTGTTTAATGTACCCTTAAATTTGAGATTTGAGGGCAATGTTTGAATAAGTACAAAATTTATTTTGTTGCATGATAAAGTACACCAAACTCAACTTACAGCTGAATTTAGTTGAATCAAACATAACAAATAATTATCCAGGTTTAGTGTAGTGTCAAATCAGTAAATGCATATTTTCTTACACATTTAGACAAGCACCTAGCCAAAGATCAAAATTTGTTAATTAGATAGTCAAATGCTACTTATGTTTGTTTATCCATCATAATATCATTATACTTTAAGTGTCTATTTTACTTGTAGCAAACAAATACAACTATACATAAAGGTTTTCAACTTTATTATAGGACCATCAAGTGCCAAAAAACTTTTTGGAGACACCCCACTACTGACAGCAGAAGATCTGGTGAATGTCCAAGTCAACACTGGTTTGTCCAATTCCTCAATGAATAAATTGGTGTCTACCATAAACCAAGTCACCAAAAGTCACGTTGTGGAACCCAACTTTAAAACAAAGTTTATTGAGATTAAAAAGAAGCTGTCTGCTCATTTCACTCAAAATGACCTTGAAGTCTGCAATGACAAATCACAGAGAAGGAAGCAATTGGTTGTACACTGCAAAAACCTACGAGAACTTCTGAATGATGTCCTGCTTCAAAGACAAGTCTATACACAGCACATTGTGAAGCTTGGTCTAGATGGTGGTGGTGGCTTCTTTAAGGTCAGTCTGGGCATTCAAGAGATGGAGCAAGTGTTAGAGTCTAAGTCTCCACCTTGCAAGAAAACCTTGACATCACAAGTAGCTAAAGAAAGTGGAGTGAAGCGTCAACTTCTTGTTGCTGTAGCAGAAGAAGTTACAGAAAACTACAACAATGTAAGAAAAATTTTGAATCTTATTCATCTTGAGGGTGCCCATTTTCTCATCTCATGTGATTTGAAGTTAGCCAATATTATCTGTGGTTTGCAGTCCCATTCAAGCTCTCACCCATGCACTTGGTGTGAAGTTGACTCAAAGGATTTGTCTGCATGTGGGATTTGTCACAAGTCCTCGAACATTTGGTTCATTGAGAAAATGCTTCAAAGCATTCCAGGACAATGGTCAGGACTACAAAAGAGTCAAAGATTATAAGAATGTTGTCCATGAGCCTCTTTCCACTTCATTCCACCAATGGAACTCCATCTCTTACTTGGAGTAGTCAACCATCTGTTCAGAGCATTGAAGGAAGAGTGTTTGAAGGCTGATGAGTGGCCCAAGGCTCTTCACATCAAGCCTCAGCCTTTCCATGGTGGTCAGTTTGCAGGAAATGAGTGTAGAAAACTCCTCAAAAATGTAGATATCCTTCAAAGGCTTGCAGAAGAAGACTGTGCGTTCAACATTTTTGGCATTGTTGATGCACTGAGAAAATTTGATGCAGTGGTGTCTGCCTGCTTTGGAATGACCCTGGAACCTGACTATTATGAAAAACTATCATCATTCCAAGCCTCATATCTGGCTCTTGACAGAGTAAGTGTTACTCTAAAAGTCCATGCAGTGTTTTACCACATCAAACACTTCATAGAAAAGAATCAAGACTCCCTTGGAAAATATAGTGAGTAGGCCACTGAAGCTCTTCACCACAGCTTCAAGCCTCATTGGAGCAGATACAAGAGGCCAGTAGACCATCCAGAATATGAAAAGTGGCTGCAAACTTGTCTCGTGGACTACAACAGCAAGAATATCTAAATTGGGAGTAAAAACTATTTTTTTATTCTGCCAGTAAACTAAGATTTTTTTTTTTAGGAATGAGTAATTTAAAACTTTCTTCCTTCTTAGAACACACAGAATACCTCTTTTTATTCCTATCAATATTATGGACATGATTGTGGTTTCACGTGTGGTTAAGAATGCTAGAATTTGAAAACTTAAATATAAACTTTCAAATTTGAATGCTCTAGAAAATCAAAATAAACAGAATGCTCTCATTTTCTCTCTATTGTGTAGGATGTAATTTTCAAATCAAATTTTCTTCCAAGGACGATTACAGATGATTTCAAATTTTACATTTTTGTGATCAGGAATATTACAAAAATTATCCCTCAAAAGGGTTTTTCTGGAGGGCTTCAAAGTAGTTTCTACCAATTTTAGACATCATTTATTATTTATCACCATAGCCTTACAGTAATAAATTCTGTAAAACTTTACACTAACATTAAAACCAATGCTGTTGCAATGTGAAATTGATACAAGCATTACAACTATACCACTACCGCATTTAAATAGCGTGTTCAATTTATGGTATTGCATTGGCTAGTAATTGACATTTACCTTAACCTCTAAATTCCCTTTTTCAACCGCTTTTTTTGGGTCAGTACTCTACTTAAGAATATTTTATGTATATATCGGATATTTAGTACAACATCTTTCATATTTTATATTAAATATCTATTATAGTTTTATATTAATTCGATAGTTTATCTTAATTTTATGCTATTAAGCAATTTTATCTTTTTTAAAATACTCTTAATAAGAATTTCTCCTTACAACAAAAGCTAACAAGTCTCCTATTATTTTTTTAAACGTGTTCTATAAAAAACAAAATACACATACTTAAAAACAATTATAAACATATGTTTTTATGGTCTAATATTTTATAAAATTTCTTGCTTTTATTAAAAAATCATTGTGTGAATTTTTTTCCAATTTTAATTCTGCTAATTTATACACGAATCTATGATCCATATCTAAACTATTTTGATAGATCCTCTGCTCTAGAACAAATTGTATATGAATTTTTAAACAATATTTTTAAGTAAAGTAGTTGTAATCGTCTATTCAAAGCTCTATCATTCTGATTTGCTTGAGCTAGATTTTCATCAGCTTGTTCTTCTTCGCAGTCTTCAAAGTCATTACCGTTGTCTCCATGTCGAATACACAAGTTATGGATAACAAATCCACACATAATAAGCTTAGAGGCATCTTCGACCTTATGCAAACGAATTCCAGTTTTCAAAGCATAAAACCTGTTTTTGACAATTCCAAAACATTACTCAATTATGCTTCTAGTTTTTCTCTGTGCTATGTTGAAACGTTTTTGAAGTCCATCTGGATCACCAGGAAAAGGTGGAATTAACCATTCTCGACATGGGTACGCAGAGTCAGCCAAAATTACAGCTCCATTAAATGAAAGCTCTACAAATTCAAACTTGTTCCATAGGTTACAATTTCTTAGAACCTAATAGTTGTAAAATCACGATTTTAAATTTACTGTAAGTTACATTATAATAAATTATAACAGTTAGTCTAAGTTACATTATAATTACCAATCTAATACAGAGTGGTGCAGAGTAAACGCATCTTTTTCGAACCGCTAGTAGGCGGCGACGGGAGGAGGTATTGACCTTGAACGAATGTTGACAGACGGCCCAAACAATGCCGTTTCAGTCGCTATGGAGCATTGGAGCGTACAACATTGTGTGTTTGTTGTCGAGTAGTTTTTTAAAACAATGCTTCTGTAGTCACAGTGCAACGTCTTTTCCGTCAATATTTTAGAGTTGGACGTCGAGGTGCAGTGCCTGATCGAAATACCGTACTCCAATGGGTTGCAGCGTTTAGAAGTACTGGTTCTGTGATGAAAAAGAAACCACCTGGTCTTCCCCGTTCATTTCGTACTCCGGAAAATCTAGACCGAGTTAGAACGGCAGTTGTTACTAGTCCTAGACGATTGACTAGACGACATGCTGTAGTGCTGGGTATGTCACGTCGTTCGCTTCACCGCACATAAATAATGACCTCAAGTTCCATCCGAACAAAAAAATGATCGTCCAGCAGCTTAATGAAAAGGATTTCGTACAGCGCAGAGAGTTTTGTCGCATAATAGATGAAATATTTACGGAAGATCCCAATGCTACAGTCTTCATGACATCACTCATGCACATTTTCATCTTAACGGTTACGTCAATGTTCAAAACTGTCGGTATTGGGCATCGGAGAACCCACAAAAATTACACCAAAGACCTCTGCACAGTTTAAAGGTAACAGTGTGGTGCTGCATTTCAAAGTTGGGGATTGTTGGACCCTATTTTTTTGAAGAGGAAGGAATTTCAGTTACTGTTACATCAGCTCGCTACGTTGAAATGTTAAACAACTTTCTTCATCCGGAACTTGAAAGGCGTCAAGTGAACATGAGTGACATTTGGTTTCAGCAGGATGGTGCCATAGCTCACACGGTGAGAGTATCCATGGAAGTGGTTCAACAAATGTTCCTAGGACATGTGATTTAGAGATTTGGTGATGTTCACTGGCCCCCTCGCTCACCCGACCTGTTGATATGTGACTTCATTTTGTGGGGATATTTGAAATCAAAAGTGTACATGAACAAGCCTCGCACACTCAATGACCTTAAGAATTCCATTCGTCAGGAAATTAAAGCCGTGCCGAATGAAATGTTGGAGAGAGCCGTCCGTAATTTTCTGAAGAGGATCCAAATTTGTATCCAGCAAGAAGGACGTCATCTCAAAGAAATTATTTTTCCGAACCTAAATATGGTTTGTAATTTCATAAACTGCATTAAAAAATCTATCATTTAATACTTGTTTTTATTATTTTCAACCCATTGTGTCCCAGTAATTCAATATTGAAAAACATGCGTTTCCTCTGCACCACCCTGTATTTAAAATCGTAAGTTTAAATATGAACATACCCAAAAATGTCACGTACTTGAATGTCACGTAGTTGAATAGCCAGTATTAGTGCACTAACAGTTGTAAAATATAACTTAGTGATAGACTTACATGTGCATCATGCCACCTTCCTGGACTGTTGGTCGATGCATACAATATGAATGTGTTGGGTCCACATACTGCCATTGTATTTATGCTATGGATATAATGGCGATTGATTAGAGAATCTTCATCTGCTTGAGGAGGGTTAGAAAGGAGTATATGAGACCCATCCAGGACACCCCATACGCACGGAAAACCTCCAATTTCCGTAAACTTTTGTGGAAGAGTGGAGCAATCATTGGGCCATTTTATGATCTCTTTTCGAATCTAATTTTATAAGATAACAATTTTTACCTCTAAAAACTAAATTAAATTAAAAACTTTGTTTTTAATTTAGTTACTAAAATAAAAATAATAAGCAACTTTACATGACAACGTAAAACTTTCAATAATTTTATTAACTTAATACATTAACATTGAAAATAGCACTGTGTATAATACGATAAATTGTGTTGGTAGAGATTCCATGACAGTCTCTGAGAGCATGAAAAAAAACATTTGTGCCAATATATGTAAAAATATCATTATCTGGAAACGTACTGAAATGCTTTTATTTCGCTTAGTATAAATGCAAATTATCTTTAAGCCTAGTTTCTAAAAAATCTTATACAGCTCTTGGGACTACTGCTCTCGAAAAACGTTGTCAGAAACATCTTCGTTAAAAAAGCGAATAAAATGAAATTGAAAAACAAAACAAAAATATAATTTCTGCGCATATTTAGTATGATTTCTGATTTTGTTCGATAAAAAATCATTAAAAAACATCAAAATTTAATAATTTTAAGTAATGTTTTAAACACCAATCTCTCGAGGCAATCGGTGGCGAAGCTCATTATCTGCAACTTCGAAATCTAAGTCTTCATCCGAAAAAATTAAATCCATGTTCCTTTTTTAATTTAACACAGTTTTTTTAAACACCAAATCCTAGAATGTACAAATATTTATAAAAATAAAATAGACAGCACAGCCTACTTAATAACTAATAAAATTTATTAAGTAGGCCTACATAATGAAAATTTAAAAAAAATTGCTGTTACCGATGACGTATTACGGATAAAAAAGTGCGTGAATTTTAGCGACGTATACGTTTTACGCTTTATAGACCAGTTGTAAAGGTACTAAAAACTAATACTTATAGTAATAATTATTTTTATTTATAAATAAAATAGTATTTTTCTATAAAACTACAGTTCATTTAATTAAATCTATATTTTTAGGAATTCAAACTAATGAGGAAGAAATTGCATCATTAATTCAAGAAAAACTTAACAATCAGGTATCAAAAAAATTTTAAATTATTAGAGAAACTAAATTACTGGAAAAGAAGAGCAGCATGCGATTTTCATTCAGTGAAACTTAATTCTGGTAATTTAAACTTTATGACTGTTCTAAAAAACGGAAAGATATTCAATTGGATTCTTTCTCTTTTCATACAAAATGTCACACATGTGTGAAAAGACCTGAGCTATGAAAACCACTTCCTCCTACTTTTGATGAAGCTACGACTAGGTTTATCAAATAGTGATCTCTCGTGCCGATTTAATATCAGCAGAGAAAATGTTACCAAAATTTTAAGAAACTGGATCCCTGCAATTGGTAAAAAAGTTAAATATCTAATTATATGGCCTTCGCAAACAGCAATACAACAGAATATGCCATCGCAATTTCAGAATTTTAAGAAATGTGTTGTCACATGGTTGGGGTGGAAGAATTTCTGATAAAGAAATTGCAATAAAATCATGTTTTTTAGATTTTGTAAGATATGGAGACAGTATCCTAGCTGATAGAGAATTTCTTATTGAAGAGGAGTCAGCATTAAAAGGTGCAACATTGTGCAGGTTTTCATTCACAAAAGTAAAAAAAAGTTATCTGCTAAGGAAGTTAAGGAGTCTAGAAAATTGTCTCACTTGAGAATACACATCAAACGTGTTATTGGAAGATTAAAGACTTTTAAAATACTTTCAAGTGTTATTCCTATAACACAAGTTGACTTAATGATATTATGAAATCAATTTGTGCAATAGTTAATTTAAACAAAAGTATTGTTTCTTAACCAATTATCAAACAATTATGAACAATTATAAACAATTCTGAACAATTATAAACAACTTTCTATTTAAAATATAAAAATAGTATTTGAATACTTCTTTTTTAACAAAATTATATAAATATATATTATATAAGGGGAAAGTATATATTGAGACATACTATAATTTACAATCTATTACAAGATAAATCTTAAGGTTACATTATCTTATCTGTATTTAGACAGGGAGGACAAGATTCGAATGGTTCGAATAGATATGTCAAAGGTTCTGGGATACAAATTTCATCAGTTTCTTCTGCTGTACCAGTTTCACTAGAATACAAAAAATCAGTTTCATCAATACTTATTAGAACAGCAGCATCAAGTCCTATTTCTTTCAGTTCATTAAACTTGGACTTTGAAAAACTAGCATACTGTTTATAAGAATAACAATTTTCATCAACATTCTTGGATACTTGATTATGTAGGAGCAATTGCTTTTTTTTTCGGGCAGCTAAAATTTATGTTTGCTAATGCTGTAGGACTAACATGCTTTTTAGATCGATTCCATTCACATTGTAAACTTGTACAAGCAGTTTTATTGATTTCAAGTCTTATACAGGCTTCAACTTTAAAAAGTAGAGCTGCAATATGACTGCAAGCTAATCCAAATCTAAAACATAAGTTATTAAAAACTTAGGTTTTAATTATATTAATTATTATTTCTAATTAATCATTATAAATTATCTTAATTAACATAATTCTAATATAATATAATCATAAGACAATCCTAAAATAATCATAATAAAATTTAATGTTGTTAAAAAAAACAAATTTTATGGGTATGTTAACTTTAATTGTTGAAGTTAACATACCCATTTTATGTTACTAAAAAAAATCAACTTTAATTGCTTAAGTAAACATACCCAGCAACACAACTGCAGTTTCCATTTAAAATATATCCTTTTGATTTATGAACATAAATCCAAGCATCATACATTGCTGTTTTTTTCCCTTGTCTTTGACTTGGTAAGACCTAAAATAACAACATTAATTTGGTTTAAGATTTATTGTAGTCATATATCTTAGTTATATTTTAAATTTCACTAAAATTGTTTTTTTTACCTATGATTTTAAAGCACAAAATTCAGACTCTTTATTTAAATCAGCATAAAAAACATCTTGCACGTGTCCACACACAAAACAGTTAAAAGCCTCAAAGGATTTATATGCTTTCATACTTTCTCTGCTATAAAAACTTTGTGATTCTACTAAATATGTGTATATATCACCATAACTGACTTCAGGAAACAAACTAACATTGTTTTTCCAAAATTTCTCTCCGTTACCATAAGGATCGGGAAGCAAAACATTATTTTCTAATGTCAACTTCTTTAAATAAAATTATTTGTCAGGATTAGCAAGAGAATAGAAGTAAGAAGACATGGTTTAGATGAAACTTTATTAGGTTGTCCGAATTAGAATTCTTGTTATTTTTATATTTTTGCCTACCAACTACTGCGCATGCGCTTAAGTTGTAAACATTCGCAACTGTTCTATGGCAATGGGCAAAAAAATAAAAACAGCGATAAATTCTTCGAGTTTACGCATTTTTTTTAAGTAAAAATAATTTATTTAAAAAATTGCGTTTTTACGAAAGATTTTTTTTCTCAAAAAAAACTTCGAATTGTTTATAGCATTGGCCCTTAGAACTTTTCCTCGAGTAACTTGTCCGCAAGTTTGATTTTTATTTGTTACGTCATCAGTTTATTCGCGTAGTGCTTAGGGCGACCCGATTGCGCATTTTTTTCAACTTTGAGTTTAACATTTTGTGTGAGGTGCATAATTATTCAAAAATAGCTATTGTAAATTTTTATAACAATCAAACATTATTTAAGGGCAGCATAGTTACCTAATTAGCAAAACTTGTAGTTTTCGCGCCTTTTTTTCAAGATTTTACTGTCAGTTTTTCAAAATTCATCTGAGAACTTGTAGTATGTTATTTTCGCTAAGTAATTTACAGGTAAAAAAAACAGAGCTGAAAGAAGAATATTTAGGGGGTGCACAGAGCTGAAATATATGTTACTAATATACAAAACTGCCTAAAACAATGGTAAAAAGAAAATTATATGTTATTTTATATTATATTCATATAATATTCATATTATATTCATACTATATTCAAATATATTCATATAATATTCATAATATAATATTCATAATATAAATACAATATAAATATTCATATTATATTCATATAATATTTTATATTATATTCATATATTATAGATTATATTCATATAATCGATTGCGTGGATAAATAAGGGACTAAGCAGAGGCGGATCCAGCATTTTTTGACCTTTGAGATAGCTAACTTCCAGACATAGAGCTGACCCCAAACATTTATATGCTTATACTTATGTCAAATAATGAGGGTTTGAAAAAAATTGCGATGATTGGAGGCTAGGAACAAAAAAGCCCCAAAATTTTTGCAACACCTGCCCCAAACGTGAGAGCAACAAGTTGATGAAATCTTTTTTGTGCTATTCTCAATTAGACTTATATTCATCGATAATTTTTAAGTTTCATAGTATTATCTCTAAGCGTTCAAAAATGATGACCATATAAAGTTTAAACCTTTCTAAATTTGAGGGGGTTGAAATTTTTATATGATCATAATTTTTGAACGGTGAGAGATAATGCTATGAAACTTAAAAATTATCGATGAATATAAGTCTAGTTGAGAATAGTACAAAAAAATATTTCATCAACTTGTTGCTCTAATATATAACTCCAAATATTTATATAAACATATAAATGTTTGGAGTTAGCTCCATGTCTGAAAGTAATCTCAAAGATTAAAAAATGCTGTATCCGCCACTGCTAAATGATAAGGCAAAATTCACTTTTTCTTAATCTTGCCATCTTTATTTAAAATAAAATAAAAAATCGTTAACAGTATTAATAGATGTTTATATTATAATAGTTTATACTTATTAAACATGTCTATCACACTTATTGAAGTTAAAAAATTGATAACGGAAATGTTTATGAAGTTTAAGATCGAGACGGAAGAAATGCTTGAGCAACAAGAAAATACTTTTATCAACATAGTTAGTTCTAACACAAAAATATTAAATGATCGAGACAGAGTTGAACTTAACATCCTTCAAAACTCAACCAAAATAGCATCAATTGCAAAGGAAGTAGAAGAAATCTAAGAAAGTTTAAATTTTCATGAAGATCTCTTCAATAAAAAAATAAAAACCGCCTTTGATTGTCTTGCAAAAGAAAATCTGACAAACATCAAAATACAAAATAACAACAATGAACTTATAAAAATAAATAACAAACTCAGAGAGATTGAGGATAGGTCAAGGCGTAATAATCTAAGAATCGATGATGTCCCTGAAAATGACAATAAAAGCTGGGCTGAATGTGAAAAAAAGGTAAAAGAAATATTCAACAACATATTAGGAGTCAAAAGTGTAAACATTGAAAGAACACATAGAAAAGTAGTTCACAACAAACATAGAACAATAATCCTAAAACTTCTCGATTTTAAAGATAAAACTAAAATTCTCAACAACTCTTCCAAATTAAAAGGTAAAAATATTTTCATATATGAAGATTACTTTAAGGAAACGAATGTTATACGAAAGACACTACGTGAAAAAATGAAAGTCGAAAGACAAGCTGGCAAATACGCGTATTAGCTGAATTCATAAGACGCGGTCCGCACACTTATGATTACGATTTAGGGAAAAAAATAAAAATGGTAGCTTTAGAGTTTGACAAAGTATCAACAAGTGTTCCACATCTTAATATTTATACTTTTACTAGCTAAATTTTTAAAATGCTTTAATTGTATTGTGCTTCTGCTTTATGCTTTATAAATGTTTTAAATCAAAAGATTCGAATGGTCTGCTCAAATACTATCGTTTACCAAGATCAGAAAGTGTACAAAAAACCTATATGAAGTTGTTTAAAACAAGTTTATAAAAAGAAAGATTTAATACAAACAATTTGCCAGAAATACAAAGAATTTGCCAGACATTATTATTTCAGTTAAATAATAAGAAAAAAGATGCAAAAAAAACTGACTACCTAAAATAAAACTCGAATCAATCATAAAAACAAAGTGATATGAAAAAACAAAAATAAAATTCAGCAGAGAGAAAATTATTGTTATAAAAATTATAAAAGGAACCCTTTATATATACTAATTCAAAAATAAGATTTTCAAAATGTTAAAATTGCTTTTATCTCGAAAAAATTACAATGGCAAAAAACTTTAAGTTTTTTATAAATTTTCTTAATGATTTTAACATAACAAAACCAGATTGTCAAATTTGACTTTTAACATAACAAAATTAGATTGCAAAACTTGATTTCAAGATAATTTCAGTTTTTCATTTTCTTTTAATCATATACTGAATTTACTGTTTCTTCAACAATTACTAATAAGGTATTAATTTGTTTAATTTTAAAATGTTTGATGTATTGCATTTGTACACTCAATCTGTAGCTGGCTTTGAACATAAAATTAAAGAAAATTTTCTACTTGTTTTTCATGGCCCAACACAATTAACACAATCTTGAGTTTTCTAGCCTAAAAAACTTCTTGATAGATCTAATTTATCAGGGCTACAACCATATTTATTGTTGATTAGACTAATAAAGTATAGGTATTTTTCAACTTTTGCTTTAGAAAGTTTTCAAATAATTTACCTTTTTGAATATTTTCTAAATGGCTTAGGCCTAGTGTAAAAAACATTCTAAAAAACATTCCAATATAACATAACTTTAAAAGTTTTCCAAAAAACCAAGTAAATTATAGTCAAGCAGCTGTAACTTTATGTTTTCTGTAATCATGCTACTTTTTTGTATTTTGTTCTATGCTTATGTAATGAATACCATATCATTTTGGAGCCATGCGGTTACTAAGGTCAATATTTACAATACCAGTATTAAAAAGTTATCTATTAATGAGAAATATGCTATGCCTTTTAAACCATCATATGTTCTTTGTACATCAGTCTTTTCAGTCTTATTTTGAATGATATTAGCGACAATTTTGGTATTATTTTTAAGTGTTAGAAGAAGTTTCTTCAAGTATTATTAGAATTTGAATCTTCCGAGAGTTTATTAATGTAGAAGTCAATATTTTCAATTTTAGTGTTATCTATATGAAGTATAATTGGATCAAATAATGAGGTATTAAAACAAATATAATCTGATAAAACAAAGGCAGTTCTTTGTGAGCATTTATAACATATATAAATGTTGACAGACAAATGATTCGCTTTCAAATTTCAATTTCATTTGTACAAAATAAACACATTACAACTAAACAGCCATTTCTCAAAAGTGTTATTTGAATTTTTAAACAATGATACATCTGTTTACAAATAGTTTAGTTCTTGATATGCTGGTATAGCAATTGTCATCTTTTTTATTTAGGACTCAGTTAATTTTAAAAAATGATTACACTTTGTAACTGTTCTGTGCAAGAAAGAGCTTATTTTTTAATCTTATCTTTTATAGTTTTCATTGTATTTAGTATTTTATTATTATTGTGTTTTAAAAAACACAAAAGTGAAAGTAAACCCAGTACACAACCTACTAAAACTTCAATGTTCTATTTTATGAATAAATCAATCAAAAAGTAAAACAACTGATCTCAAATAGTCAATATATAATTTTATACTCATAGATTTAATGCATGTAACATTTAACCAGGTAATTATTTTATTTTGCAATTTTGTAGCATTTTTTGTTTTTTAAGGAAGACGCAGTTCCCTTCCTTTTTATGGTCACAATATTTGTAAATGATACCTTCACTAATTTTCTTATCACAAAATATCTTGTTTGATGACCATTCAGCTGTAATTTTCGGTACTTTAAGAGATACTTTATTAAAAATACATGTTTGCTACTTAATAACAATATTCAATAGACTATTAGGCTTCCTTTTTTTCTTTTAGCTTTAAAAAACGTAAATACATTTGCATTTTCTTTTTCAATTCTTCGAAAGTATCTTTTTAATCATTTAGGTTTTTAATCATGATGAATTAAGATCTAATAGTAGCAGCAACAGTATCGTTTATACGATTTTTTTTAATAACAAAGTAACCATACTTTTTTCCCTACATCGAATTAATTTCGAGACCAGGCCTTTGAAATGAATTTGGCTAATATTTCTTACGACAAACTTATTGTTCGGGATTGGAATTCCAAAAAAAGTAATATCTTATCTTTTTAAATTTTTTTTGTGGTAAGCAATAAGTTAATCACTAAGTCTTCCTAAAAGACTTCCAAATTGTTGCATACTATTATTTATTGCCAAATCTAAATTATAGCGAAAATGGAAACAGCTAATAACGATTTTGAAAAAAAAGTCAATTTATTTGAAACCTATAAATTACACTTAGACTACGAATCCGATCCGGATATTAATTATTTTAATGAAATTAATTCTCCTGAATTTGAAACTTCTTATTTTTATCCTAGTGACGTGGGCAAAATTTTAAAAAGCGATAATAAAAGTGATTAACTTAATGCAGTCCACATAAATATACGTAGCTTAAAAAGAATTTTGAAAACTTATTAAATTTTATTAGCGAAGCGGAAAGTTCTTTTAATTTAATTCGTTTAACTGAAACCTGGTGTTTACAAGCAGATTTTAAAAATAACTCAAATCTCCATCCCTGGTTTTGATCCAATAATTTTAGAACGAAGTACTAATAAGCGAGGAGGAGGAATTTTATTTTTTGTTAAAAATAACCTTCTGTATAAAGTTCGAAGCAAGATATGTGTTTCTGACAAAAAATATACTAAGCTGTTGTTACAGGCCGCCAACTGGAAGAATCGAAAACTTTGGCAAATTTTTACTAAAAAACATAATAAAGCAAACTGATCTTGAAAAGAAAAAAAATTACTTGATCGGGGATTTCAACAGAAACTCCTTTGATTATTATGAAAATCAAAGTTCGAGAAAGTTTTTTAATGGTTTATTTGAAACTGGAACAATACCTTTAATTAATCGCCCGACTTGAATCACAAGTCGATTCATCATCATTAATTGATAACATTTTAACAACCAATCATCAACAATTGATAACGTTTTAACAACCAATTGATAACATTTTAACAACCATTTTATTTAATAAGTCACTAAAAAAGGGAATTATAAAAACCGATGTTTCCGATCACTTCCCGATTTTTTTTTCTATATGTGTTAATTTAAAAAAAGAACAGCAGGGAAAAGTTTTTATAAAAAAACAGCTTATCAGTAATAATAATTTAAATTCTTTCAGAGAACAATTATCACATACAGATTCGGGTTATATTACCTTTAATGATAATATCAATATAATCTACGACAATTTTTTCAAAACTTTTTACCAAGTGTACGATTCCAATTTTCCTTCAATTGAAATAGTTTTAAGCGATAAAGAAATGTCATCTCCTTGGATTACTAAAGGTCTCAAAAAATCGTCAAAAATTAAGCAGAAGCTATACATAAAATACCTAAAATTGAAATCTGAAAAACATAAAGAAAATTCATAAAACTTATACAATTTTATTTGAAAAGCTTCGCAAAAATGCAAAAAAAAACTATTATTCAAACTTGCTAAATAAATATAAGCACAACTCAAAACGCGTCTGGCAAATTATGAAAGAGTTATCTGGAAAACTTAAACCAAATAAAAATTTACTCCCAAATTTTACACAACTCGATAACAAATTAATAAATGACTCAAATGATACTGCATTTGAATATAATAAGCTTTTCACCACTATTGGGACAAAACTAAGCGATAGTATTTCATTCATTAAAGATAAATCTGTTGATGAGTTCAAAACATCAATAAGCTCTAATCTAAATTTTACTGAGTTAACTTTTAATGAATTTGAGGTTGCTTTTAAGTCATTAAAACGTAATAAAGCTACTGGGTATGATGATATTAACACAAATATTGTGATTGATTCCTACGATGTTATAAAAAATATTATTTATAAATTCTTCTAATGCACAAGGGTCTTTTCCAGATAAACTAAAAATAGCAAAAGTAACTCCAATCTTTAAGACAGGGTATCGTGCAAATACTACTGTGATCAAAAAGTAAGGTGAATTTTTTTATAAAATGAAAAATCTATATTTATTCTTCCAAATCTGTATTGTCCCCCTCAAAATAATCCCCCCCGGCCCCAATGCACTTTTGCCAACGTTTTTTCCAGTCTTCGAAGCATGCCGAAAAGTCCTCGGTAGGGATAGCCTTCAATGCGCGTGCCGATTCACGTTGGATCTCTTCAATGGACTCAAAACGATTTCCCCGGAGTGGTCTCTTGAGCTTTGGGAACAGCCAGAAGCCACACGGTGCTAAGTCGGGCGAATACGGTGGTTGTGGAGCAACATGGGTAGAGTTTTTGGCGAAAAACTCACGAAGAACCAGTGCTGTGTGCGAAGGCGCATTATCGTGGTGCAAAATCCAAGAGTTATTGGCCCATAATTCCGGTCTCTTTTTGCGAATAGCTTCACGCAAACGTCGCATAACGCTTAAATAATATTCCTTGTTGACAGTTTGGCCAGTTGGAAGGAATTCGTAGTGCACGACACCACAATAATCAAAGAAAACAGTCAACATGACCTTGATTTTTGAGCGACTTTGACGTGGTTGCTTCGGTCTCGGCTCGCCTTTTTCACGGTATTCACTCGATTGGTCGGTTGTTTCAGGGTCGTATGCGTAGACCCAAGTCTCATCGCCAGTAATAATTTGTTTGTAGACGTCTTGATAGTCAGAAAGCATTGCTTCACACGTTTTAACGCGACGCTCTTTTTCAAAGAAATTGAGAAATTTCGGCACCAAACGTGATTTGAGTCTGATGAGGCCCAAATGATCCTTCAAAATCGCTTGCACCGACCCAAATGATATTCCAACCATGTCAACAAGGTCTCGAATGGTTAACCGACAATTTGTAAGCACCAATTCTTTAATTTTGTTGATGTGGCGATCATCAATCGAAGTAGATGGTCGTCCGGAGCGTTCCAAGTCATCGACACGTTTTCGGCCTTCTTTGAAGTCTTTGTACCACTTGTAAACATTTTTTTGAGACATAGTCTCTTCACCGAAGGCCTTTTGCAACATTCGATACGTTTCAGCAGCAGAAATATCATTCCGCAAACAAAATTTAATAGCACTTCTTTGCTCAACAAAATTAGACATCGTGAAAATCGCCGAACGCACTTTTGGTACTTCAGAAACAAGCGTAAACAAAAAAAAATAATTATGAGTTTGACATGTAATTTAGCGCAAATGTTAATGACATTCCTACCAACTTAAAAATAAAAAAGATTGGACGATTCGAACAAGGGGGAAGTTTAAATTAAAAATTCACCTTACTTTTTGATCACAGTAGTATAACAAATTATCGCCCTATTTCAGTTCTTCCAGTTTTTTCAAAATTTTTAGAAAGAATAATGTACAACCGAATCTACTCTTATCTTGTTGAAGATAAAATTTTATACAAAAACCAATTTGGTTTCAAAAAAAATAATTCAACCGAGCATGCCATTCTTCAACTTACGCGCAATATAACTGACTTTTTTAAAGACTCTTGTTTTACACTAGAAGTGTTTATTGATTTGTCTAAGGCATTTGATTTGATTTAAAAAAAACTAATATCATATGGTATTAAAGATAAAACCCTATTATGGTTTGAAAGTTATCTTACTAACCGTAAACAGTTTATTTACAATAAAGATTCTATATCTCATCTATTAATGAATATAACATGTGGTGTCCCACAATGATCCATACTTGGTCCACTTGTTTTTTTAATATACATAAATGATCTTCATAAATCATCAAACTTAACAACAATATATTTTGCAGATAACACTAATTTGTTTTTGTCTCATAAAGGTAATAATATGTTTTTTACTAATATGACAAATGAATTAAAAAAAGTATCTGTTTGGTTTAAACAAAATAGATTGTCTCTAAATATAGAAAAAACTAAATGGATACTTTTTTATCCACCTTCAAAAAAACAGAAACTGCCTCATATCATGCCAGACCTTTTAATTGATAATATAATAATAAAAAGAGAAAAAGTTACTAAATTTCTTGGAGTATATATTGATGAAAATCTATCTTGGAGAAATCATATTGATAATATCTCCAATAAAATTGCTAAATGCATCGGAATTCTCTATAAAGCAAGAAATATATTATGTAAACACCAGTTAACACAATTATATTATTCATTTATACATTGTCATATAAACTACGCGAATATTATATGGGGAAGCACTCTAAGAACAAAGCTAAAATCTCTTTACCTTCATCAGAAACACGCAGCCCGCGCAATAAATTTTAAAAATCGGTTTTTTCATACGAAACAACTTTTTAAAGAAATGAATATTTTAAATGTATATCAACAAAATGTCTTTAATATTTTATGTTTCATGTTTAAATGTAGAGAAAATTTGTTGCCAAACGTATTACAAAATCTTTATTGTATGAAACTTAAAAACAAATATAATCTTCGAATTAATAACAATCTTATTGCCCCTTTTTGCCATAAAAGCAAAGACCAGTTTTTGTTTCTTATCGAGGTCCTGATCTCTGGAACAAAATAGTCTTACCAAATTTGATTTTTCTACCCAACTGACTTTTGCTTCATTCAAACAAAAGCTTAAAAAAATTATATTTTAATTGAAAATATCTTGATTTATTTTAAATTGTTTTTTTGTTGTTGTTGTTGTTGTTGTTGTTGTTGTTGATGTTGTTGTTGTTGTTGTTGTTGTTGTTGTTGTTGTTGTTCTATTTTGTATATATATATATATATTTTTTTAACATTTTATCTTGGCTTTTTAACATTTTATTTTGGTTTTTAAATGTTTTTGCATAAAGGTGTATTATTATTTTAATAAAGACATTGTATTTTTATTAAAAATTAACCATATATTGTAAAGGGCTTCATGACAAGATTCTCATGATCTTTTTGAAGTTCTGTCGTTACTAATGTAAAAATTGTAAAATATAATCGGCTATTGTAATATTTTTAAACAGCAAAATATTAAAAAAAAAAAAATTTTAATTTTTTCTTTTTTCCGATGAGAGACCCGTTTGCGATAGTTCTCAACGATTATTGTTAGATCATAGACATGTTTTTGAAGTCATGGATCAGCTAGACTCTTTGTTCAGCGCAGTCATTAACCAATTCTAAAAACTACATTTTTAACGTAGTTAAAGTCATTCAACTTTATCTAATGTTTAACCGATAGTTGCAACCATTTCACTCAATAAAGTTTAATTTTGAGTAAACCAAACAGTAGCCAGTAATCTTGCACAATCAGCGACACAAAATGTAGAAATTTGGTCAGTTCGATTAGTGGAAATGTAAATTTTTCAAGCTTGATTTGTCTGTTCTTTTAATGTTAAATAATTTTAAAGCTGCGGCAGATTGTTCGATTGTAATAGATTCATCAAACAAGTTGAAGAAAACTAACTGTTAAGTTAAAAAACAATGATGCCTATAACACGACTGATAAGCGGCATCTGCTGCTGCACTTTCAAACTCGCAATAACACTGCATGTCAGTGATTTACTGGCGATCGACATTTGGTGCAATGATGGAAACTCGACTATGCAAAAAACTTTTGTTTAGAACAGTGCAATAAATTCCGCCATTCTCTTAAACTTGTGACATAAGTTCTAGTCAACCAATTAATTTTTTATTCCAACATTACGTACTTGAAGATTTATAGCTCATTATGCACGAATTTATAGCTCATTGTGAAAGAATCTTACACGACGATAAGCATCAGGTTCCACTTGTAAGATTCCACCAAGATAAACAATTTCCAGTTCAATAGGTGTATGATATTCTTCTCTGAAAATTTTTTTTTTGTAGACGATTGCTGGCCCATTTCAAGACTAGTTTTGATTAGCAATGAATAAGGTTATTTAAATCTGGGCGATTCCATGTTAAAACATATAACTTTTTTTGAAAATACAACCCTAAGTCTCAGATTTTGCTGATTTTTAAACCACTTAGAGATTTTAGTAAAATATGAACGTCCTGAAAATTTTATCCTTTAACTTCAATCGGTTCCTAAGATATAGCTATTTTAAGTTTGCCTCCAACCAACAAAAATACGCCATTTTTAAAAATGGTTTCGGTCCTAGTTTCTGTTATATGTGTGTTGGAAAGCTGAAAATTTGTACCTTTACACATTTTGGGCCAACGAATCTAATGAAATAGCATAAAATATTTAAAAACGAACTTAACACCTAAAATTTAAATGTTTACCGCAATTGTAACGGGGCGAGTCCAATCACAAAAATGCCGATGTAGCTCGATTATTTTTTTTAGAATTTGTGCTGAATAGTTAAGTTATAGTTATCACAAAAATTTGGAGAATGGTCCCTTTTAAAACAGAAATAAAAACGTGGTCAAATCTACTTAAACTTAGTGCTTTAAACAGGTATTTTGACAAATCAAACAAGAAAAAAAGGGTGTAATTTGACAGTTTTGTAACTAAAACTGCTTTGGCAACATCAAACTGTTCTTTTAGTTGTTGTTGACTATCTGTTTCTGTTTTCTTTATAATTTTATAGAACCTGATCATAAAAAATTATAGTTTCAAAGGGGGAGTATTATATAAATGTAGATGTATATCACAAATTTAGTTGTATTTTTCAGAGGTTGCATTAAATAGTTTAGTTGGAGTTATTACAAAGAATCAGATTGCGGCCTTAAAACAGAAATAAAAACATCTTCAAATATACTTAAAGTTATTACTTATAAAACATTAGTTTCATATTCATCAAACTGAGACAAATAAACTTAAATACCAAAGGCTCCAAAACAAATAGAGCACTTGGAAAGAAGTGTTTCAAATCGCTCTTTAAGTTGCTGTCGCCTTGAATTAACTGTTTCTTTGGTAATTTTATAAAATATGATTGTGTTTATATTGGTGATGCAAAACTCAAGCATATCATCAACCGTCAATATTTGGTTTTCTAATGATCTTTGCAAACTTGCTCTTGCTGTTATTCATTTAACGGCACCACCTCTGCCATCACAAGTGAATTTTCCATGGCTGGTTGCAAAAAATACCAATTCAGCTGTAATCTCGAAATCTTCCTTATAGTGGCATATATTTATAAAGTTTTTATAGTTTTTATAATGAGCAAAACATCCATCAGAAAAATAATAAATTTTATTGATACCAACTAAATATTCTTTAATGTACTTTATAATTTTCTTTTGAAATTTATACACAAGCATGTATCGTGATCATTGCCACCACTTAAAAAACAGAATGACTTATGCTGAATATTTGTTTTAGAAATTTCCTTAACATATATAACAACAGGATGTAGTGTACATTGTTGTTTATTCCAATGATAACTTTGTATTTCATCCTGCATAACAAATTGAAAGTTCTCTGCAAAATCTGCCTGTATAATACATTCATTGTAACCTAAATAATTTTTCAGATCTTTCAAATAGTGAGTTTGGCATTTAGCAATATATGAATGTGAAGTTAGTTGATTAATGTGAGAAACAACTAGTTCTTTATATTCAAATAAGTTAAGTGTCTGAGTAATTAATTGTGATCTATCAGTACTTTGCCATTGATTAAATTGAATTTCTTCTTCTTCGTCAATCTCAATTAACTCCTCATCTAAAAATGCCTTTAAGTTATCATAATCTTTTTTGTTGAGGAGGACCACTTTTACCCTTAACAAAATCTTTTTTACCAGGCATAATTCTAGAATGTTCATCTTGTTGAAAAAAATCTTGAACCAAAGCTGTAAGAAAGTCAGGTATTTTTTTGCCTGTTTTCTTCTCATGTATAGCAAGAATTCCATTTTCACTTTTAAGTTTCCTACCACGTTGTATTAGATGTTCAGAAACTTCAAAATATTCTGAAGCGTATTCTCTAGACCAAGATTCAGGTGTAAGTCTTAATATTTGAATTTTTTCTTTAAATGGTTCAACTTGAAGTTTTTATTTCATTAAAATTGTCAAATGATCAAGATCATTTGCATTTTTTTTATCTGCAGGATGACTGGGAAAAGTTGCGGCTACACTTATGTTATCTATATTTACTCTATAAGCACTTGCTACTCCTTCTTCCAATTTTGAGTACACTTTGACTAACTTTCTTTTTGCTGTTACAACTCGTGGATGCTTTGCGACTCCATGAACTTTAATTGGTGAGACTCCAATTGATAATAAAGAGTTGTCTAACTGTTGTTTATTACAAGATTTACTTTTAACAAATAGTTCATCATCATCAATTTGACACTCCATTTCATTATCAGAAACTTCATCACAATTTGACAAAAACTGAATACATGAGCGACAAAATTTCCATCCTAGTTTACAGTCTAGATTTTTGGATTTAAGGTTACAAGCCATTTCAAGAGATATGGTTGTTTGACCTAAAATAAAATCATTAATTTTTAATAAACATTATACTCTGCTTCTAAATTTATATATATTGTATAAATTTATATAGACGGGTCACTTTGTTTACATTCTAAAGCACGTGCGCAAAAAACGACAGGCAAACATTGGAGCTAAAACAAAGAAAGCAAGAGTTATGGTGTGAAGTTTGTACAAGTAAACTATGTGAATTGAAAAAGTCTTGTTAAAATGTGTCAAAATTTGACATATTTTAACGCGCTGGTTCTAGTAAAGTAGAACTAGCGCATTAAAATGTGTCAAATTTTGTTAACCAGTATCAAAAAATACTTTGCCAATTTTTAAAAATAAAATAAATTTAAAACTAACAAGATATACTTCTAATAATCTATACTTCTATCAACCCAGGTTGGGTCCCAGCTAAGTTATAGAAAAAACCGAGAATTTGTAGCAAAGTTTACATAAAGTAGCATCGAAATCTGTTGTTTTTAAAATTATTAGTTGGAAAATTGATGAAACAGAGACTGTAATGAAACAGACACCGCATATGAAAATGAGCTTTACTTTATTCCTAAAGTTCAGGCTAAACCAATTTCTGCTCATTATGAGCCATTGCTTATTAACAAAAGCCAAGATAAAATTACAAAAAAATCAAAAGTTTTACTCAAATTGTTTATGAAATCTGATCAAATTAACTTAATACTGTAGAAATTTTTTCTAAAACATAAGGAAAAACGCTTCTTGCAAAATCCACAGGCCTGGACTGCATCTGTTGATAAAATACTGAATCTGTTCATAAAATGGGGTACAATGCAAAAATTTATAACCCCTCACAAGTCTTTACAAATCAAATAATGTAATATTCTAAAATTGTTTGCTATATTCCAACAGATTATAATCTTAAAATGGAAAGTATTGCAAAATATAAACTTTTGAATGCAATGTCTCTGCAACAAATAAATCTTTCCATTTCTGTCTCGGGTTTGTACATTGATGTTGATTATCCTAAGTGCAAGTTCAGATGGAATTGAAAAATGAAATTGTCATGTGGAATGGGTATTTCTTAAATGAAATTCTCTATAAATATAGAATCAGCTTAGAGTTGTGGAAAGATGACCAAAATTATTCACTTAATAAAGATGGTCTAATTAAAACTAATCACCAGTATTACTATCAAATACCATGACAAACAATGGTAACCAAAATAAAATACTGTCTCTTAGAGTAATGGAAACATGGTAAATGATAAACTCTGTACCTGAGAAATTCTGTTATATGTTTAAAGATAAACTTAAAACAGTTTTTTAAAAAGTTACATTGACAATAATTATAACAAGAAAATTGAATCCAAATCAACTACAGCTATTCTGCATGTGTAAATGTTCAAAATTTCTTCCTCTGACAGAGTGTATTAATTTTCATTGTCCAGTCAAATGGTATCATTACAAGTGTGCTAATATTACAATACCTCAGTCTTCAAATAAAAAATATTTTTGCTCTACATGCATTTTGCAACCTAAAGACAATATAAAAAGCTTTTGTGTAACATTACTAAAAAAAATTTAACACCTTTTTAAATTAAAAAAAATATTTTATGATTCGTTGACAAAACTTATTTCATAAAACATTTTATAAACATTATAAATATTCAAATTTTTTAAAATATTGTAGAGTATTTTTTATGATCCATTAATTTTATATATATATATAAATATATATATATATATAAAAATATATATATATATATATTTAGAAACGTGTTGTTCCTCCATTTGTTTTCAAGCACTCTTGTACTCGTTCTGGCATTGAATTCATTAAAGTTTTGATTACTTCATCAGGCACATTTTTTAAATGATGAGAGATAGAAGATTTCAAATCTTCCAAATTGTAAAGTTGTTCTTTACCAAGCTTGTGATCAAGCCGCGACCATAAATTCTCTATTGGATTCAAGTCTGAACTATTGGCAGGCCATGGAAGCACTTGAATTTTATTAGAATTGAACCAATCGCTAACAAGATGCGCTTTATGACACGGCGCATTATCTTGCTGGAAAATCCATCTTGCAACTGCCATAAATCAATGCTAGGAATAAGCGAGTTTTCCAAAATTTTAATGTACCTTTCTTTGTTGAGTCTACCATCGAATAAATGAAAAACGCCAACTCCACAGGCACTCATACAGGCCTAAATGCCTATTGAACCACTGCCTTGTTTTGTTCGTTTCAAAATGCATGATTCATCGAACCGTTCGCTTGGAAGTCTACGCAACATTACGCTACCTTTTCTGTTGTCTACCTCAACGTTCATTTCATCACTAAAGACCACACGGCTCCACTGATCTGTTAACCAATTTTTATGTAGTTTGCACCACTCTTTCCTGGCAAATTTTTGTTTTCTATTTAAGCGTGTTTTTTTTGCTGCAGCACGCCATAAATAATTTAAATTGTGGAGGACCCTTCGCACAGTTCTAGGGCTTGCTTTCAGACCATTTGACAGTGTCCATTTCATAGACAAGTCTGTAGATGATGCTTGTCTGTCTTTCATTAATCTCACTAACGAGCGAACATCACGGTCATTTGAAATTTTATTGTGTCCAGTCCAAAGACGATCATTAATTGACCGGGTCTCTTTGTATCGTTGAATTATGTTAATAATGCAAGTGTGAGACCTTCCGAGCTTTTCTGCTATTTGTCTGATGCTATAGCCTTCTTCTTTTAATACAAGAGCCGCGTATCTGTCTTTTTCTTCGATCTTTGCACGCATTTTTGCAATATTTTTATATCCTTATTGCAATTTAAAAAATAAATGTTTATTTGATATCGAAACTCAGGTTTCGACATTTTATTTTATAGCCAATGTAATAAGCAATTAAGACAGTTAAAAAAAATAATGGATTATTATTTTTAATAAGTGCAAATTAAAGATTTAAAAGTGGTCGATAAATTTTGTCCAATTTATTTAAAGAAGATTTATAAGTACTCATCAGTTTTTTAATAAGTTAAACGCTATTTAATTAGAATTAGATTAAAAAAATTATACCACTTTAATTCGTATGTTTTAATTAACAAGATATTATATATATATATATATATATATATATATATATATATATATATATATATATATATATATATATGTATATATATATATATATATATATATATATATATATATATATATATATATATATATATATATATATATATATATGCGTGAATTTTATTATCAGGCATGATTTTAAAAAGGTAACTTATATTTAGAGAAAGTAACTGCACTGTTTTGGAAATACACAGGATTTTAATAAAATTTGAACATGTTTTGCCTGTCGTTTTTGCGCGTGCGCTGAAAAATGTAAACAAAGCAACCTGTCTATTTGTCTGTTAATATTTCTCTGTAATGTCTTAAAAATTTGATTTTATATTTATATCAAGAGATTTAAATTGTAATATTATCTTTTAAAAATGTATATGATAACTACAAAACATTTCAAGATTAAAAAAATTTATTGCTATTATGTTGCTCTAGAAATATATATATATATATATATATATTTATATATATATATATTTATATATATATATATTTATATATATATATATTTATATATATATATATATATATATATATATATACATATATATATATATATATATATATATATATATATATATATATATATATATATATATTATATATATATATATATATATATATATATATATATATATATAATATATGGCTATTTCCACGATGGAAGAGATAAATTTCGTGTTTAAAAATATCTTTTTTCAAAAGGTTTTATTTCTTTAATTATAGTTTAAACACCTTAAAATTATTGTTAAAATAAATTTTGAGTAGAAAATGTTTGAACCGAGTAGATAAATTCGATGAATGTTAGCAACCGTTTGTTCTTTTTATTATTTGAAAAAGTGAGTAAAATTTGAGGGCGAGTTATTGCAATATTTTAAACAAAACATATCCATATTTTTGTTTAGAAAGAATCTTTGAGATTACATATATGTCTTGAGTAAAAAAAATTTTACTCTTTAAAAATAATTCAAGTGTTTTTTTGTCACATACACCTCTGCAAAAATTACGTTGCGTCACTGAACTAAAAGCTAAAAAAGTTTAATTATCGCAATGAAATTATGCTTTATGGCGAGGTTTTTTTAGAAATTATATATTTTAATGTAAACTTTTAATCATTACTAAAAAAAAAGATGGTCAAAAAGCATTGTATTAACATATAGTTATAGTTTAAAAGCTGTTGCGTCACTGAACCCATCGACGGGATAATTAGCATTTTATAAAATAGCGCGGTAAGGAAGTCAAAATATCATCCAAAAGTTCAGATTTCGTTGTGGGTTTTCAAATTTTTCAAATTCGAATAAATTTTTGCATTTTAGTATTGTGAAGGGCTATTAGTAAATATTAGTAAACTTTTGGATTTATGTTAACATTTTCTAATAAAGTTGTAAATTTTTAAGAAATGGAATCAAAATTAGAAGTAAAAAAAAAATGTTATGCTGAATACCAAGCTAATTATGTTTCTCGGAATGCTGATAAAAAGAAAGAAATGTCCACAGTTAGATCTAACAGATATCGAGAAAAATTAATAATAAAAAGGCAGCTTATGCTGCTAGAGCAAAATTAAGAGTTTTAAAAAGTCGCGCTTTAAAAAGAAAACTTTTAAATCAATATCAAAGACCAAGCTCATCTTTTAAAAACATTCAACAAAGAGGAAAAGCATTGAAAAAAGTTTTAAAAGCACTACCAACTTCAAAGGAGAAACAATCTGAAATTCTTTCTATTCTTTCAAATAGCTCTGCTTGTAAAGATAATTCGGGTCTACCTCCAGCATGTTCAAAGCTGTATGGTCTTTTTAAAAGCGATGTTTTAGCAGTTGTAAACTTTTATAATGAAGATGAAGTTTCCCAAATATCATAAACAAAAAAGATGCCACTCGAATTCAATTATCTGACGAAAAAGCAAACAATATTCAGATACGTCATTTATATTATACGCTAAAAGAAGCTTTCGAGTTATTCAAGGAAAAGCATCTGCACATAAAAATTGGACTCAGCAAATTTTGCGACCTTCGTCCACGCAATGTAAAATCAGTTACAAAATTTCCGCATAATGTTTGTGTTTGTAGTTTGCATAAAAATATGCGATTTGCCTTAAATGCATTAACAAAATCAATTCAAGCGCCTTCAATCAAGGTTGGATCTGAAATGATAAATAACTTTTTTGTGAACCGTACACATACGATTGCGCCTATGACAAACGCGTTGCATGCAAATGTATGAAACAGTTCGATAAACACTAGCAAACTGTTAATACATTTGGTTTCGAAGTATCCTGGGACGAGTGGAGAAAGCCTGAAACTAAAACATATGCAAACATTGAAAAAATTTCAAATAAGTCTACTCTAACAGAACTCATCCAACACATATCAGCGATGCGTGATAAGTTCGTTAAACACGCATTTGTAAAGAAAAACCAATCAACAATTTTTAATAAACTGAAGGAGGTTTCGATGAGTGTTAACTCTGAAATTGCGGTAATCCAAGTTGACTGGGCTGAAAACGCTAGGTGTTTCTATCAAAATGAGCCGCAAGCGGCTCATTTTAGTCAAAATCAAGTTACTATCATGACCCTAGCAGTCTGGAACATTGAGTTAAAAACATTTGCCATAGTTTCAGATTCAACTGATCATACTAAGTCTTCCGTTATACCGTACATTGACAAAATCCTTCACTTTATTCCTGATCAAGTCAAAGAAGTACACATGTTCAGCGATAATGCCACTTCTCAGTTCAAAAACAAAAGCATTATGGCTGCAATGTTTGTGTTTAAAAAATGTTTTCATAAAAAATTCTTCTGGCATTTCATTGCAGCGATGCACGGGAAAGGAGTGGTTGACAGAATAGGAGCTACTGTTAAGCGAATCGCAGCCCTGAGAGTTAAAACTAGTCAATACGAAATCAGGTCAGCAGCAGATTTTGCGTTAGCATTACAAGATTTGCAAATATCTGTAATTCACATGTCAGAAAACGATACAAGACAACAAAAAAATGAACTTGGATTCAGTTCAATTCTAAGTTATTCAAGAAAAATCAAAGGTATATCAAAATCACATTATTTTTATGTTCAGAATGATAACGTTGTTCCGATGCTATTTTCACCTGAGTATAATTAAAATTTATTACAAAATAACAAAACTTTTTAAAATGATTTTAATTTCGTCTTTTTGTTTCGTCACTGAACGTTGCGTCACTGAACTGATAGTTTTTTTTCTGCAAAATAAAACGATATGAAAACTTTATTGTTTGTGGCTTTTTTTATGACTACCTTATTGCCAAATGAATAAATTACAACAACAAAAAATCTATTAAGTCAAGCAAGAATTAAAATTTCAGCGAAAACTCCATTTAAAAGTATGCTGATAAAAAAACACTTTTTTCCGCGTTGCGTCACTGAACTCATGTTTTAATTTTTGCTATGTAGCAGTGTTATGTTAATACAATTGTGTTTAGTTTATATTATAAAATTTTAATTCAAGATTGATTTAGAGTAATAAAAAATTATTTTTGAGTTATAGAAAAATTTCTATTAAAAAAAATCTCTCCGCATGATGCGTCACTGAACTATGGAATTGGCCATATATATATATATAATATAATATAATATAATATATATATATATATATATATATATATATATAATTATTTTTTTTAAATAACACAATGTTTTTTATTCTTGACATGTTTTGTAAAACTTATTTACATTTTCAAAAGATTATTTTACAATAATAAAAAACTCTGAAATAATTATTAAAAAATAGAAGCCTTTACAGAGAAATATTAACAGAAAAAAAATTATACATAAAAAACCAATATATTTATTACAAAATAACTTGGGAAATAACCAATCAAAATAACCAACTATCAAAAAAATATATATATAAATAAACTGAAAGTAAAATTAAATAGATAAGTTTATAGTATAATGTAAAGTTTGTTTATTAAGTGAGGGACTTTCCCATTTAATGTGGAGGGCTTCTTTTATCTTTAATTTGTGTTTGATTGGGGCATTATCCAAAATCTCAAAAGAATCACAGTTAGCCAAATTTTGCAATTAAGAGATAAATTTAAGTGTTTAAATATATGAGATTGTTTATCACTTTTAAGGTGCTCATTTATTCTAGTTGCCAAGTGTCTGGAGGTTTCTCCAATATAACTGGCATTACAGCCAGCGCAAGAAAATTTATAGACAACATGAGGTTTAAGCAGTTTAGGAAGTGACTCTTTTAAGCAAAAACAATCTTGTATTTTATTAGTAGTAAAAATTAATTTTATTAGAACATCCTTGCAATATTTATGAACAATTTTTGAAATTTTCATTTTAGTGTAATTAGAGTACACTCCAATGTATGGAAGCTTAAAGTATCTTATATTTAAGCTATTAACAATGTTAGAAACAGATGGGTTCATTTTCTTATCAATATAGGATTTAATTTCATAGTCAATAATTTTTTGTGGAAATTTATTATTTTGTAAAACTAATGATAGATTCTAAATATCTTTATCAAAACCAACCCAAATATTCTTAACTTTAAATGTACGATCAATCAAACAAGGAACCAGGGATGCGGAGTCCCAAAAGGACTCTGGCTTTATATCTCTACTTTTTCCAAGTCTGTAGTGTCCAGAAGCTCTAAACATGATTGTTGACTTATGATCTGCTATAAGAAAAAATTTCATAAGATTTAATGACTTGAAACTTATTGTTTTTAAGCCCGGAGTCCTTGCCGCCATTATACCTAAGGACTCCGGGTTCAAAAAATGATTGTTCCTCTAACCTAAAAGTCTTCATTTTTTTCCTATTAGTAGTCCGTTAACTTATTTATATTTTTAGAGCTCCTGGATACCAAAAACTAGGATAAAGTAATCTTTTTGTGACTTTCAAACCCGTCCTTTTTGGGACTCCGCATCCCTGCAACGAACAAGTCCAAATTTGAAGCAAGAGGGAATAAAACTAAAAAAAATTACTACTTCTATTTTTTAATATTTATTTCAGAGTTTTTTATTATTGTAAAATAATTACTTATTTTATGCTATTACAACATTCATGATATATATATATATATATATATATATATATATATATATATATATATATATATATATATATATATATATATATATATAGATATATATATATAAATATATATATATATATATATATGAATATATATATATATATATATATATATATATATATATATATATATATATATATATATATATAATTGATTTTTTGACGAGATTAAATAAAAATAACTACATGATTTTTATTACTAAAAGTTTCATGCGTTTAGCAATTATCAGGTAAAGATTTTTACCTGATGATTGCTAAACGCATGAAACTTTTAGTAGTAAAAATCATGTAGTTATTTTTATTTAATCTCATCAAAAATTCAATTATATAGCTCTGATATCATTCATCGAGCACTCTTGCTGAATATATGCTCACAGCAAAATTAAACTTATATATATATACATATATATATATATATATATATATATATATATATATATATATATATATATATATATATATATATATATATTACATATATGTATATGTATATATATATATATATATATATATATATATATATATATATATATATATATATATATATATATATATATATATATATACATATATATATATATTTATCATTAATGTTGTAATAGCATAAAATAAGTAATTATGTATGCATATATATAGATATATATATATATATATATATATATATATATATATATATATATATATATATATATATATATATATATATATACACACACACACACGTACATATCCTAGACTTTTAAATAAAAGATTAGACTTAAAGAATAAAATTACTTACTAGCATTCTATTACCTATGTTTTTATACGATTCAGACAGCTTGGGTTGTTGCTATCTTGAATGATTTAAGTCTTGTAAATCATGTTATTCAATCTCGCAAATTTTCTATTTTGTTAAGCATTTAACAAAACCACCAGTATCACCCTAGGCAAAAAAAAGTTTTTTTTTCTAAAGTTTTGTCTAAGCATTGTCGATACTGAATTAAGGAATGAAACCAGTAGTTTATACATTAAGAAATATTGATTTGTTCCAGTTATACATAAGTCAATTCAAACCACGCTTTAAATAGCAAATCACTATTTTGGCCTATGAAAAATGGTACATGTACCAATAAACAATTATAATTATTATTGTTGGTATTACATAATAGAACTCTCATGTAACCATTACTTTAAAAATATTGACCACAATATCACATTAATTGGTAACTTTTTGAGTTAAAAGTAGCAAAGAACTATTAAAATTTAAATAAAACTGCCATAAATTCCAAACAGGTAACAATCGAGACTGAAATTTTATCCAGATTTTGGCGAACCCATAGGCTACATTTGCACCGCTTTTTATCAAATTATATTGAGTGGTTTGTATTCTACTGGCGTTTTTATTGGCGCACGATGTCAAAGTTTCACTCAGTTTGAACATTCCAGTTAAATTTTTTTCCGAAGAAAAAATTAAAAGATTTCAAAATTTGCATCACGGTGTACCATGATGAGTATACTATCTTTCAAATAAGTGGCGTTCTTGGATCAGTTAGGATGGCATTTTAGATTCCACGAGAAACGTGCTTAGTAAAATAAAATGCGTTTTATTACATAGTCGTTTGCTTTATTGTTTGTGCTTTTTTTGTAATTTTTTATAAAGAATCGTTTCCAATCATCGTCACTAAGTGTTTGAATGCTACTATTATTGTTTAGCAGCCAATTACTTAAAATTTGTAACTAACGGGTTTATTGGTTTGTTTAAAAGTTTATACGTAGTTAGAGCTTTGAAATTTTTTATATTAATATTTATCTTATAATTTAATCAAAAAGTTGGGCGCTTTTTTGTCGTATAGCATAGCCATCATCAGTTAAAATATATTGAAATGCTAAAATCAAATTAGTAAAATTGAGTTGCAATCATAGAGACCTTATAAAAAAAATACAATAAAAATTAAAAAATGAAACATATGTTTTAAAAAAGGTAAAAGAATCGGTAATGTTAAAAGGAACTAGATTGAAATTGTCGTTTTTACATGGTTCATTTATTTATTAACAGTGAGTTTTTCCCACTCTATGTACATGCTTTCTTTGAGTTTTAATATAAATTTGTTGGAGGCCGAATCCAAATTTGAAAAACTAGCATGATTAAAACTATTAAAACAGCCTTTATTTGAATGAAAATGTTTGTAATGTGTGAGTATTTATCCCTTTTTTGATGCTCGATTATTCGTGTCTTTAAATGGCGAATAGTTTTAAAGACATAAAGACAAGTATTATGTTAAAATTAATTACATGTGTATCGCAAATTGAGATTTAATACATAAGTTGGCGATATAAGTTAATAGCAAAGTTTATCAACTTGCAGATTTTCTCTGCAAAACAAGATATTTTCGATGTTATATTGTGAAAATTCTTAATACTGTTGTGAAAATTCTCAAAATTAACTATATTTCTAAATTAGATAAAAATCGGTTTTCGGTATATTTTTCTACCGAACTTTTGCTTTTTACCGAATTTATAAAAAGTACCGAAATTTCAATATCGGTTCAAATTGAAACTTCGGCCGAAACCAAATTTCGGTCGATCGCTACTCCTAGCAGAGTAAAACAATTAGACTGTCATGATTTTTGTGAATTTCAGATTTTGAAATTTATTAGTGCTATTTTCTTGTTACGATTTTTATTTTTACTATCGCCTTTATTCTCTTGATGTAATTAGATTTGTAAATATTTACCATACTGAGTTTTATAATATTTTTGTCTTATATGCAATGATGTAGCAATTTATACAATCACGTTCATCGGTTAAAGATTTACATTTCATACAAACTAAACCATTCAGCTGGTGACGGCACCCTCTGCCAATCTTCGAAGATAGGCAGAACGATCATCTATAACTCTTAAAAATCTCACGATCTCAAGAGTTTAGCATCACGCTCAGGCGCTGTCACTTCAGCTCATCATCATGGTTTGGAGGGTTGTCTTTGTAGAATTACAATGACAGGACGCATACTATAGAAATGATCCTAGTTAGTACGGTCTTAAAGTAATATTTGGCAAAATAAAATTTTGCAAATTTTTCCATTCTGTTTTAATTGTGGGTTTATAATAACAAAGTTTATCTGTGCCTTCCATTCATAAGATCACATACATTCATAAGATTCATATGATTATGTTAGTTTTGCGGAAACTGCTTGTTAAAACTTAAGATTAAGCATTTTTCTGAATTATTAAAAAAATTAAAGAGAACAAAGATATTTAAAAAAATTCATCACAACAAAAATATTAATGACAAAAAAAACAACAGAAGAGTTGTTTTAACAATTGACGCGCTTTCACGCTGTTTAATATTTAATATATCATTTTGTTTTAAAAACATTATAACCCAATCTACAATAGTAAAATAGTATTAGCAATAGTAAAATAATGTATATATTGTTCTATAAAATATTCTTTTAACTTTTTCTACTTTTGACAGTTTTAAACTTTTCTATAATATATATTTTAACTTTTCTATATACTTTTAAATTTTTATACTTTTAACTCTTTTTATAATATATACTTTTAACATTGCTATAAAAAATTTTCTGTGTTTTGTACAGGTTATGTTGATTTAGGGGAAATCGCTTTTTTAAAATATAATTTTTAATATCTTAAACTAGATAAAAAAAAATTAGGATTTATAATTCAATTACATAAAGAGTACTAGTATGATCAGAAATTAAACTTGTAAAATTACAACTCGCTGCCTTTAGGGAGTTTTAAATTTTATATGCGTTTTTATATGTTATTATTAATGACTAACTGTCAAGACCTGTTTCACACCTACCATTTATATACTTTATTATATATATATATATATATATATATATATATATATATATATATATATATATATATATATATATATATATATATATATATATATATATATATATATAAATATATACATATATATATATATATAGTCTATTTTAATTAAGACAGAAAATAATTCATTTTTGCTTTAAGTTAACTTTTAACACTTTATAACTTTAAATTGACTCTATATCTTTAATTAAACACCGAAGTTGGACGCCTAAAAATTATATATATTTCCGACTTCTTCTCCCCTTTCCCCTCTTATTACTTATGAGTTTTAATGTACAAACTCTACATTAAAACTCATAAGCAATGAGTTTCGATGAAGAGTTTAATGGGGGGAGGTCGGATGGAGGACGTTTATTAATTTTACTTGTTATCAACAAAACAACAATATCACAAAACTTAAAAAAAAAATATTCAAAAAAACATATATCAGTCACTAATAGGAAAAAAAACTTGTGTATAAAGGCGTTAAAAATCGTCGATTTTTCAAAAACTTCGGTTTTTTCAAAATTAGTAAACGTTTAATTTTCACCACAGTTTAAAACTTATGTGAACATAATAAACTCTATTAAACTATATTGAACCAGTTGTTAAACTAGACTATACTCCGCATCCGTAAATTGTGGTACGCACCCGAGAGTTATTAAATAAAAAATGGTTTGGCAAAATTAATAAAATTTATATTATTATAAAAACTAAAGGTTCTTTTTTTTCCAGAAATTTCTAGATATGAAGGACTTTTTTTTAGTTTTCAGTCTAGAGGGCACACCAAAAGTTTATCGCTCCGCGTGACACTAACCTCAGCAACGCCACTGGTTGTTGGTGTTGCTAAATAGCGTAATTTAACATTAAAGAGATCATAGCTTTAAAGAAATCATAACTTCTGTTACGATAGCAGTTTCTATTTAAAAAAATTAGAACCAATATTTATTGCCAGTAGCGACAATGATTAAATATCTATCAATATAATAATATGATTGTAAATAAAGTTAATTAAAACAACAACAACAAAAATTATTTCACAAAATTAGAAAATAAAATAGATAAACTTTTTAATGGAGATCTTTTTGCAATGGTTTCAAAATATTTGTTTATGTTTAAAAGTGCAAACATATTAACACCAGTTTTGTAATAAACAAATGTAACATTCTGCTATTTCTATTAATATTTAATAGCAAAATATTGTCTTGGGTTTTAGTGAATGATTAGAAGCAGTGAGTTCCAGTAATGAAACTAAGTAATAACTATTATTTTTTTATGAATAAAAACAATAAATTAGGAGTTAGTTGACTATATTTAGTTACTCTCCAAACTTTTAGAATGCAGTGTATATATAAAACGAAAGACTAATAAATGCAGATTTTTTTTTTGCTGTATTGTTTTCTAAAAGTAAAACTTAAAATTTTGTATTAAACGGAATTTTGTTAGGCATAAGGCCGTTTTCCACAAGACGAAATATTCGCGCGAGACGAATTTTTTCGCCATGACAAAATGCCGTTTTGATTTCCACTTATTTTCTTTTGCGCTACTATTTTTTCGTTATCAACGATAGTAATGGCAGTAATAAGTTTACGACGTATGTTTAACTAAAAGCAACTATTACATTTTTTGCATACTTTCTACTTTGAAACATGTGGACATTTTTTTCTATGCATTAATTTTAACATTTCTGTCTTTGTATTAAGATATGGTATCATTTTGTAATATAAGAATTTAATATAAAGTTTTTTTATAAGAAAGTATGAGAAAATAAATCCTAAACTCTGATATAAAAATTTCTGTTAAAAAACTGTTACTGCAAGAACGAGCAGCAGGTTTAACTCCGTGTGGGGTTTTTTTCAAAAAGCTTTAGTCCGCTCATACGTGAATTCTTTAAGTCTTAAATTGATATATTTTGGGCTAGTTCACTGTTTCATTAATATTGCTAATATATCATGGGCTAGTACGCATAAAACAAAACTTGAAAAATTTTATAAGCTACAAAAACACGCCTGCCGAATCATATACTCTAAACATAAACGTGAACATGCAAAACCTCTTATTAAAGATGAAAATGATGGATGTAAAAATAAATTGCCTCGGAAATGTAACAAACTCTTAGAATACTGTATATCTTATCGAGGACCTAAATTACGGAATGAATGTCAAAAGGATTTTAAGTTTACGGTGAAGTCCTTAAGTTCATTTAAGTTTCAAGCAAGAAAAGAAATTTTTAAAATGTAATAATTTTAAGAATAAAAAAGTTAGTTTTATTTTAACTAATTAATTTTTTTTTTGTTTGACTATTTTACCGGTAACTTTGCTACTATTTTGCTTCTTAATACGAGCTTTATATTATACGTGTTTATATTCTTCTTAATACCATCTCTTTAGTAGGGTGGGGAGGGGTAATACGGATAGAATTTTAGATGTATTTGTTTCTAACATATTTTTTTTTTTTAGTTAAAAACCACCATAAAAACTTTTGTTATTTTTCTTTACATTCAGGGTGTATACAAGAAAATCACAATGAGTAAAACATAAATATATTTTAAATAACTAACATACTAATTCTCTTTTAACAACACCTTTCATATATCCAAATTACACCACTGGTGGGGTAATGCGGATACTCATTATATTTGATATAAGGATAATCATTATATTTCTTTTGATATCACACTTATTGCTTTTCACGTATTTAAAAAGTCAAACTGTATTGGTTATGTCAAGCAGTTTTCTTTTACTTACTGATACAGTCTTCTTTTCAGCTTTATTCTTTTCTTCTATTTTATTGAATATATCCATATTACCCCAACAATCCATATTACCCCACCCTACCCTATATTTATTATGAGTTTTATATTTATATTATACTCGATATTAATGCTGTATATTTACGATTCATTAAAACGATTTAATACTCTTCTTATTTATTATATAAATCTACCATTTATTATTCTTTTAAAAAGGGACCCTATGAAAAGATTGCGATAACGTAATGTTATCCTTATTTTCTTTGAGTTCCTATCTGCTTTAACCTTATTTCATTGTAATACTAGTGTATACTCTTGTAGCTGAACTTATTTTATATATATTTAAACAAGCATTGTAAAAATTATTATACTGTGTTAAACTGAAAAAATAAAAATAAAAATAAGTTTATATTCATGAGGTCAGTCGTGTGGTAACTTGAAGATAAACCTTCATTTGAATTGTAACTTTCAGAATTGAATTTTTCGGCAAATTTAAATTTGTAAATTCTTGATTTAAGTATTGCTCCTTACTTCATGAATTTACTTATGCTTGCCAATATTCAGAGTGATTTCATAGAAAACAAATAATATTGCCAGAATATTATTCCTTTGCCATTTTAAAAAAAAAGTGCTTTCGGATTTATTACTTTTGACATCACGTGATACAATATTTGAAACTTGATTGGTTTTCGCTTACGTCGATTCGCAAAATGTCGAAATGAATCCGACTTTATTTATCGATGCAGCGAAACGCTGTATCAGCACAATTACCAGAAATGTTTTATCTGCGCATGCTTATCGACGGAAAAAATCGCTTCGCGCGAAAATTTTGTTTTGTGGAAAATGGCCTTTACGCCTAATAAACATAAAAACTTTAATTACGCTACCATCTGTTGAGGAAAGGAGGGGATGATGTGGGTACAATAAAGTCTTAAGGATGCGTTACGAGAGGGAGGAAAGGATTAAAAAATGTCAAAAACTGCGTGATTAAATTTATATATATATGTCGCCTTCTTCCTCTCGTAACGGATCCGTTACAGTTTATTGAACCCTTTTCTATTATTAGGCAAAAGTTTATTACCCCCTCCCCCTCTTTTAAAGTACATTGTTTCGAAGTAGAAAGTATGCAAAAAATGTAATAGTTGCTTTTAGTTAAACATACGTCGTAAACTTATTACTGCCATTACTATCGTTGATAACGAAAAAATAGTAGCGCAAAAGAAAATAAGTGGAAATCAAAACGGCATTTTGTCATGGCGAAAAAATTCGTCTCGCGCGAATATTTCGTCTTGTGGAAAACGGCCTTATGCCTAACAAAATTCCGTTTAATACAAAATTTTAAGTTTTACTTTTAGAAAACAATACAGCAAAAAAAAAATCTGCATTTATTAGTCTTTCGTTTTATATATACACTGCATTCTAAAAGTTTGGAGAGTAACTAAATATAGTCAACTAACTCCTAATTTATTGTTTTTATTCATAAAAAAATAATAGTTATTACTTAGTTTCATTACTGGAACTCACTGCTTCTAATCATTCACTAAAACCCAAGACAATATTTTGCTATTAAATATTAATAGAAATAGCAGAATGTTACATTTGTTTATTACAAAACTGGTGTTAATATGTTTGCACTTTTAAACATAAACAAATATTTTGAAACCATTGCAAAAAGATCTCCATTAAAAAGTTTATCTATTTTATTTTCTAATTTTGTGAAATAATTTTTGTTGTTGTTGTTTTAATTAACTTTATTTACAATCATATTATTATATTGATAGATATTTAATCATTGTCGCTACTGGCAATAAATATTGGTTCTAATTTTTTTAAATAGAAACTGCTATCGTAACAGAAGTTATGATTTCTTTAAAGCTATGATCTCTTTAATGTTAAATTACGCTATTTAGCAACACCAACAACCAGTGGCGTTGCTGAGGTTAGTGTCACGCGGAGCGATAAACTTTTGGTGTGCCCTCTCAAGACGAAACGGAAAAAAGTCCTTCATATCTAGAAATTTCTGGAAAAAAAAGAACCTTTAGTTTTTATAATAATATAAATTTTATTAATTTTGCCAAACCATTTTTTATTTAATAACTCTCGGGTGCGTACCACAATTTACGGATGCGGAGTATAGTCTAGTTTAACAACTGGTTCAATATAGTTTAATAGAGTTTATTATGTTCACATAAGTTTTAAACTGTGGTGAAAATTAAACGTTTACTAATTTTGAAAAAACCGAAGTTTTTGAAAAATCGACGATTTTTAACGCCTTTATACACAAGTTTTTTTTCCTATTAGTGACTGATATATGTTTTTTTGAATATTTTTTTTTTAAGTTTTGTGATATTGTTGTTTTGTTGATAACAAGTAAAATTAATAAACGTCCTCCATCCGACCTCCCCCCATTAAACTCTTCATCGAAACTCATTGCTTATGAGTTTTAATGTAGAGTTTGTACATTAAAACTCATAAGTAATAAGAGGGAGGAATAAAAAGAAGTCGGAAATATATATAATTTTTAGGCGTCCAACTTCGGTGTTTAATTAAAGATATAGAGTCAATTTAAAGTTATAAAGTGTTAAAAGTTAACTTAAAGCAAAAATGAATTATTTTCTGTCTTAATTAAAATAGACTATATATATATATATATGTATATATTTATATATATATATATATATATATATATATATATATATATATATATATATATATATATATATATATATATATATATATATATATATATATAATAAAGTATATAAATGGTAGGTGTGAAACAGGTCTTGACAGTTAGTCATTAATAATAACATATAAAAACGCATATAAAATTTAAAACTCCCTAAAAGGCAGCGAGTTGTAATTTTACAAGTTTAATTTCTGATCATACTAGTACTCTTTATGTAATTGAATTATAAATCCTAATTTTTTTTTATCTAGTTTAAGATATTAAAAATTATATTTTAAAAAAGCGATTTCCCCTAAATCAACATAACCTGTACAAAACACAGAAAATTTTTTATAGCAATGTTAAAAGTATATATTATAAAAAGAGTTAAAAGTATAAAAATTTAAAAGTATATAGAAAAGTTAAAATATATATTATAGAAAAGTTTAAAACTGTCAAAAGTAGAAAAAGTTAAAAGAATATTTTATAGAACAATATATACATTATTTTACTATTGCTAATACTATTTTACTATTGTAGATTGGGTTATAATGTTTTTAAAACAAAATGATATATTAAATATTAAACAGCGTGAAAGCGCGTCAATTGTTAAAACAACTCTTCTGTTGTTTTTTTTGTCATTAATATTTTTGTTGTGATGAATTTTTTTAAATATCTTTGTTCTCTTTAATTTTTTTAATAATTCAGAAAAATGCTTAATCTTAAGTTTTAACAAGCAGTTTCCGCAAAACTAACATAATCATATGAATCTTATGAATGTATGTGATCTTATGAATGGAAGGCACAGATAAACTTTGTTATTATAAACCCACAATTAAAACAGAATGGAAAAATTTGCAAAATTTTATTTTGCCAAATATTACTTTAAGACCGTACTAACTGAGGATCATTTCTATAGTATGCGTCCTGTCATTGTAATTCTACAAAGACAACCCTCCAAACCATGATGATGAGCTGAAGTGACAGCGCCTGAGCGTGATGCTAAACTCTTGAGATCGTGAGATTTTTAAGAGTTATAGATGATCGTTCTGCCTATCTTCGAAGATTGGCAGAGGGTGCCGTCACCAGCTGAATGGTTTAGTTTGTATGAAATGTAAATCTTTAACCGATGAACGTGATTGTATAAATTGCTACATCATTGCATATAAGACAAAAATATTATAAAACTCAGTATGGTAAATATTTACAAATCTAATTACATCAAGAGAATAAAGGCGATAGTAAAAATAAAAATCGTAACAAGAAAATAGCACTAATAAATTTCAAAATCTGAAATTCACAAAAATCATGACAGTCTAATTGTTTTACTCTGCTAGGAGTAGCGATCGACCGAAATTTGGTTTCGGCCGAAGTTTCAATCGAACCGATATTGAAATTTCGGTACTTTTTATAAATTCGGTAAAAAGCAAAAGTTCGGTAGAAAAATATACCGAAAACCGATTTTTATCTAATTTAGAAATATAGTTAATTTTGAGAATTTTCACAACAGTATTAAGAATTTTCACAATATAACATCGAAAATATCTTGTTTTGCAGAGAAAATCTGCAAGTTGATAAACTTTGCTATTAACTTATATCGCCAACTTATGTATTAAATCTCAATTTGCGATACACATGTAATTAATTTTAACATAATACTTGTCTTTATGTCTTTAAAACTATTCGCCATTTAAAGACACGAATAATCGAGCATCAAAAAAGGGATAAATACTCACACATTACAAACATTTTCATTCAAATAAAGGCTGTTTTAATAGTTTTAATCATGCTAGTTTTTCAAATTTGGATTGGCCTCCAACAAATTTATATTAAAACTCAAAGAAAGCATGTACATAGAGTGGGAAAAACTCACTGTTAATAAATAAATGAACCATGTAAAAACGACAATTTCAATCTAGTTCCTTTTAACATTACCGATTCTTTTACCTTTTTTAAAACATATGTTTCATTTTTTAATTTTTATTGTATTTTTTTTATAAGGTCTCTATGATTGCAACTGAATTTTACTAATTTGATTTTAGCATTTCAATATATTTTAACTGATGATGGCTATGCTATACGACAAAAAAGCGCCCAACTTTTTGATTAAATTATAAGATAAATATTAATATAAAAAATTTCAAAGCTCTAACTACGTATAAACTTTTAAACAAACCAATAAACCCGTTAGTTACAAATTTTAAGTAATTGGCTGCTAAACAATAATAGTAGCATTCAAACACTTAGTGACGATGATTGGAAACGATTCTTTATAAAAAATTACAAAAAAAGCACAAACAATAAAGCAAACGACTATGTAATAAAACGCATTTTATTTTACTAAGCACGTTTCTCGTGGAATCTAAAATGCCATCCTAACTGATCCAAGAACGCCACTTATTTGAAAGATAGTATACTCATCATGGTACACCGTGATGCAAATTTTGAAATCTTTTAATTTTTTCTTCGGAAAAAAATTTAACTGGAATGTTCAAACTGAGTGAAACTTTGACATCGTGCGCCAATAAAAACGCCAGTAGAATACAAACCACTCAATATAATTTGATAAAAAGCGGTGCAAATGTAGCCTATGGGTTTGCCAAAATCTGGATAAAATTTCAGTCTCGATTGTTACCTGTTTGGAATTTATGGCAGTTTTATTTAAATTTTAATAGTTCTTTGCTACTTTTAACTCAAAAAGTTACCAATTAATGTGATATTGTGGTCAATATTTTTAAAGTAATGGTTACATGAGAGTTCTATTATGTAATACCAACAATAATAATTATAATTGTTTATTGGTACATGTACCATTTTTCATAGGCCAAAATAGTGATTTGCTATTTAAAGCGTGGTTTGAATTGACTTATGTATAACTGGAACAAATCAATATTTCTTAATGTATAAACTACTGGTTTCATTCCTTAATTCAGTATCGACAATGCTTAGACAAAACTTTGTAGAAAAAAAAACTTTTTTTTGCCTAGGGTGATACTGGTGGTTTTGTTAAATGCTTAACAAAATAGAAAATTTGCGAGATTGAATAACATGATTTACAAGACTTAAATCATTCAAGATAGCAACAACCCAAGCTGTCTGAATCGTATAAAAACATAGGTAATAGAATGCTAGTAAGTAATTTTATTCTTTAAGTCTAATCTTTTATTTAAAAGTCTAGGATATGTACGTGTGTGTGTGTGTATATATATATATATATATATATATATATATATATATATATATATATATATATATATATATCTATATATATGCATACATAATTACTTATTTTATGCTATTACAACATTAATGATAAATATATATATATATATATATATATATATATATATATATATATATATATATATATATATATATATATATATATATATATATATACATATACATATATGTATATATATATATATATATATATATATATATATATATATATATATATATATATATATATATATGTATATATATATAAGTTTAATTTTGCTGTGAGCATATATTCAGCAAGAGTGCTCGATGAATGATATCAGAGCTATATAATTGAATTTTTGATGAGATTAAATAAAAATAACTACATGATTTTTACTACTAAAAGTTTCATGCGTTTAGCAATCATCAGGTAAAAATCTTTACCTGATAATTGCTAAACGCATGAAACTTTTAGTAATAAAAATCATGTAGTTATTTTTATTTAATCTCGTCAAAAAATCAATTATATATATATATATATATATATATATATATATATATATATATATATATATATATATATATATATATATATATATATATATATATATATATATATATATATATATATATATATATATATATATATATATATATATATATATATATATATATATATATATATATATATCATGAATGTTGTAATAGCATAAAATAAGTAATTATTTTACAATAATAAAAAACTCTGAAATAAATATTAAAAAATAGAAGTAGTAATTTTTTTTAGTTTTATTCCCTCTTGCTTCAAATTTGGACTTGTTCGTTGCAGGGATGCGGAGTCCCAAAAAGGACGGGTTTGAAAGTCACAAAAAGATTACTTTATCCTAGTTTTTGGTATCCAGGAGCTCTAAAAATATAAATAAGTTAACGGACTACTAATAGGAAAAAAATGAAGACTTTTAGGTTAGAGGAACAATCATTTTTTGAACCCGGAGTCCTTAGGTATAATGGCGGCAAGGACTCCGGGGCTTAAAAACAATAAGTTTCAAGTCATTAAATCTTATGAAATTTTTTCTTATAGCAGATCATAAGTCAACAATCATGTTTAGAGCTTCTGGACACTACAGACTTGGAAAAAGTAGAGATATAAAGCCAGAGTCCTTTTGGGACTCCGATCCCTGGTTCCTTGTTTGATTGATCGTACATTTAAAGTTAAGAATATTTGGGTTGGTTTTGATAAAGATATTTAGAATCTATCATTAGTTTTACAAAATAATAAATTTCCACAAAAAATTATTGACTATGAAATTAAATCCTATATTGATAAGAAAATGAACCCATCTGTTTCTAACATTGTTAATAGCTTAAATATAAGATACTTTAAGCTTCCATACATTGGAGTGTACTCTAATTACACTAAAATGAAAATTTCAAAAATTGTTCATAAATATTGCAAGGATGTTCTAATAAAATTAATTTTTACTACTAATAAAATACAAGATTGTTTTTGCTTAAAAGAGTCACTTCCTAAACTGCTTAAACCTCATGTTGTCTATAAATTTTCTTGCGCTGGCTGTAATGCCAGTTATATTGAGAAACCTCCAGACACTTGGCAACTAGAATAAATGAGCACCTTAAAAATGATAAACAATCTCATATATTTAAACACTTAAATTTATCTCTTAATTGCAAAATTTGGCTAACTGTGATTCTTTTGAGATTTTGGATAATGCCCCAATCAAACACAAATTAAAGATAAAAGAAGCCCTCCACATTAAATGGGAAAGTCCCTCACTTAATAAACAAACTTTACATTATACTATAAACTTATCTATTTAATTTTACTTTCAGTTTATTTATATATATATTTTTTTGATAGTTGGTTATTTTGATTGGTTATTTCCCAAGTTATTTTGTAATAAATATATTGGTTTTTTATGTATAATTTTTTTTCTGTTAATATTTCTCTGTAAAGGCTTCTATTTTTTAATAATTATTTCAGAGTTTTTTATTATTGTAAAATAATCTTTTGAAAATGTAAATAAGTTTTACAAAACATGTCAAGAATAAAAAACATTGTGTTATTTAAAAAAAATAATTATATATATATATATATATATATATATATATATTATATTATATTATATTATATATATATATATGGCCAATTCCATAGTTCAGTGACGCATCATGCGGAGAGATTTTTTTTAATAGAAATTTTTCTATAACTCAAAAATAATTTTTTATTACTCTAAATCAATCTTGAATTAAAATTTTATAATATAAACTAAACACAATTGTATTAACATAACACTGCTACATAGCAAAAATTAAAACATGAGTTCAGTGACGCAACGCGGAAAAAAGTGTTTTTTTATCAGCATACTTTTAAATGGAGTTTTCGCTGAAATTTTAATTCTTGCTTGACTTAATAGATTTTTTGTTGTTGTAATTTATTCATTTGGCAATAAGGTAGTCATAAAAAAAGCCACAAACAATAAAGTTTTCATATCGTTTTATTTTGCAGAAAAAAAACTATCAGTTCAGTGACGCAACGTTCAGTGACGAAACAAAAAGACGAAATTAAAATCATTTTAAAAAGTTTTGTTATTTTGTAATAAATTTTAATTATACTCAGGTGAAAATAGCATCGGAACAACGTTATCATTCTGAACATAAAAATAATGTGATTTTGATATACCTTTGATTTTTCTTGAATAACTTAGAATTGAACTGAATCCAAGTTCATTTTTTTGTTGTCTTGTATCGTTTTCTGACATGTGAATTACAGATATTTGCAAATCTTGTAATGCTAACGCAAAATCTGCTGCTGACCTGATTTCGTATTGACTAGTTTTAACTCTCAGGGCTGCGATTCGCTTAACAGTAGCTCCTATTCTGTCAACCACTCCTTTCCCGTGCATCGCTGCAATGAAATGCCAGAAGAATTTTTTATGAAAACATTTTTTAAACACAAACATTGCAGCCATAATGCTTTTGTTTTTGAACTGAGAAGTGGCATTATCGCTGAACATGTGTACTTCTTTGACTTGATCAGGAATAAAGTGAAGGATTTTGTCAATGTACGGTATAACGGAAGACTTAGTATGATCAGTTGAATCTGAAACTATGGCAAATGTTTTTAACTCAATGTTCCAGACTGCTAGGGTCATGATAGTAACTTGATTTTGACTAAAATGAGCCGCTTGCGGCTCATTTTGATAGAAACACCTAGCGTTTTCAGCCCAGTCAACTTGGATTACCGCAATTTCAGAGTTAACACTCATCGAAACCTCCTTCAGTTTATTAAAAATTGTTGATTGGTTTTTCTTTACAAATGCGTGTTTAACGAACTTATCACGCATCGCTGATATGTGTTGGATGAGTTCTGTTAGAGTAGACTTATTTGAAATTTTTTCAATGTTTGCATATGTTTTAGTTTCAGGCTTTCTCCACTCGTCCCAGGATACTTCGAAACCAAATGTATTAACAGTTTGCTAGTGTTTATCGAACTGTTTCATACATTTGCATGCAACGCGTTTGTCATAGGCGCAATCGTATGTGTACGGTTCACAAAAAAGTTATTTATCATTTCAGATCCAACCTTGATTGAAGGCGCTTGAATTGATTTTGTTAATGCATTTAAGGCAAATCGCATATTTTTATGCAAACTACAAACACAAACATTATGCGGAAATTTTGTAACTGATTTTACATTGCGTGGACGAAGGTCGCAAAATTTGCTGAGTCCAATTTTTATGTGCAGATGCTTTTCCTTGAATAACTCGAAAGCTTCTTTTAGCGTATAATATAAATGACGTATCTGAATATTGTTTGCTTTTTCGTCAGATAATTGAATTCGAGTGGCATCTTTTTTGTTTATGATATTTGGGAAACTTCATCTTCATTATAAAAGTTTACAACTGCTAAAACATCGCTTTTAAAAAGACCATACAGCTTTGAACATGCTGGAGGTAGACCCGAATTATCTTTACAAGCAGAGCTATTTGAAAGAATAGAAAGAATTTCAGATTGTTTCTCCTTTGAAGTTGGTAGTGCTTTTAAAACTTTTTTCAATGCTTTTCCTCTTTGTTGAATGTTTTTAAAAGATGAGCTTGGTCTTTGATATTGATTTAAAAGTTTTCTTTTTAAAGCGCGACTTTTTAAAACTCTTAATTTTGCTCTAGCAGCATAAGCTGCCTTTTTATTATTAATTTTTCTCGATATCTGTTAGATCTAACTGTGGACATTTCTTTCTTTTTATCAGCATTCCGAGAAACATAATTAGCTTGGTATTCAGCATAACATTTTTTTTTTACTTCTAATTTTGATTCCATTTCTTAAAAATTTACAACTTTATTAGAAAATGTTAACATAAATCCAAAAGTTTACTAATATTTACTAATAGCCCTTCACAATACTAAAATGCAAAAATTTATTCGAATTTGAAAAATTTGAAAACCCACAACGAAATCTGAACTTTTGGATGATATTTTGACTTCCTTACCGCGCTATTTTATAAAATGCTAATTATCCCGTCGATGGGTTCAGTGACGCAACAGCTTTTAAACTATAACTATATGTTAATACAATGCTTTTTGACCATCTTTTTTTTTAGTAATGATTAAAAGTTTACATTAAAATATATAATTTCTAAAAAAACCTCGCCATAAAGCATAATTTCATTGCGATAATTAAACTTTTTTAGCTTTTAGTTCAGTGACGCAACGTAATTTTTGCAGAGGTGTATGTGACAAAAAAACACTTGAATTATTTTTAAAGAGTAAAATTTTTTTTACTCAAGACATATATGTAATCTCAAAGATTCTTTCTAAACAAAAATATGGATATGTTTTGTTTAAAATATTGCAATAACTCGCCCTCAAATTTTACTCACTTTTTCAAATAATAAAAAGAACAAACGGTTGCTAACATTCATCGAATTTATCTACTCGGTTCAAACATTTTCTACTCAAAATTTATTTTAACAATAATTTTAAGGTGTTTAAACTATAATTAAAGAAATAAAACCTTTTGAAAAAAGATATTTTTAAACACGAAATTTATCTCTTCCATCGTGGAAATAGCCATATATTATATATATATATATATATATATATATATATATATATATAAAATATATATATATATATATATATATATATATATATATATATATATATATATATATGTATATATATATATATATATATATATATATAAATATATATATATATAAATATATATATATATATATATATATATATAAATATATATATATATATATATATATTTCTAGAGCAACATAATAGCAATAAATTTTTTTAATCTTGAAATGTTTTGTAGTTATCATATACATTTTTAAAAGATAATATTACAATTTAAATCTCTTGATATAAATATAAAATCAAATTTTTAAGACATTACAGAGAAATATTAACAGACAAATAGACAGGTTGCTTTGTTTACATTTTTCAGCGCACGCGCAAAAACGACAGGCAAAACATGTTCAAATTTTATTAAAATCCTGTGTATTTCCAAAACAGTGCAGTTACTTTCTCTAAATATAAGTTACCTTTTTAAAATCATGCCTGATAATAAAATTCACGCATATATATATATATATATATATATATATATATATATATATATATATATATATATATATATATATATATATATACTATATATATATATATATATATATATATATATATATATATATATATATATATATATATATATAATATCTTGTTAATTAAAACATACGAATTAAAGTGGTATAATTTTTTTAATCTAATTCTAATTAAATAGCGTTTAACTTATTAAAAAACTGATGAGTACTTATAAATCTTCTTTAAATAAATTGGACAAAATTTATCGACCACTTTTAAATCTTTAATTTGCACTTATTAAAAATAATAATCCATTATTTTTTTTAACTGTCTTAATTGCTTATTACATTGGCTATAAAATAAAATGTCGAAACCTGAGTTTCGATATCAAATAAACATTTATTTTTTAAATTGCAATAAGGATATAAAAATATTGCAAAAATGCGTGCAAAGATCGAAGAAAAAGACAGATACGCGGCTCTTGTATTAAAAGAAGAAGGCTATAGCATCAGACAAATAGCAGAAAAGCTCGGAAGGTCTCACACTTGCATTATTAACATAATTCAACGATACAAAGAGACCCGGTCAATTAATGATCGTCTTTGGACTGGACACAATAAAATTTCAAATGACCGTGATGTTCGCTCGTTAGTGAGATTAATGAAAGACAGACAAGCATCATCTACAGACTTGTCTATGAAATGGACACTGTCAAATGGTCTGAAAGCAAGCCCTAGAACTGTGCGAAGGGTCCTCCACAATTTAAATTATTTATGGCGTGCTGCAGCAAAAAAAACACGCTTAAATAGAAAACAAAAATTTGCCAGGAAAGAGTGGTGCAAACTACATAAAAATTGGTTAACAGATCAGTGGAGCCGTGTGGTCTTTAGTGATGAAATGAACGTTGAGGTAGACAACAGAAAAGGTAGCGTAATGTTGCGTAGACTTCCAAGCGAACGGTTCGATGAATCATGCATTTTGAAACGAACAAAACAAGGCAGTGGTTCAATAGGCATTTAGGCCTGTATGAGTGCCTGTGGAGTTGGCGTTTTTCATTTATTCGATGGTAGACTCAACAAAGAAAGGTACATTAAAATTTTGGAAAACTCGCTTATTCCTAGCATTGATTTATGGCAGTTGCAAGATGGATTTTCCAGCAAGATAATGCGCCGTGTCATAAAGCGCATCTTGTTAGCGATTGGTTCAATTCTAATAAAATTCAAGTGCTTCCATGGCCTGCCAATAGTTCAGACTTGAATCCAATAGAGAATTTATGGTCGCGGCTTGATCACAAGCTTGGTAAAGAACAACTTTACAATTTGGAAGATTTGAAATCTTCTATCTCTCATCATTTAAAAAATGTGCCTGATGAAGTAATCAAAACTTTAATGAATTCAATGCCAGAACGAGTACAAGAGTGCTTGAAAACAAATGGAGGAACAACACGTTTCTAAATATATATATATATATATTTTTATATATATATATATATTTATATATATATATAAAATTAATGGATCATAAAAAATACTCTACAATATTTTAAAAAATTTGAATATTTATAATGTTTATAAAATGTTTTATGAAATAAGTTTTGTCAACGAATCATAAAATATTTTTTTTAATTTAAAAAGGTGTTAAATTTTTTTTAGTAATGTTACACAAAAGCTTTTTATATTGTCTTTAGGTTGCAAAATGCATGTAGAGCAAAAATATTTTTTATTTGAAGACTGAGGTATTGTAATATTAGCACACTTGTAATGATACCATTTGACTGGACAATGAAAATTAATACACTCTGTCAGAGGAAGAAATTTTGAACATTTACACATGCAGAATAGCTGTAGTTGATTTGGATTCAATTTTCTTGTTATAATTATTGTCAATGTAACTTTTTAAAAAACTGTTTTAAGTTTATCTTTAAACATATAACAGAATTTCTCAGGTACAGAGTTTATCATTTACCATGTTTCCATTACTCTAAGAGACAGTATTTTATTTTGGTTACCATTGTTTGTCATGGTATTTGATAGTAATACTGGTGATTAGTTTTAATTAGACCATCTTTATTAAGTGAATAATTTTGGTCATCTTTCCACAACTCTAAGCTGATTCTATATTTATAGAGAATTTCATTTAAGAAATACCCATTCCACATGACAATTTCATTTTTCAATTCCATCTGAACTTGCACTTAGGATAATCAACATCAATGTACAAACCCGAGACAGAAATGGAAAGATTTATTTGTTGCAGAGACATTGCATTCAAAAGTTTATATTTTGCAATACTTTCCATTTTAAGATTATAATCTGTTGGAATATAGCAAACAATTTTAGAATATTACATTATTTGATTTGTAAAGACTTGTGAGGGGTTATAAATTTTTGCATTGTACCCCATTTTATGAACAGATTCAGTATTTTATCAACAGATGCAGTCCAGGCCTGTGGATTTTGCAAGAAGCGTTTTTCCTTATGTTTTAGAAAAAATTTCTACAGTATTAAGTTAATTTGATCAGATTTCATAAACAATTTGAGTAAAACTTTTGATTTTTTTGTAATTTTATCTTGGCTTTTGTTAATAAGCAATGGCTCATAATGAGCAGAAATTGGTTTAGCCTGAACTTTAGGAATAAAGTAAAGCTCATTTTCATATGCGGTGTCTGTTTCATTACAGTCTCTGTTTCATCAATTTTCCAACTAATAATTTTAAAAACAACAGATTTCGATGCTACTTTATGTAAACTTTGCTACAAATTCTCGGTTTTTTCTATAACTTAGCTGGGACCCAACCTGGGTTGATAGAAGTATATCTTGTTAGTTTTAAATTTATTTTATTTTTAAAAATTGGCAAAGTATTTTTTGATACTGGTTAACAAAATTTGACACATTTTAATGCGCTAGTTCTACTTTACTAGAACCAGCGCGTTAAAATATGTCAAATTTTGACACATTTTAACAAGACTTTTTCAATTCACATAGTTTACTTGTACAAACTTCACACCATAACTCTTGCTTTCTTTGTTTTAGCTCCAATGTTTGCCTGTCGTTTTTTGCGCACGTGCTTTAGAATGTAAACAAAGTGACCCGTCTATATAAATTTATACAATATATATAAATTTAGAAGCAGAGTATAATGTTTATTAAAAATTAATGATTTTATTTTAGGTCAAACAACCATATCTCTTGAAATGGCTTGTAACCTTAAATCCAAAAATCTAGACTGTAAACTAGGATGGAAATTTTGTCGCTCATGTATTCAGTTTTTGTCAAATTGTGATGAAGTTTCTGATAATGAAATGGAGTGTCAAATTGATGATGATGAACTATTTGTTAAAAGTAAATCTTGTAATAAACAACAGTTAGACAACTCTTTATTATCAATTGGAGTCTCACCAATTAAAGTTCATGGAGTCGCAAAGCATCCACGAGTTGTAACAGCAAAAAGAAAGTTAGTCAAAGTGTACTCAAAATTGGAAGAAGGAGTAGCAAGTGCTTATAGAGTAAATATAGATAACATAAGTGTAGCCGCAACTTTTCCCAGTCATCCTGCAGATAAAAAAAATGCAAATGATCTTGATCATTTGACAATTTTAATGAAATAAAAACTTCAAGTTGAACCATTTAAAGAAAAAATTCAAATATTAAGACTTACACCTGAATCTTGGTCTAGAGAATACGCTTCAGAATATTTTGAAGTTTCTGAACATCTAATACAACGTGGTAGGAAACTTAAAAGTGAAAATGGAATTCTTGCTATACATGAGAAGAAAACAGGCAAAAAAATACCTGACTTTCTTACAGCTTTGGTTCAAGATTTTTTTCAACAAGATGAACATTCTAGAATTATGCCTGGTAAAAAAGATTTTGTTAAGGGTAAAAGTGGTCCTCCTCAACAAAAAAGATTATGATAACTTAAAGGCATTTTTAGATGAGGAGTTAATTGAGATTGACGAAGAAGAAGAAATTCAATTTAATCAATGGCAAAGTACTGATAGATCACAATTAATTACTCAGACACTTAACTTATTTGAATATAAAGAACTAGTTGTTTCTCACATTAATCAACTAACTTCACATTCATATATTGCTAAATGCCAAACTCACTATTTGAAAGATCTGAAAAATTATTTAGGTTACAATGAATGTATTATACAGGCAGATTTTGCAGAGAACTTTCAATTTGTTATGCAGGATGAAATACAAAGTTATCATTGGAATAAACAACAATGTACACTACATCCTGTTGTTATATATGTTAAGGAAATTTCTAAAACAAATATTCAGCATAAGTCATTCTGTTTTTTAAGTGGTGGCAATGATCACGATACATGCTTGTGTATAAATTTCAAAAGAAAATTATAAAGTACATTAAAGAATATTTAGTTGGTATCAATAAAATTTATTATTTTTCTGATGGATGTTTTGCTCATTATAAAAACTATAAAAACTTTATAAATATATGCCACTATAAGGAAGATTTCGAGATTACAGCTGAATTGGTATTTTTTGCAACCAGCCATGGAAAATTCACTTGTGATGGCAGAGGTGGTGCCGTTAAATGAATAACAGCAAGAGCAAGTTTGCAAAGATCATTAGAAAACCAAATATTGACGGTTGATGATATGCTTGAGTTTTGCATCACCAATATAAACACAATCATATTTTATAAAATTACCAAAGAAACAGTTAATTCAAGGCGACAGCAACTTAAAGAGCGATTTGAAACACTTCTTTCCAAGTGCTCTATTTGTTTTGGAGCCTTTGGTATTTAAGTTTATTTGTCTCAGTTTGATGAATATGAAACTAATGTTTTATAAGTAATAACTTTAAGTATATTTGAAGATGTTTTTATTTCTGTTTTAAGGCCGCAATCTGATTCTTTGTAATAACTCCAACTAAACTATTTAATGCAACCTCTGAAAAATACAACTAAATTTGTGATATACATCTACATTTATATAATACTCCCCCTTTGAAACTATAATTTTTTATGATCAGGTTCTATAAAATTATAAAGAAAACAGAAACAGATAGTCAACAACAACTAAAAGAACAGTTTGATGTTGCCAAAGCAGTTTTAGTTACAAAACTGTCAAATTACACCCTTTTTTTCTTGTTTGATTTGTCAAAATACCTGTTTAAAGCACTAAGTTTAAGTAGATTTGACCACGTTTTTATTTCTGTTTTAAAAGGGACCATTCTCCAAATTTTTGTGATAACTATAACTTAACTATTCAGCACAAATTCTAAAAAAAATAATCGAGCTACATCGGCATTTTTGTGATTGGACTCGCCCCGTTACAATTGCGGTAAACATTTAAATTTTAGGTGTTAAGTTCGTTTTTAAATATTTTATGCTATTTCATTAGATTCGTTGGCCCAAAATGTGTAAAGGTACAAATTTTCAGCTTTCCAACACACATATAACAGAAACTAGGACCAAAACCATTTTTAAAAATGGCGTATTTTTGTTGGTTGGAGGCAAACGTAAAATAGCTATATCTTAGGAACCGATTGAAGTTAGACGATAAAATTTTCAGGACGTTCATAAATTACTGAAATCTTTAAGTGGTTTAAAAATCAGCAAAATCTGAGACTTAGAGTTGCGTTTTCGAAAAAATTTCATGTTTTCACATGGTATCGCCCGTCTGCATGAGATTAAAACTTATTTTTTGTCCCAGTTATCCTATAGCATTTTAGGTGGCGACTTGATTGACTCATTATGGTTTTTAATAACTGTTCCCCAGACGTATTTAATGTGCTACTCATAAAGTCAAACCACATTATCCACTTTCAAGAATGACAACATGTTCCTGTTTCTTTCGTGTAAAAAATTAAATAAAATTAACTTTTTTTTAAAACAAAAATCTACGTATTAAAATCTTAACCATTTAGGATTGTAGGATTTCCGAGATCTTTTAAATTTGAATCTTCAACCATACCATCCCATCATCTTGCAAAAATGGCAGCATGTTTCTCTTATTTTCTAGTATAGAAATGAATAAATTTTTTTTAAGATTATTATTCTAATGTCTTATTATTTTTACCATTGAGCGATGAAACAAGTTTGCTAACCCAGTGACTGCATAGATGAAGTAGACGGTTGCATCGTTTGTTCTTTCTTTTGTTGTTGATGAGCATTCAATTTTGAAATAGCTAATTGTTTAAGTGGAGCACCAACAATTATTTTTGCTTTAATGGCCATTGTATCTCTTACCTTGTAATATTATCTCGTTTTCTATGGGATAAATTATCACTCGCTACTCTCTGCTGTTCCAGACGTTCAATAGGATCGTGTACTTTTTTCTCTGTTTGGTCTAAAATAGTTTCTAACCCAAACATGTGGCCAACCTTAAAAATAAACAGATTAAAAATTGTACATATTGTATTTCTCGAACAAGATAGAAAAGCTACACAAGTAATTTTGTTTACCTATAGATTTCTCCGCTGGTTTTTTTAGACTCCTCTTTCTAAGTTGAAATTCGAGATCCCCTTAATATTTCGTAGGCTTTAGATGCTGAGTTATCACACAGCTGATTTATTGATGTCCTGAGTATTTTACCTGTCTTCTCTGTGCATCTTGTTCCGGTTTTCTTTATACTTTTTCATTCAACAAACACTTTTAAGAAATAACCGTGGCATTTGCTATCTGGCTTGATTGAAATTCTTGTTCTCCTTAAAATTGTATTAAAAACATCACGGGTTGAAGACAATTCTTTTATACTAACATTGTCAACTTTTTGGAAGTGCAAATATCTTCTGAAAAGAGAAACTTTAAATGGAAGTTTTGAACCAACAGCCAAACTTTTTTCAAGATCCAATAAATTTGTCTTGATGATCTTTTTTTTCTTTGTAAAATTTCTACCACTTTAAACTTTTCCATTTTTTAACTAGTACACTTGAAAATTTGAAGTTGAAGTAATAGAGCAATATTGCTAGCTGTTCCGAATTGCACGCTTGCTTAACTCCGTAAAAAGTTTAGTTAATAAAATTACGTCGTTGCCATAATAGAATACATACAGATTCATGATAAACATAACAGAATACATACAAAAATATTACAAAATAATAAGTTAATAGTTATTATGATTTGCCAGGAAATATGCAAAAAAACTTTATGGGAATTTCCCATTGAATTTTCCAGGTATATTCCTATAGAATTTTAATTGCTTTTCAATAAATTTTTTTTGAAAATGTTGATTTGTTGATTGTATTCGTAAGTATGTGTTATCATAATTTTAGTATATTAATTATCTTAACAAATTAATAAGTTAACGAGTGATCTTTCATTCATTAGCTACATTTTTTATTGAGTTAATTAGTATTTCTTTTATATTTTAACTATACTTGCATTCTTGCTGATAGATTAACAAACTGCAGCGAGAATTTTTAATTCGACACTATATTGATAAAATGACTGAACTTGATAATGCGTGACCCCTAGATATTTTTATTCAGCCCAGTTTTTTTTACCTGTAATACGTTACTTAGTGAAAGATAATATACTGAAAGTTTTCGAATGAATTTTGAAAAAATGACGGTGAAATCTTAAAAATTGTTGAAAAATAGCCTCAAAAACTGCAATTTACTCAAGTTAGGTAATTGTTTAACTATTTTTGAATGATTATGCGCCTCATACAAAAAATTTAACTTAAGATAAAAAAAATGCGGAAAAGGGATACCTTAATGTGTATGCAATAATGGATATCATTACTTGTACGTTTGTACTCATAATGTTTACATAATAAAAATTTGTACGCAAAAAAATGCTATAGTTTTAACTTTTTTCTCCTTATTGAGTGGTGTAGTGGTGTAGTGGTGTATTGATATAGTGGTGTAGTCCTCTGCATGAAATCTAATATGCTGGCATTATATTGCATTATATTGTTGACTTTATATTGCAGATATAAATAGTCTAAATATATTAAAATGTGGACATTTTATATTGGTGCAATGTTGTTAAATACATTTAGCCGACACTGAGATAAATATTGCACTAATTTTTTTTGCTACGAGGGAGCTTAATCACAACTCTTCCTTTTATTTCTTATAGTCTGTACACTGATTAATGATAATATTGCGACATAACAATAACAATGCCACATAACAATAATTTTCATCGTCAAATACAGTAACACAATGGAAAGACTAAAAAGAAGAAAATATAATATAGCGAGAACATTAGTTAAAAAATATGACTTTTTTTTGTACTAAAAAGCGGAAAATAGTCTTTTTAATTTAAATTTAAGTTCAGTAAACTAATGAAGTAAACTAAAGGTCTGTTTCAAAATAAACCTTGTGCAGAAAAACGAAACTTTCTCAACATTGTTAGGCAACAAATTAAAAAAAAAAGTTTATAAAAGAATATATTTTTTTATCCATAGTAAATAATATGATTGAACTAGCCTCGTAAAAATTTTACCAACTTGCTCTAAAAAGCTTTTCTTTTTTTTTCAATAAACCATCCTAAAGAATTTATCATTCTTGGTTTATCTTTACAAAATACTTTATTAACTTCTATGAAGTTATTATTTAAAAACAACAAGAAATAACAGCAGCCAAATTCCGAAAATCCGATTTGAATTTGATAAAAGTTCTTTCTATTACTAGTAATATTGTTATTTAATATAAACAAACCTATTTATACTAAAATCGGCAATTATCAGTAAATTAAAATACATTGCTAATTGCCACCTTGATACTGTAATATTTACCGTAGTAAAAAATAAACGTCTTCGCTTTAAATACATATCATAGTTCTACGTAATTAAATAATATTTGTTTACGACACGCTCCCCAGTTTGTAGAGACAATATCTACAAATTTTATTCGAACTGTTCGTCGAACACAGTTGCTTATATAATTTCCACAGCCGTTGATTTTGCCTTTCATGATTGTCTTTTCCTCTTGATTGTGGCGTGTCTTTGTTTATTTAAGAATCGTTTTCTTTAATTTGGTAAGAAACTTGGTAGCTAATTTCCAACGGATATAGCTGAATCTGAATCGGTCTTTCAACTATTTGATTATTACCCGTCTTTAATTTAGCACCACGAATTATATTATCATCCCCACGTATAAGTTTTGTAACCCTACCAATTTTCTACTCGCCTTGATTCTTTTCTTTTCCTTTATGTAAAAAAATTCCACCCATTAATATATCTTTTTAATTATACCCTTGTATTAGTAGTTTTCACGGAATGATCTTAGGTCGTTCGTCCACCTTTTCCATGCTAAGTTCTTACATTTTTCGGTTTTCCTCATTGCTCGTGTCGTTATATTGTTGTTGAACTCTTGATCATTTTCATTTTCTGTTTTTTTGAAGGGGATTGTAATACCTTTACCGTGTTGAATCATATTTGATCAATTCGGGAAGTTGAATATTGTTTTCAATGTATCCTAATGATCGATTATTCAAAGTATTTAATGTCAATCAAAACTTCTTTAAGCTGTTCGAAAGTCAGATGTACCCTTTCAGTTGCTTAATGTAATGATCTTTTTAACAAACCTACCACTCTTTCAAAGAAACCTCTGCACCGTGAACTTCTTGCTAAATTGAATTTCCATTTTATAGGTATTCGTTTATTTGAAAATCCTTCCGCAATTGATGGATCCACATTGCACTACTTGAAATTACTGCAAATGTTTTAGCATTGTCACTTTCAATGAGTGCCGGCGTGCCTCGTCTTGCACTCATTTTGCACTTTACCAAAAATTATAATTTTCTATCTTTTTTAGAAGATCCAAATGGATAGCTCTTGAAGTCGCACAAGTATAAAGCACAATCTAGGATTTTTTGCAACAATTTTTCCTTACTTTAAGTTCGATTGGACCAGCAAAATCCAAACCAACAGATATTTAAATTCAAACGGATATTTACATTTAGTTCAATACTTTGGCAAATCAGCGGTTGGTGGAGTTAGCAGTGCTAGTTTGCACCCGAACCGTGTGCACCAATTGCAATCAAATATTAATGATTTGACTTGTCTTCGTAGAGTATCTGTCGAATAATGCTTACAAAACTTTGACATAATTAGGCTAACTATCTCATGATGTGTTTGTGCATGTGCTCTTTGAATAACCAAGTTTGTAAAGGATGTTTGCAGGGTAAAAATATTGGGTGTTCGCCCTGTATTCGGCCCATGCAAGTTAATATTTTATTAATTTGTATGGGTCGAATACAAGTATGTATGGTTTTTGTGCAACCGCAACCTTCCTGAATTCGTGTTGAACAATTTCGATTATATACTGCATAGCATTATTACGTTCAATCGCTGATAAAACACCACAACATTTCTTTTTCCTTTTAAAACTGTTAATAATTCTTAAGATCCATGCTATTATTCATTGATTTTTTGTAGCTGATACTTGTTTATAAGTTCTTCTCAGTAGTTACTCTTTTCGACTGTAGTCAGGTTATGTGTTTTAGTTGGAAAAAGTAATTAACTTTGTTAATTACTTTTTCCATTTGTGTATAGGATATATTTTTGGTGGCCACTCACTTTTTTTTGAAAACCATGAGGGGCTGTTGAACTATAATTAAGAAAGTTTCCTTTTTTAACTCCTCTGCTTCCAATATCAGTTGAATTTTGATTGGTAGTGCAGTGAATCCAGATAATCCAATCACGTTTATTATTTCTTTAACGCGATTTGACACAAACTGCTTCCATCTACGATTGTCATTAAGTATCCAATGTAGTGCCACAATGGTATCCAGGCAACCATATATCTCCATAACTGGATGTCCTTCGAATGTCATTTTAACATTTGTAAGCGCATTAGCTACCTGTGATCTACAATATTCATGGGAAAACCAGGTTTTCCCATGAATGTTGTAGATCACAGATTTTCCCATGAATATTGTAGATCACAGATTTTTCAACATATTAGTTTTGCTGTTAGTGTTATTGGGGAATTATACGAAGTGGATCAAAAACTTCAGCCAAACTTTCTAAAATTGATCGTTTGGTTGTAATATTTGTTTGGTGAGTCGGCCGACAATCTACAAACAAAGTGTCATTGTCTTTGTCCCATAACAAACCAAAAATTTTTGCGTAACGATGATTATTTTCATTAATGGTAACTTCATGGCAATTACCTTCTGAACCATTGATTTCTAAAACAGTGAAGTTTAAATGCCATTTGTGAAGCTGGAACCCTCCTCTTTTAAACAAATTATTTTCTATGTGTTTTAATTTTTTGACAGATTCAAGATCAGATATTCCAGAAATCAAATCTTAAACATATCGCAACGTCAGAATTATCTTGTTTATTTCCACTTATTGAAAAAAGTTATTGTCTGTTTTCCTCAGAATAATATTTTTCTACTATATTGAAGCCTAATTTACAAGTGAAATAGGTGAGGAGAAAATATGAGTTATAAAAATGCTTATAACGTTTCCTAAAGTTTTTATTTTTTAAATCTCAAAACTAAAAACTATGAAGATAAACACAAAATAATACTGAAGTTGCGATATATACTTTTGCTGATAACCTGAATTTCAGTCTTTTGATGCGGGTGTTGTTTTCTATATGTCATTAACAGTTGCCAGATTACTCCCACAAGAATAAAGGGGCTAGATGTACAGCCAAACGGGATTCGAGTGAATTTTAGAGTTATCACTTCTTTATCTTTTAAGTCCGCTTTAATCGGATTAGAATCAGAAAACGTCACAATAACTATACGCGTCGTAGGTACGCGTAAAATAAATTTTACGCGTACATGTAACGCATATCAAGCGCGCTTACGAGTATAAATGTTGTTAACGAGCGCATAATATGATTTAAATAAAAAAATTGGATTCCTTGATCCAAAATACTGTAAAATAGAATACCACATATTTTTGTTAAAAATTTTACCTGCACATGTGGCGCGTAAAAAAATTAGATACCTCTAACCAAAACGCGCACGTTTACTAATTAAAGAAAAAATTGGATTAAAAAAATCAAATTACCGTATTATCTTAACTAACTTTTCTTTAAACAAGACAAAAAATGGAAAACTTATTATTAACAAAAAAGCATTATTTTCGTTATTTCGGCATTAAGGTGGTAGTCTATCTTAAAATATGAAAATTTTCAAAATTTCAAATTGTACTGTTTTACCCAATATCATATACGTAGAAAATGATGGTGATATTTGTTTTTCAAAAAAATATTTACAACTTATATGATTTTATCATTAAATATAGGTGGTATAATTTTTTTTTATAAAAATCGCATAAATTTTGCGATTTCAAAAAAAAAAAAAATTAAAATCGGATCTTTAAACAAATTTAAAAAACAAAGCCTACCTGAACTTGTTTTAATCATTGGTAAACATCTAAAAGTAATCCAGGACATCCACGTGTAGTTTTAAAGTATAACCAAAAGTATAACTAGATATATATTTGAAAAGATTGAATAAAAGCATGCTGGCAGATATATTTTGCTGCTGGCAGATATATTTTCTATTTATATATTATTATAGTTTTTAATTTACTATAATTTATTTGATTCGTGCTAGAAGTCCTGCTTGTGTATTCAGTTAGATGATTATGATTATTATTCAAATTTAGAAAAAAATAATAAGTATGGAAAATAAAAAACTTGATGCTGGAAAAAGACGAAAGGCGGGAGGATCAAGAATTTTCAAAAAACGACGTTTTCATGGCAAAAGTTTTTTTAAAGCTCCTGAACCCAACATTGACTCGGAAAATAGTCTTGTTAATAACATACCTTCAACAAGTAATTTAAATGCTTCAACTTTATCAAAGAAACTTACATTGTTAAATCATAAAGCAACAACAGTATCAACAAAACGAACTTCATTACCTAATAACAAATCGAATTTTCCACACTGTTACATCATGTTGGATAGCATGATGATTGGATATCATAGATGAAATTGCTATGTGCCCTGAATGTCAATCGAGGAGTATTGAACTTTCTACAGATTTATCAAGAAAGAAAGGACTGTCAGTTTTATTAGAGTTTACATGTACAGCCTCAGTCTGCTCATGGAGTAAAAGGGTTTACACTAGCCAAGAAATTGATGATGAATCTCGTGGGCAATATCAATCGGATGTAAATATGAGATCCATTATTGCTATGAGGGAAATAGGAAAGGGGCATGCTGCTTTAACAACCTTTTGTGGTTTTATGAATTTACCTCCACCAATGCATAAAAAAAAAAATTCATGATATTCAAAGGAATATATTAGTGGCTTACAAGCAAGTTGCTCTAAACTTTAGGAATAAAGCAGCTGTTGAGATTAAGTAAGGTCTCGGTGAGAACAAGACAGATGATATAGTTTCAGGAGATGGCACCTGGCAAAAGCGAGGATTCTCTTCTTTAAATGGTGTTGTAACTATAATTTCAAGCGATACTGGAAAATGCATTGACTACCGCATTAAAGCTAAAGTATGCCATCAATGTGATAAATGGGAAACAAAAAAAGGCACTGATGAATATGATGAGTTTCTTAGTACACATGAATGTAGCATTAACCATAAGGGCTCATCAGGCGCAATGGAGGCAGCTGGAATTGTTGAATGTTTTACATCATCAGAGTCAGACAGAAATTTGCGTTATGCTTATTATATTGGTGACGGTGACTCAAAATCTTATCTAGAAGTTGCTAATCCATACAAAAATCTTATTGTCCAAAAGTTAGAATGTGTTGGACACATACAAAAAAGAGTTGGTAGCAGACTTCGTAAATTTGAAGCAACTTATAAACTAAAATTGTCTGATGGGAAACCACTTGGTGGAAAAAATCGTCTTACCGAAAAAGAAATTAATAAACTTCAAAATTATTTTGGAATTGCAGTACGTCAATGTAATGGTGGAACAGTTTACCAGTTAAAAAAAGCAATTGGTGCAGTACTTCACCATTGCTCAGATGCACTTACATTAGATAGTTGCCACCAAATGTGTCGAAGAACCCCTGAAAGTTGGTGTAAATACCAGTCTGATAAAATAAATGGTACAGCCCTGTATAATGAAAAACCAGGACTACCCATTGTTGTAAGAGACATAATAAAACCAATTTTTCTTAGTTTAAGTGATGATGATTTACTAAGTAAGTGTTTGCATGGGCAAACACAAAACAACAATGAATCGTTAAATGGAATTATTTGGAAAAGATGTCCGAAGGATATTTTTGTTGCTAGAGACACATTAGAAATTGGTGTCTCATCTGCAATCATAAATTTTAATGAGGGAATAAATGGAGTTTTAAATGTATTTGCTATGCTAAATATGTATAATGGAAAATTTACGCAAGAGTTTTGTACAAATAAAGATTTTGTAAAAGTCACTAATATGAATCTTAAGTCTACTCCAAAAGTCAAGCTTAAACGGAAAAAAAAAAGAGCTCAGCATAAAGGATTTGCAGATGCCAATGAAGAAATGGAAGGAATAGTATATGAGACTGGTCTTTTTTAAATTATTTTTTTCTACGTTATTATACAATTTTTTCTACATTATTATATATAGCGTTTTACTAATTTACAATTTACTAATTTATTGCTTTATGTATTTTTATTCTTTTCTTGTTTTTAAAGTGGTTTTTAAACTTTGAAGTCTTAAAAAAACATTTCTAAAGCCATTAATGATTTGAAACAGTTTGTTTTTCAAAAATAATGCTTTGTTAATGCAATTTGTGAGTTTTTGGCTTAAATTAGACTAAAAGAGTTGGATTTTCTTTTTCTTTTCTGTTTTTCTCAAAAAAACAGTGTTCCAAAAAAAACAAATTTAAATTTAAATTCCGTAGTTTTGTAAGGTTTTTTATATTGCAGCCAAAAATTGGGTGTTTTTATACAAATTTCTAGGATTTAGGTTTAAAGGTAGACTACCACCTTAACAAAGATAAAACTGGGAAAATGATTTTCCACTTTCAACTTTCTATTTTTGAAACATGTTTAATATTACAGGATTACTTCTAATCAAGAGATTTTGGTGCTGGTTCATCGTAACATTCTTTCTAGATATCTTGGCCGTACGATTTAATATAGCTTTGTGAATTTCCTTATTCAGAGCTTCTAGTGACTCCTCAGAATAGTAACCAATTAGCAGTTCTGATGCCTCAGATATCTGCACTCCATGTTTTGAGAGTTTATGAACAGTTGGGGGAATCACATATCAGCAATAATTTTTGAATATAAGAGCTATAGTTTCATAGCAATACTGACCAAAACTTTCAGAGTGTAACTCATAACAGGAGCTTATTGCATTTAGAATTGCATTGTCCTCAATCTAATCATTACATTTACTGCTACTCCCATTTTATTTTCCGTTATTTTAAATTACAATTATGTTACAAGTTACATGTTATTATTAATTACATTGTTTACATTATTTATGTAAATTGTAACAATAATTGTAATAATATTTTACATAATAATAATACAATTATAAGTAATTAAGTATAATTACTTATATGTATTTAAATAACTACATAATATTACATAATATTATAATATATTACTATATATATAATATATTACTTATATACTACTTATATACTACTTATATACTACTTATATGTATAAATACATATATATACTACTTATACTATTATGTAGTATACTTATATATAATATATTACTTATATGTAGTTATATTACTTATATGTAATTATAAGTAATAATAATACAATTATAAGTAATTAAGTAAGCAATAATATGTAATGTTTACATATTATTGTTTACATGCATACATAAATTATGTAAGCATGTAATAAATTATGTTTTTATGCAAAATGGTATTTGCAATCTATCAAAGCTATCAAAGCACCATTTCTTGATATTTTATCAATACACAAAATGCATCTATACAAAGATGTTTGTGCCAAACTAGAAGCAATTGAAGCAGTATTGAAATCATTTTAAAAACATTCCTGGTATCTTGATTCTACAATTGTACCTCTTTCTTTGTTGGATAAAGATGTTTCTAATGAAGAAAAAAGTAAGATTGCTTCTGGTATGCTTCAATATGACATGCCAAACTCTGATTATTTTAAAATGATTTGTTTAATTTGATTTTTGATAGAATTGGGTTGGATAAACAAAGGATTAGAGACTGGCTTACCCTCCCACCTCAGTATTGGTGCACACAATCAAGTTTTAGAATCTTTAAAGATTTTGCTAAATCTCTAGTTGTCGTAAATGATCCTGCTGAAAGAGCAGTAGGAATGATGCCACAGTTTGTGCACAAATACAATATAGAAGAGGAAATTCAGAATAGACTGCTAACTGTTGATAAAGCTAGATTTGCTACAAAAAGGTCAGGAAAAAAGTCTTGAAGTTTGTCTAAAAAGAGATTGATTGACTCACTTTCTACAATGGCAAAAATGATTGAAAAATGAAAATAATTTATACAACAAACTTTAACATTATTTTAAATAATTATTATTTAATTAAAGATAAATCGTCATTCATAAAATTTTTTAATTGTAATATTTAATTATATATATAATTCGCGGCAAAATAATTTATTTTTTTGCGATTTTTAACACTATTTAACACAATAAAACAGCAAAAGTATTCATATTCTGCCTTAACTACCTTTTTTATTTAAAAATATAAATCAATACCTGTATTATATAAAAAAGATTTTAAAAATTTTTTATATTATCACTTTCCCCTAGTCTTTTGAACAAAGGCGTTTTCGGCGTTTTTTTTACCATTTTTTTTAATTAAATGGGCTCTGGGGGAGGCATAAGAGTGGTCCAATCAGGCTAATTTTTTTCCAAAGTTGGTTTTAACACCAATGTCTCACATTTCAAGGGGTAGTTTATTGAAATTCAAAAAATTTCCTCAAAAGCAAGTACCCAAGTATATATATATATATATATATATATATATATATATATATATATATATATATATATATATATATATATATATATATACATATATATATATATATATATATATATATATATATATATATATATATATATATATATATATATATATATATATATATATATACAGTGATCGAAATTTACTTAGCCGCACACAATTTTTATTCGAAATTTTAATTTTTAAGGAAAATTTATTAGGTAAAAAAGAAAATATGATTTTTATTGTATAGCTTAGTTATTAAGTATTTTATTAGTAAAGTATTTATAATAATAATATATCACATTAAAAATAGAAAAAAATAATAATAAGGAATGCACTTTTCATATGCGAATTTTCGTTAGACGCACTTTTAAAAATTAAATAATGAAAAGGAAAAAAATATTTTTTTTAAATTTTAATATTTGGTGGGTCCTCCGTGGTTCTTAATCACTTCAAAAATTCTATTTGGCATTGAATTAATGAGCGATTGGAGTGTCATTGGTTGAATTTCTTGCCAACACCTATTGACTTCACCTCGAAGCTCTTGAATGCTGCTAAATTGTCGTCCATTTTCATAAACCTTTCGAGATAAGATTCCCCAAAGGTTCTCAATTGGATTGAGATCTGGACTATATGCAGGCCATCTCATCACTTCGATGTTTTTGGATTCAAACCATGCCATAGTTTCTCTTGATTTATGAATGGGTGCATTGTCTTGTTGGAAAATGACTTGATCTTCCAAGTTATTTTCCAAAAAATCGATTAAGACATCTTCAAATAAATCTGTATAATTAATGGATTTCATTTTTGTTGATATAAAACATATCGATGTCTTTCCATTGATACAAAATGCTGCCCATGTCATTAATGATCCACCACCAAAATTGCGTGACAAACGAGGTGCATTGTTTTTTCGCAAATCATGCCAGTAATAGCTAAAACCATCTGGTCCATCAAGATTAAACTTCTTTTCGTCAGAAAATACGACATATTTCCACTTTTCTCCAAAATCCATATATTTTCTGGCGAATTCAAGTCGTGCTTCTTTGTGTATTTGCTTTAAACATGGTTTTTTTAGTGGTTTTCGCCATTTTATATTATCAGATCTTGACAATATTTGTTGAACACGTCTAGGAGTGATTGTCAAACTTAATTCTGATATGATTTGACTCGCAGTTAACTTTTGTTTTGTCGCTAATTGTCGAATTTGTTCCACGTTCCTTTTCGTTATCTTGTAGTTTTTACGTATTTTTTGATTGACGCCATATACTGACCCAAGTTTCAAAAAGTTTCTAATCACCTTTTCAGATCGTCCAATTTTTCGTCCGATTTCTTTATTAGATAACCCGGAATCCTTATATGCTTTAATTAAACCTTTTTCATGGTCATTCAAAAATTTTCCATGTGCCATTTCACTAAAAATATGAAACATTGAATTTTAAATTTATGAAAAATATTTTTATAAGTCAATTATGAAATTACTTACAATTTAAATTGATTTTTTCAACACCAAAACTAAAAATTATATCTCAAATTTAATAAAACAGAACTGCGTCTATACAAATTTCGCACTCAAATAAATCAAATAACTAAATTTTTTTATATAAAGAAATTATAAAAACAATGATATCAATTATCTTTTAATTATCAATTAACAAACAATGGTATAAATATATCACATACAGAAATTTCTTAATAAAACGCTTAATATATATATATATATATATATATATATATATATATATATATATATATATATATATATATATATATATATATATATATATATATATATATAAATATATATATATATATATCCTTAGGACTCTTTTCCAAATAACACCATTCAAGCTTTCACTACTGTTCTGTATTTTACTGCAAATACACTTTTTAGTAAATCTTGATTAGATAAGTTTTTGAAAATTGGTTTTAAAATTTTGTAAATGGCTAACTAAAGGTCTAATTCTGTTTTGTATTTAAATAAGTTTGTTAGTTAATCAGACTGCCACAAGCAGTAAATAACGTTGGACAAAACTTGGTGGCATATTCATAAATGATGCAAAAGTACACAAAGATTTATGACATTTTCTAAATTCTCTAAAAGCCACAATAGCATTCAACTCTACAGCAGCAACAGGTTTTCCAGGAGAATTTAAAATTGGTTTAAGGCTTGAAAGAATTGTATCAAAGTTAGGAAAGAACTTACACATATCAAATGATAGCTGTAACTCATGTGAGTACCCATTTTTATTATGTGAATTATCTTTTAGTAATAACTTTCCACCATTTAATGAACAACATTCCTAACAGTTACAAACATTAAACATTGTCTTTAAGACTTTAAAGCTTACAATTATATTGTAATTATCCTCTGTAATTTATCCTTCAAGTTTTTTTTTTACATTATAAAGCTCAGCATTATCTTACAATTTTTTTTGATTTGCACTTCCTTTTTAGTTTAAAACAGAGGTTTGATTAAAATTGTCTAAACTTTAATTGGTAACATGTTGGTTTCCTCTAAATATATTTGGTAAATCTTTAAATTTTTTCAAAACTTTTTTACTTTTATATCAATTTATCATTGAATAATTTGTAAATATAACTTGAAAAGTTTATACTGCTGTTATTACTTTTGACAGCACTCTACAGTGTAATACATATTAAGCTTTCGCTGCAAGAAGTTTAAATTATATAGCAAAAAGTTACCAAAAAGCCATATAAGACTTAACAGTGTTTATTTTTTATTCTATGACTAAATGTATATTGATTTTTGAGTTGATAATTAATAAACTACCTTGAAAAAAAATGGTTGCTTTGGGCGTTGTTAGGTAAACAAAGTCTACCCTAATCGTTCCTAAGATGAATTAGACCAATTTATGTACATATTCGACAAATGTAAGCACTCCAATTATGTTCTACAATGATTGAACTAAAGAAAATCACTTTTTATAAAATCTCAAAAAAAAAATTTTCAATATGTTTTGAATTGGGGTTGACCACCCTAAAGAATAAATATAGTTTGCAAAGTAATAGCTTTTTTAACGAACCCTTTTGTCAAAGAAAGTTTCACAAATTTTGTATTATAAATTGAGCACTTTATCTTTAGAATAAAGTTGCTCAGCCCAACTTTGATTTGTCAACCTCTTTTCCAGTTTTTAAAAATAAGTTAGAGAATATTATTTTTTAAATGGATATATATATTAATATTATTGAAATGATAATATTGAAATAATTTTTAACCATTTATTATTTCAACTATTTTAGATTCTATTTAGATTTAAACTACTTGTATTATATTATAATTAAATTTGATTTTTTATATGGTTCTGGCGACAAGAACAGTATGATTTTCTTCCAGATGCCAAGTTTCTATCATACAACATGTAATAAATGTAAACTGGAAAAAAAAAAAATATAAATACTTTATTTTATGTAATAAAAGTACATAATTAAATAACGTATATACACTTATTTATTACTATTACATAGTTTTATAGGTGTTTAACGTGTCATAAGGGTCCCGAAATCTTAGAAGCTTATCCTCGGTTGCGACGAAGAATATATATCACTATAAAACCTCTTTGTGAATTTCGATGAAAAATGTTGTTTTTCATCGCAATTCGTAAAGGGGTTTTATGGTTATATTTCGGTTGGTTACAACTTATCTATAATTGTTCAAAGAATTTCTATTACTAGAAAACCCCATCGAGAATTGCGATGAAAAATTGCATGCGTTCAAAGAATTTTATAAATGTTTAAAGACTTTATGAAAAACTATGATATCTTTTTGGACGGTAGTCAGCTAGTAGTACTAAATGTCTGGATTTATGCGTATATGCAAATATATATATGCAGATAATATATGTAGAGGTGAACCATCCCTTGGCAGTGGTTTGACGATTTTGTCGGCAGAAGCGTAAACGCACCAACGATTGATAATCTGGCTTCACATACAGAGACACCATCGCGCGGATCTATAGCTTCTTCTGGATAACCTTTAAATAATTAAGAAGTGTGTTACACCAGTACAATTACATTTACATCATGTTCGATAAATAAGATTTTAATAATTGTATTCGACAAGTAAGATTCTGATGATTATATTGACAGATAAGATTGAGTCTATCTTTTAACTATTGGCATTTAAGACGCGATATAGAAATTTATAGTGATTATTTTTCGCATAAGTCAGCGGTTAAGAAGACTCAGTAGTTTGATGGATGCAAACACACAACATAACAAGAAAAAACTTATGTTAAAAATGTTTTAATTTCAGCAACACAACAGGTTCTTTGACAAGACCTGATTGGTCTGGTTGAGTATCCGTATTTAACAACACCTTCTCTTGTAATATTTTTAGTTTTATATCTTTATATATTGTAATAAAACGTTAAAAAAAACGTTAAACGAAAAAAAAAAAGAAAAAGAAAAAGTGTAATAAATATAGTTAATATTTTTTAAAACTATTCACAACATTAAAAATAAACAAATTTTAAAAAACTTATAAAAACTCGTTATGTTGGAGGGTTTTATCATCATTAAATTATGTAAAAATAAAACATTTAAAATGTCAAATGCAACATTCGTTTCTTCTTTATAATCTTTATCCTCCTAAAAGTAATTGAAATCTCATAATTGAAATTTTCAATGTTAGTTGGCAAACTAAACTTAATGACCGAAACCATTCTGCGTCTTAAAATCACTGTTTTCAGTTAATTGTGCAACATGTTTGTCGGTTTGATTTTGATCGACTGGAAGATTTTGAAAAGGTGTGTCGTCAAATTGCTTTTTGATTTCGGATGAAAGCTTACAGCGGTCGTCAATTTGTTTATCAACTGCTGCAGAAAGTGCGCTAATGAACTGAGATTGAGATACAATACCTGGAGACTAAAACAAACGAAAACACTTAACTAAAATAAATTGCCATTACAAAACATCTTAAAACATGTATATAAAATTGATCGCCAATCGAAGATATGAACTCACAACTTTTACAAAATATCTTTATCATCGCATTTTTTCAAATTGACTTTTAAGAACATATACTTAGGTCGTTAGAAAAGTTCGTAGAACTTGATCTATAAAGTTTCAATCAGCCAGGAAATAATTAAATATTTATATATTATCTTAAACTGTATTTAATTATGAACATTTTAAGTACTTGTTTAAATATTTTGAATGTGTATTAAAAATACTACTTGAATTTTATAAAACACGTTTAAAAGAAAAATTTTAAAGTCAAAAAATTTGAATATCGAGCATATATTAAAACCCGCGCTCTACTCGGAGTTTCAGCACAAGCCATAACCGATGAATTGGGTTTAGTTCATGGTGACCAAGAGCCAAAATATAGTATAGTAGCCAAGTGGGCTATTTGATTTAAAGGTGGTTCTCGAGACTCTTAAACCATATACAACTGAGAATATTAAACGTGTGCGAGCCATTACTGAAGAAAACCCTCATGCAGCACATGATACAATTGAAGTCCTGACGTCGATAAATCGTTTTACAATCAACGAAATCCTTCACAACGCACTTAAAAAAAAGAAAACTTACATCACGTTGGATACCCCACGAGTTAAACGATTAAAATCGCAAGAAGAGTTGAGGCATATTAGATACAATTTGATTCAAATAGCGTTAGTCGACACAAGTCGACTAACGCTAGTTGAGTCGGTGAAGTTGAAAGTCCAAGACCTATTTAAAAATGCGATATTTTTGAGCCAAAAAATACGTTCTAAATCTTATTTAAAACAACAGGTGTTGTTCACTTGGATTATGTTGAAAAGGAAGACACCATTACTAGCCAATATTATATAAGAAATTATTAGAAACCTCATATATGCGAAATAACAGTTGATGCGGAAGTTATCGGACAAATCCTAATTTCATTATTTGAGCATAATAATTAGTTTTTGTGGTTTTATGCGTAGGCATAAACGTTCTATAAAATATAAACTTTATTATTTGAAACACAATTATTTAAAATGAGGTTAAATGCAGCTGAACCAGAATCTTTTCGAAAGCGACTAAAAATGTTTTTTGTAAATAAACCTAATATAAAAAAAAAAAAAATCGTAAATCATTTTGAAAAGGAAGGATTTGCTCGAAGTACAATATATGATAACCTAAAAAGACTTGAAACTGTTCAATCGTTTTCTGATAGAAAGCGCCCTGGTCGTCCGACATCCTGGACTAGAGAAAAGAAAGCCGAATTAACGAGACTTGTCAACAATCGAAAAGGGGTCAGTCAGAGAAAAATAGGTATTAAATTCGGTGTAAATCAATCGACAATTGGTCGAAGTTAAAAAAAATGAATATTAAATATAGAAAACGTGAAAAGACTCTAAAATACACTATAGAACAACAAAAAAAGGCAAAGAAAAGAAGCAGGAAACGAGTTAACCAACTCTATAACACAAAATCGCTTCTAGTCATCGATGACGAAAAATATTTTTGTTTTGCAGGGGACAACATGCCTGGAAATTCTGGATACTACACAAACAACAAAAAGACATGCTCAGAAAGTGTTCGTTTTATAGGAAAAGAGAAATTTCAAAAAAAATTATTAATGTGGATAACCATATCTGACCGTCGTATGTCCGAGCCATTGTTTCGCACTTCCAAGGCTGTAGCAATCAATTCATCAATTTATATTAATAAATGTTTAGAAAAACGACTTTTTCCATTTATTCACAAGTATCATGGAGACTTTAACTATTTACTTTGGCCAGATTTAGCAAGTTCTCATTATTCTAAAAATTCTCTAAATTGGATGGACCACTATGTCTATTACGTTGATAAAGAATCGAATCCCCCAAATGTGCCTCAAGCACGACCAATTGAAAATTTTTGGGGACATTTGGCACAGAAGGTTTACAAGGGAGATTGGCAAGCTTCAACAGAGCAAGTTTTGATTGATCGCATTAAACTAAAACTACAAGAAATTGATTTAAACTTTTTACAGTCGCATATGAAAGGCTTCAGAGCAAAATTGAGATCAATTGCAGATGGTGGTGTTTTTTCATATGAAAAATAATATATTTTAATTAAAAGATGCTTTATTTAAAAAAAAATATAATTGTAGTTTGTTTTTTTATTTATAAATAAGTTATTGACGTTTTTATTTTGTCCGATAACTTCCGCATCACCCGTTAAATAAACAAAGACCTAAAACAAGCATTCAAAATTTTAAATTTCTCCATGATAACGCTCGACCCCTGTAACTCAAACCGTCACAAATTGTCTTAACCAAGATGGAGTCACAATAAGTCGATGCATACTCACCAGACTTAGTCCAATTACTGGCTATTCGACTTGATAAAAATTTTTTTTTGATGACGATACTGAAGTCAAAAAATCCGCACAATGAAGGTACTTCAAAGTATACCAAAAGAGAAGTATAAAAAAACGTTTGATAAATGGAAATTATTTTGAACATTTAATACAATAAAATTAAAGACTCTTTTTTTTTTTTTTAGGGAAGTTCTAGGAACATTCCTAACGACTAAAGTAGAATATTTAATTATGAATAACAGTTAAACTTTAAGAAAATTAGAGATTTGCCATGCATTCACCTTATCTTTCTCTATAACACCTTAGTTTGATTTTTAATACCTTACTTGACCAAATGCCGTATATTTTGTCAAATAAGGTATTATAGAGAATAAAAATAGTTAAAAAATAAAAATAGTAAAAAAGTCACACAATATATTTTATATAGCAAAATACTTCAGACAATATTTTGAATAAAGTAAATAAAGCCACGCATATAAACACACAAAATGCTTTTTTATATAACAGTTTATGTATTATTTATAAATAATTTTCATTACCTGTAAAAAAAGAGCATGCGCTAAGAAGGGCAACTTTCGCAATGTTCTCCCACTTAAACCAATACTTTTTCTAAAAATAATAATATAAAATAAATTCCAAAAATCTGTATTTATGCTTGCACATATCTTCATTAGAGTGCCCGATAATATAAATTAAAAAAGAGGTATATAAATATATTTAATTAATAAAAGCTACATGTTGTTTACGATTTTAGTTCCAAACTTATTGCAATAACAATAAGCATGAAATTAAACATCAGATTGCAAACTAACAGTCGCAAAAATAACAATAAGCAATAAAACTTGTAATTTTTACCTGATGATTGCAATAAGCATGAAACTAACAGATGTAAAAAGTGCGTAGCCTTTATTTATTAAATATATATATATATATATATATATCTAATTTTATAATTGTTATAAAGAAAACTTAAAAAGTTTTAACTAAAGACCAGGTTTCGGTTACCACAATCTTACTATCACCTTAATTAAGAAGCCTTTAGCTACTACACAACTCTTGGTGACCTCTAGCTTATTTCAAGTGATTTTTCTAATTTGATACTTTGTTGTAGAATAAGAGATAAGGTTTTGGGATGTAACCAATCAAAAGTACAATAGCATGTTTCCAAATGTTTAGTTGCGTCCAAGCTTGCCCGTTTTGATTAAACACTATTTTTCTGGTGCTCAACTCATCTGGATATAACTTTCTTTTTAGTCTTGCCAATATATATACAACTGCATAAACCTTTCATTAGGTACAGTGTTAGAACATTATAGTAGGCCATTAAATATACTTTTTAATTTAAATAATATACTTCATCTAAATAAAAACCTAGATATGTATTTGAAGAAAGTATATAATCTTAATTAGGAGCTGATGTCAATATTATTCTTGCCTTTTAAGTTGTTTTCTAAGTTTGGGACTGACAAGCATTGTGTTTGTAATATTAATGTAAAAAATCAAAAAATAGTAGTTTCATTATAAAAAAATGGAAATGAAAGAAAAATATTATCAATTACAAATTGCATCAAATATGAAAAACACATATTGGAAAACAATGCTGGAAAAATACCCTTCTATTCGAGTTCTTTAACCTGCAATACTTAGCTTAATTAACATTTTTCTGAGTGACAACTGAACTTCTCAACCTAGATCCGAATTTTGAGTCACTACAGCTAAAAATATCTAATATGGAAATTGCTAGTAAAAAAACTTGTGATTCTAGAATATCACTCTAGAACATCATGGCGTCAGTATTTGAATAAATTGTTTTTTACTCTTTTTACTCGTTTTAATGTTATCTTTTTAATGGCTTGGTTTTTTTTTTTTACAATTTTCTTTGTAATTTTATTTATAATACCTGATGATGCTGATCACAACAGATCAATGAAACATTTAAAATATATATATAAGAATAAAAAATTTATATTCCTTAAAAATTATATGCTGCTGTATTTATTGAATTCTATCCACATTTCATCATATACCAACTTTTATGCTACGATTGGAAAGGAAGGATTCAATAAAATTAAAGATGTTACCAGATACATCATAAGAAGAAAGCTTATGGAGAAGACCAGCATGCCAAACTTGATCGAAAGCTTTTGAAATGTCAAGAGCGATGGCCTTAATTTCTCCACCTTTATCTAACGCACGATAAAACCTATCGGTTATTACTGTTAGCAAATCAGCTGTAGAACAAGAAGATCGAAATCCATATTGATGGTCAGAAAGTTATTAGATTCAAGATGAGAAAGTTATTAGATTCAAGATGAGAAATTAAGTGTTTGTTAATTAAAGATTCAAAAACCTTGCTTATGATAGAAAGAAGACTAATGCGACGGTAGTTAGACGAATCAGATCGCTTTCCAGAATTTTTGAAGATAGGGATGACAGATGCTGGAAAACAAGACTCTTATAAGCACTTGTTAAATAGTTTTGAGAGTATAGACGACAGCTCCGGGGAACACTTCTGCAAGACTATAACAGGTATGTTGTCTGGGCCAAAAGTGTAGAAGAGTTTAGGCAGGAAATCACTTTAGATACAGAAGCTGGAGTGATGTGAATGTCAAGCAATGGATCAACCTGCTTATTGGCAATATCAGGTAGAACGCAACTAGTGGAATCAAGAGATGATATTGATGAAAAGTTTTTAGCAAACAATTCAGCTTTGTCTTTAGGTGAGGTGACAAAGTCTGAACCATACAAGAGAGGTGAAATTAAAAATTTGTCCTTATTATTAATACTATTAAAGATTCTCCAGAAGTTGTGAGAGCCTTATTTATGAAATGAGATACGAGATTTCATGAACTGAGAATAGTGGGCTTAAGCATTAGACAAAACCTTTTTACAATAGTTTCTAGTAGTAATAAACAGACGTCTGTTTTCTGGGGAATGGTTTTGCTGATAGATATGGAAGTAACGGTTTCGATTGGCAATCGCAGCAGCACAATGTGAGGAAAACCATGGAGGAGAGTGAGGATTGACCTGGAATTGTCAAGAGGAAACAAAAGACAAAAGATTTCTGCCCAAGGGCCATCACGAAGAAAATCACAGAAAGAGTCCCAGTCAGCTTTAAGGCAGTTGTAAGAGGTACGATGATAGGGGGATTCAGATGATAAAGAAGAATGAGATAATAGTTTTAGAGAGGTCAAACCGTGATCAGAAGCACCTAAGGGTGAATGTGGAGAAACTGAGCACCGAATAGGATCAGAAACAAGACATAAGTCAAGTAGAGAAGGTAAATGGTTTGGGTTGTCTGGAAAGTGAATTGGAAAGTTGACTATTTGAGTTAGGGATTAAGAAAGGCAAAAGTTGTGGGCTTTAATGCCTGCAGAATCACTGACACTAGAGCCAAGCCGTTCAGAGTGGTGACTATTAAAGTCACCGACAACAATAATATTAGCTGATGGATAAAGAGAGAGGGCTTGGTCAATATGATCAGAAATATCATCAAAAAGAGTGCAGCCTTGAGATGAAGGAGAGCGATATAGAACAAAGAGAAAGGCGATAGAGTGAAGTGGTGCTAAACGAAAGCAGATGAAAGAATAGTCTGTGGATTCAAACCTAGTTTCACTACAAATGGGTGAATTCTTATGAATGTAAATGCCCAGGCCAAGCATGTGACTGTTGGAGTCTTTACGAATTAAAGGAAGATAACCATCAACACTAAGATTGCAAGATGAGACAGCTGAACTCAAATTAGTCTCACAAAGAGCAAGTAGGTCTGGTGAACTTTGCAAGAGATAAGACTCAACAGAAGAAAAGTTACTTCGAAGACCACGAATATTAGTGAATGATAGGTTTAGAGAACTTGGTGATGATGATATTTTTTTGTGTTTTATAGTTTTTGGTACTTTATTCATTTTTAAATTTGTTGAAGAACTTGACTCAAAGCATAGATAGTACTCAGAACACCATTTAATAGCCCAATCAATTGCCTCATTACTAATAAAAAACCCTAAGCCGTAACAAAGGGCTCCAAATGTGGCCTTGGCAATGCACACCAAAAGCTCGGAAAACCTGACTACCAGCCGGCCTCAGAACCATAAAACTGAGTTTTAGAGCTGTACCCTCATTAGGAGATAATAGAAAGAGTTGCCTAATCATAAAAACAGAGACACAAGCAAAACCCATGCATTGAGTCAAGAAGATCCAGCACTCAACATCCTAAACTGGAAACAATGTATTAAAAATACATCTGCGCCAGCCTAATAGATGACGAAGGGGTGCGAAGCTGGTCAACAGATAGAATCTGTTTACCAGCGTCGCACTTAAGTCTTTGCCACCCCTTAAGTCTTTGCCTAGGAGGCCTTCTACAAGACAGTAGCTGGATGCATTTAATATCTGCCCAAGATGAGTATTTTTATCGAGACACCATCTCTAGCCTTTACTCAACCAAGAGCCCCAGTGTTTTAAGTCAGAGTCAACCAAGAGGCAGGCAGTGTTTTAAGTCAGAGTTGGTATCTCCTTTTAAGTCTAGAGTTGGCATATACATATACATATATACATATACATATACATATACATATATACATATATACTAATTAAAATTAAAACTTTTATCGCGTTCTCCAGCAAAAAGATCAGGACAATGGCAGCCCTATATATACATATATATATATATACATATATATATATATATATATATATATATATATATATATATATATATATATATATATATATATATATATATATATATATACATGTATATATATATATATTTGGGTGTGCATAGTTTTTTTTAATCATCTCAATTGTTTTGAATTCTCTGAAGGCCCCCAAGGCTAAAAAAAAACAAAATAAAAAAATTCGCTCATCAAAAAGTTATATCTTTAAAATTAAAAAAAAATTAATTTTTTGAAAATAAATGTCCATTATTTGACTAGTTTGTAAGAATTTTTTTTCATGTATTATATTTTTTTAAATAAATTTATTGATGATTTCATATTACTGATTGAGTTTAATATTATTATTATTATTATTATTATTATTATTATTATTATTATTATTATTATAATTGTACATGCTTATTTTTTTATAAGCATATGAAATTACAGGCTTAAATATGCTTATGCAAAAAATTTTACAAAGCTCATAAGTATACTTAAGGATATTTCTTATAATTTAATTAACTAATTTTTCTAAAACTTTTTTTGTTTTTTAGGTGCCCTAAGAAGACCTATTGGTCTTGTCACAGTGCACTGTGGAAGAGCATTCAACTAGGAAGTTCACAGCTTCTTCCTTACTGATGGCGCGAAATATTCCCAGAGCTGGCTTTGAACCCTAGATCTCTTGCTTCTAAAATAAGTGCTCTAACCATTGTGCCACAGCTACTCGAAAGCTATCTTATAAGATATGCTTATTTCAACACTCTTTAAAAACATATGCATTCTTCTAAGTAAGACAAAAAACTTTACTTTTTCCTGATCTGATAAATAGATTTTTGTTCCGCAACACTAAAACTTTATTAAATGTCTTTTATACATCAAATCAAGAGTTTTAATATTAACAAATTATGGTAAATAAAAATACGTTCGCTTCATAAGCGAGAGGTTCTAAGTTTGATTCCCACCATGTCCCTGTTAGTACTGCACTTCTTTCTCTGCGCAGCGGCCTTGCTCGTCAAGGTTTGTGTTTCGGAGTTATAGAGTTGAGAGAGGGTTATAATCACAAGTATCCTCCTCATCTGTAGTGGCCTTCTCGGCCTTGGGGAAGTGAATTAATAATAAAATATTAAAAAAAAAAAAAAAAAGATTGACAGGTCTGTTTCAAATTGAATCTTGTTCAGACCTGCCAATCTTTAGCTTTTTCGACTATTAAATTTAAATAAAAAACTTCCTGGTTTTTAGTGCAAAAAAGGTTACATTCTTCAGCAAATGTTTTTGATGTATTTTATACTTTTTAGACTTTACAATCAGTTACGATATTTAACAATGGGAACTATTGTTATGTCGCATTGTTATTTTTATGTTGCAATATTATCATTAATCAGTGTACAGACAATAAGAAATAAAAGGAAGAGTTGTAATTAAGCTCCCTAGTAGCAAGAAAGAAATATAGCAAATTGATATAAAATAGTGCAATAGTGGTACAATATTTATCTCGATGTTGGCTAAATGTTGTTAACAATAGTATTGATATATATATATATATATATATATATATATATATATATATATATATATATATATATATATATATATATATAGCAAATATTGATTTACAATATTGGGTATATATAAAGTAATGCGCAACTATACTCTTTTATAATAATCAATAACAAAAAAACTAAATTAAAATTAAGAAAAAGCGCTCTAGATAGAAATTGAACTTTTGAAAAATTGTAACCCTAAAAACCGCACCTTGAAAATAAGCTAGCACCTATTTTATCCACAAGATGTAATAGGTGCTAGTTTCACAACTGTTTGAATAATAATGAAAGAGAAAAGTGAAAAATGAAAGATCTTAAATATATTTTCACCTATAAATAAGGTTTTTATATGTACAAGCTTACAAATAATGTGAGCAACAACCTAATAAGAACATTATTTGCACTAGCGTACAAATAATGATCTCCTAGAAAAATCTTTCTGAGGATTTGAACCCGCAAATGATGACATAACAAATAAAAATCAAGTTTGTGAAAATACTTGAAATACTTGATGAGAAGTTCTATATACATACATACATATATATATATATATATATATATATATATATATATATATATATATATGCAAATAACAGAAATAGACTGATGACATAACAAATAAAAATCAAATTTGTGGGCAAGTTGAAAATACTTGAAATACTTGATGAGAAATTCTGGTCAAGTGAAAGAAAAGATTAAAAAAGAGATTCATTTTTTATTTGGCAGATGGCTGTAGCATCTGATAAAATAATTTAAACAATAGTTAAAGGGTGAGTTGTAAAAACATTCAACTAAAACAAGCCAATGTTACTCACATGTTAATATTACTCACCTGTCAATGAAACTATCATTGTGTGAATTGTTACCTGTCAATTTAAACTTGAAGTTAAAAGAATTACTTAATTTAAAAAATTAACTAAAAGGTATTTAATATTAAATACTGAATATTGCTAATATATGTGTATGTGTGTGAGTGCGTGTGTGACACTTATATCATTATTATTTTATATACCAGTATAATAAATTGTATACAAAAAATTCTATATTTATTAAAGGAAAACACATTTTAAATACAACACATATTCTTAAAATAATTATCATCTCATTCTATCACATCAAAATATCTTGTCTGTATATGTATACATACATATATATATATATATATATATATATATATATATATATATATATATATATATATATATATATATATATATATATATATATATATATATATATATATATATATATATATATATATATATATAATGGTTTGTTTGTTATTAAAAATGGTTTTCTTATATTATTAAAAATGGTTTCCTTATATTCAACATATTATTTAATTTTTTCACACCTTTTTTGACGCTTCATGTTGTAGTGGCTTTGTTTGTTGTTGCTATTTATATTTTATTTTAACTATTTTTCTTCTTTAGATAATTAACTTTTTATAACTTCTATTTGATTTTAAGACTAATTTATGTTTTGTGGGTTGTTCATTATGTTATACTTTTGATTGGTTAGCAAAGTTTGATCTATGTATCTATGACAGCATGAGGTGTTTGTAAACTTTGTATTTGGTTTTGTTGTTTTTCCAATTTTACATAGGTTTTTCTATCTTATCAGCTTGAGTGTATTTCTCCAAAAAGTACTATTTATTTATTTAGATAAATTTTTGACCAGTGATATGGTAAATACTTATTTTAACTTTTTATTTTTGTGTAACAATTTATATTTTTTATTTTTGTGTTATAATATTTAATATTTTGATTTAATTATTTTTCATTTTTTTATGTTATTTGATATTGAATTCAAATTTCTTACTTTCAATATTATTTCATTAAAAATATTAGTGCTTTACAAATTTGGGTGTAGTTAGGGTTTTGGTTGTTTGTAGTAAAGTCCTTTTTTACTGCATTATGGAGTAGGCATAAATTGCGGGGTAAAGTATAAATGGCGATGATGTTTATCTGATGGGATAAACTAGGTATTGGTGCTGAGCCTCTTTGAAACGCCGGTAATAATAAATACGATTCTGAGGAGAGTTTATTACCACCAGAACGTAAATTATGATTACACAAAAGCAATAATGTTTTTTTCTTTATCTTATACCTCCTATCATTTTTATTTCTTTATTCTAAATATTGATATATCTATGTATATGTTTATTTGTTTTAAAGTAAGTTAAACTTATGCATTTAATGAAGATTTATGGTTGCTTATGTGATCTGTTTTGTTTTAAGAATACTTTAACAATAAAATTAATGTTGACAATGATTTGTGTATAAGCTTTTTTTTCTTAAAATAAATCTGTGTTTATTTTGAAATGTTCGTTTTTCTTTGTTTTTCATTACTTATTCTCTTTTATAAAAAGTTGTTTCAATAGAAATGTTTTATATTTCTCTGTGGGCTTTCATTGCTCAATCTAGTTCAAGCACCACAGATTACCTGCATCAAATATAACAAAAATTCTATGTTTATTAAAGGCTTACTATAACTCCTTCATTTTACACAATTAAACATTCAATATTTCATGACTTTTACATTCAACTTTTCATCACTTTATAACCAACTCTAATTAAAACTATAAAAATTAAAAAAAATGATATATATTTACCTTGCCACCTCCAAGAGACGAAAACTAATAGAATTTGCTTCATTTTCTTGGAATCTTTTAAAAGAAGATTTTTTTATGTTAAAATTTTCATTTAACTTAAACAAAAATAAATTTATCAAATAAAAACAGAAAAAAAAAAAAAAGTACCTCATCATTTTTAATGTTCTAAAGAAAAAAAGTAATGTAATAAAGTAATTTATATATATATATATATATATATATATATATATATATATATATATATATATATATATATATATATATATATATATATATATGTATACATATATATATATATGTATATATATATATATATATATATATATATATGTACATATATATGTACATATATATGTAATATATGTATATATATATATATATGTATGTATATATGTATATAATATGTATATATATATGTATATAATATATGTATATATATATATATTTGCATATAATATATATATATGTATATATATATACATATATATGTTTGTATATGTAAGCGATTTCGATTAAGTGACTCTTTATAATTTTTTAACTTTTAAATTATACTATAAGCAGTAAGATAAAAGAAGTAATTAATTTTAAAAAAGCCACATTAACTTTTGAATGACGTTTATGTAAAAATACTTCTTACAAAAGTTTGAATGACAATTATGTTTGATATAAGCGTTATTTAAATAATAAATTTAAATAATAAATTTTTTCATTAGTAAATATTTACTAATAAAAAAAAACTCAAATAAACTTAAAAGTTTAATTTTAATTTTATTGTAATGATTGATTTTTTAAGCTTGAAGCAAGGATCATAAAAACATAATTTAGTTCTGATAAAAATGTATGCTTTAATTTAAAACTAATTTAATAAAAATATATAATTTTATTCTGATAAAAAAATGATAATTTAATTTTGATTTAAAAAATATACTTAAGTTTATTAAAGTTAAAGTTGTATATATATGTATATATATATATATATATATGTATATATATATGTATATATAAATATAACACATCACTCAATAAGTCCGTAGGATGACATATAGATGGCAACGCAAATACCGAATCCGTATTGTTTTTAGAAAGTACCAACCTTCAAACGATATCTGTCAAGTTAGTGTGTGAACGATTGAATCAACTTTTGTGAATTGAAAAAAATGGAAAAATCAGAATTTCGTGTGCTCATTAAGCATTGCTTTTTGATGGGAAAAAACACGGTGCAGACCAAACAATGGCTTGATAAGTGTTATTCGGACTCCTCTCCATCGAGGCAAATGGTTGAAAAGTGGTTTGCTGACTTTAAATGTGGTCGTACAAACACCGATGATGCTGAACGCTCCGGTCGCCCAAATTCGGCAGTTACTGAGGAAAACATCAAAAAAATCCATAAAATCGTCTTATCCGACCGCAAATTGAAATTGAAGGAGATTGCCGAGGCCATAAAGATATCAGAAGGCAGGGTGTTTACAATATTACACGAACATTTGGGTATGAGAAAACTTTGTTCGAAATGGGTGCCGCGTTTGCTAACACCGGACCAAAAACAACAACGAATCGATGATTCTGAAGCATGTCTGGCACTTTTTCACCAAGATAAAAAGGATTTTTTGCGTCGCTACGTCACAATGGATGAAACATGGATCCACCATTTCACTCCTGAGTCAAATTGACAGTCGGCTGAGTGGACACCAGCGGGTGAAAGCCGCCCAAAGCGCCCAAAGGCTCAAACTTCTGCTGGCAAGGTTATGGCCTCCATATTTTGGGATAGCCATGGTATATTGTTCATTGATTATCTTGAGAAAGGTAAAACGATCAACAGCGAATATTACATGGCATTATTGGAATGATTGAAGGCTGTAATTGACGAAAAGCGACCGCACATGAAGAAGAAAGAAATTCTCTTTCATCAAGACAATGCACCGTGTCACAAGTCAATGAAAACAATGGTAAAAATGAATGAATTACACTTCGAATTGTTGCCCCATCCACCATACTCGCCTGATTTGGCCCCCAGCGATTATTGGCTGTTCTCAGATCTCAAAAGGATGCTCCAGGGAAAGAGATTTGGATCGAATGAGGAGGTCATCGCCGAAACTGAAGCATATTTTGAAGGAAAAGATAAATCGTTCTACAAACATGGTATCGAAAAGTTAGAGAAACGCTGGAATGACTGTATCGCCTTAAAAGGAGACTATGTTGATGAATAAAATCAAATTATGTCAAAATGTTGTTGTTTTATTAGCTATCCTACGGACTTATTGAGCAATGTGTTATATATATATATATATATATATGTATATATATATATATATATATATATATATATATATATATATATATATATATATATATATATATATATATATATATATATATATATATATATATATATATATATATATATATATATATATATATATATATATATATATATATAGAAAATTACTTATCAAACTTTTTTTGATAAAAAAACTTTAAAAATTTGTAAAGAGGCGAAGAGAGATGCGATATGTAAAATAGAGTGTAAAATATTAAAGTTACACTTAAGTAAAACTTATTACATATTATAAAAAATATATAACTATTTTTATTATTTATTTAAAACTAAGAAACATAGCTAAGCAACCTAAATATAACAATGAAAAATATAAGTAAATGACAATACATAAAAAAAAATTTTTTTATACCTGAGATCTGGTAAATTAGCACGAGCAATAAGTTGCTTCTATATTTTTTGAAATAAAAAAAAAAATTAAAAAAATAATTTATTTAAAGGTATAACAATAATACATCACAAAGTTAGTATTACCTTTTTTAACTCAGTGATACAAGAGTGGTATATTGTAAATATTGCATGCAATGAAGGAGGACCAATGTATTGTTTAATATCTGCTCTAGATATTGTCAGAAAATAAATTCAGCAATTAACATCAATAACCCTTAAATTTCTTTAAATTAAAAAATATCATAATACCGGTCTACAAATGCCAGATCAATTGCTCCTGTTATATTTGATGTTGTAAGTATCATAACGTTAGGAAATCTTAAATAAAAAAACTAAATTCAATAAACTCATCAGGATCTACTTGATAATATATATAATTCTTCAATTCTCCAACCTTCTAATATTATCTATTTGTGTTAGAAGTGCATTAACTACTCTTATGGCATCTGAGGGTTCAGCTCCTTTCATAGCTGCTGTGCGAGCTGCTGTCAAGCTTTCAACCTATTATTTAAAATATTTTACCATTACAATATTTTTACAGTAGTATGCATATATATATATACATAAATATATATATATATATATGCATATATATATATATATATATATATATGCATATTATATATATATATATATATATATATATATATATATATATATATATATATATATATATATATATATATGCATATATATATATATATATATATATATATATATATATGTATACACACACACACACACACATATATATATATATTTATATATATACACACACACACACATATATGCGGCGGACTCCATTACATACATTGATTGACTAAAAAGGTTTAAGACTAAGGGTTTGAGTTGGAACAGCAATTCTTTTTCTTTCATTATTTTCTGTTTTTTCCTCATTTTTTCGAAAAAGCTGTATTAAATTAAGCAAAAAAAATTAATATAATTCTAAAATAAATAAATTCTACCTATTTAGGTAGCAGATGTATGTACTGAAGCCCAATAGGCAGTAACAGTATGATGTCAGACTTATATAAACATGCAATATAAGTTGCGGGTTTAAATAAGACTTATAGAACAGAGCAATAATAAATTTTTTTTATTGGGTGGCACTGTATATGACATGATAAATATTTTACTTGAAGTGCCACAAGACTTATATTAATTAAGCTGAAAAGTAAGTTTACCTCATCAATTAAAACGAAAACTAAGGATTCTGGGTCATCAATAAGTTCTTGAATTCGTTGAAACATCTTTTGCACTAATTTTCCACTCTAAAAAAATTGTTGAAAAAAACTTGATGTGTTTTAAACTTGACTGAAACTTAAGATGATGAACAGTTACAAAAAATTTTTTTTTACTGTTAAAAATGTAGTAACGATGTGTATGGAAGATTTGATTGATGTTTTTATGGAAACATCTATTATGTTAGTCGGCATTTATGATGTTGAATCAATTAACTTTATCAACTTTGAAAAAAGAGCAAATGTCTAAAAAAATGCCTTAAAAAAGTACAAAGTACACTTATGGTCACAAACATGCAGTGAATGTTTGAGGAAAGAATAAAATTTATAAATTATTTTGAACAAAGTAAATTTAAAAAACTCAAATTCTTTTTTTTTCTTATAAAATAAAGAGACTTTCAGAAAAGCAGCATAAATTATAATAAATTATATTTATTTAAAGACATTAAAAACAGACTCTTCTACAGCTTGTGGTCTGGACTAAAATACCTTTTGTAGTCTTGCAGAAGTGTTCTCCGGTCCGATAAATTTCTTATCTGTCCTGGTATGGAATACTGTCAATATCTGGAGCAAATCTCAAACTATCCCCTTTCTCTTTTAGACAAGGTGCAAAAATTGTAAACATAGTTAGACCTGATCTTGCAGCCAACCTTCAACCATTGTCACATCTTTTTAATGTTGCTTCTCTTTCACTTTTCAATAAATACTATAATAGCTGCTGTTTTAAAGAGCTAGCATCTCTTGATTTTACTAAATTTCATTCTCGTGCTACTTGTCATTCAATTAAGTCTCATGCCTTTATTGTGACTGTTGCTAAGTGCTCCAAAATTTCTTATATATCTAGTTTTTTTACTTGAACATCAGTCCTTTGGAATTCGCATCCTTCATCTTGTTTTCCTGATTCATATAATTTGAAATATTTTAAGTTGTCTGTCAACCGTTATCTTGCTCTATGAACTTCATCTTTTTCCTTCTAGTAACCTTCAACTCTAACAGTGGTTGCTTGATCCAGACCATCTATCATTTTTTTATTGAATTACTTTTGAACAGTAAGTTAAAAATTGAAAAGTAAAAAGATGTTAAAGCAATTAAATATATTTTTTTAAATTACTGTTTTTTATTTTTGGTATTAAAACATTAAAATACATTTACTTTTTATTATTTATTATTATTTTATTTTGTTTTTTATTTAATTGTTTGCTTTAACTTTTTTGATTTTCAAAATTTATTCTTATTTTAGTGTAAATATATTTCAATTTCAAAAAATTTTATTTACTCCATAAGTTAATTTTTACCAAGGGTGTGTATAAAGAAAGTTACCTCTGAAAACCACTTTGAGAACAGACTGTGACTGTTTATTTCTATAAGTTGACCATAACGGAATCTAAACATTAAAAAGAAAAATTGTTAGAAATTTCTTCTTATATAACATAAAAATAAACACTACTAATTTGCTGCAGATATTACTATTCCCATACACCTCACTTGCATCATTTATTATGTATAATTACTAGACAAAATTTTATTTTTAAATTCATCAAAAATAAAAAAAATACTAAGCATTCACAATTGACATTAAATACATAAACATATGCACACACATACCAAAACATTAATGACAAAAACAGATGCACACCGAAACATTTATATGTTATACTGATACTTTATTATAATTAGCAATAAACATAACAAAATTATTATAGTTAAAAATATGTAAATAACTTTTAAAACAAATTTAAAAATATGCAGGAAATTGAAATACGCATGGAAATTTAGATTACAAGTTAATTTTTAAGTCCAGGTAATGTTAGGTAATTGATTTTGTCACCATTACTAAAAATGTTATCAAAAAAAAAAAAAAAAATATCATTCTCAAAAGAAAATCTCAAATTCTTTACTGCTAATGTGATGTGACTTTGAGAGTATATACAATATTCATAATACATATTGTATTATGGTGAAGTATTGTCAATACTATTGTATTATAGTAAAGTATTGTCAATATTATTGATTTAAAATGAAATTTTGTCAATACTATTGTATTATAGTGAAGTATTGTCAATAGTAAAGTTTTGTCAATACTATTGTATTATAATGAAGTATTATCAATAATATTGTATTATAGTGAAGTATTGTCAATACTATTATATTATAGTGAAGAAATGTCAATACTATTGTATTAGAGTAAAGTATTGTCAAAACTATTGTTTCATAGTAATATAATTACGAATATTGTATATACTCTTATATTTCTCTTTGGTCCCACAGTCACAGCAGCAGTCTTTTTTTTCTCTTTGCTCCCACTTTTTAGACAAGGTGCAAAAAAGCATTGTAAATATAGTTGGACCTGCTCTTGCAGCTAACCTCCAACCATTATCGCATCGTTGTAATGTTGCTTCTCTTTCTCTTTTCTACAAATACTATAATGGGCACTGCTCTAAAGAGCTAGCGTCTCTTGTGCCATTCACTAAAATTCATTCTCGTGTTATTTGTCATTCAAATAAGTCTCATCCTTTTACTGTGACTGTTCCTAAGTGCTTCAAAAACTCTTATTCGTCTAGTTTTTTTCCTTGAATATCAGTTCTTTGGAATTCACTTCCTTAATCTTGCTTTCCTGATTCATATAATTTGCAATCTTTTAAGTCGTCTATCAATTATTATCTTACTCTAAAATCTTTATCTTTTCTCTTCCAGTAACTTCCAACTCTAATAGTGGTTGCTTGCAACCTTGTTGGAAGCAAAGATATTTAAATAAAAAAAAACATGTCAATATCTGGCAGTATATATGGCCAGATATAATTATACATATTCAGCAAATATAGTATCTAGCAAGATATGTAAAATTCATATCTGGTACACCTCTAGTAATAAAGAATAATATGATACTTAAAAAAAAATAATTATAGAATCATTATTCCAGTGATAGCAGTAACTTAGTCAAGAAACTAAATAACATTGTTTACAAATCAATCAGAGGGTTTAGACTTATGTTTATGCTTTATTTATTTTTGACTATGAAAAGAACTACAAATGAAATGAAATTGAATATTATATTGTCACAAATGACAACAAAAATAGAAAAAAACAATGTAAAAACAGTTTATAATTACAATTTAACTTTAGGATATCAATTATTAAAAGTTTAACCACGGTAATATACAGCCAAAGTTATTTCACAGCAATAAACATAAAAAAAAATCCAGAAGCTTAGATAAATGACTGACTATTTTCTGCTACACAGCTATTAGTTGTGGAAAAAAATTTAAATAGTAAATAAAAAAATAAAGCTAACTTTAGAATATGTAATTTTAATTTTTTTAAAAATATTTTTATTATCATTTAAAAATAATTTTACCTGTCTGATAAGCGTATTGCTAACTTCTGAGCCAGTGCTTTACATAATGATGTTTTGCCAGTACCAGGGGGGCCTAAGTAAAGAAAACTAATTAAAATACTTACTTTAGTAAATTATTGTATTTATTGTATTGTAAATATATACTTATATCAAGTTTGTAGAACAGAATTTTATAAAACCTGAATTGTTAAAAATTTGAGTCTGAAAAGATCTTACCTTAGTAATAATATGTAATGAATTTATTACATCATGGCATTTATTTAATTCATGACGTTGTATTAGCCAATTACAAAAGAATGCACTTTATTCTAAGAACCTGTGGTTGCCAGACCTATGTTATTTTATAAAGGCAATGCTTTTAACACAAATAGGAAGAATGGTCAATTACGCAATTTAGATCTTTGGTTGGTAAGTACCTAAGGTGTTAGTACTAGCTAAAATTCATCAAATTATAAAATATAATTTTTATATAATTTTCTTTGGAGTAGTATTAGAAACCATGCCACCCATTGCCAGACACTTATCATGGTGGCAACCCCTTGCCAGACACCCTTAAACTTCAAAAAATTGTAATTGCTATTATGTTATAGTACAAAAGTGAAAATTTATGTTACTTGGGTAACTATTATAAGGTGTTTTCTCCTTAGCCAGATATTTTATGCAGCTCTAACCCCAAACAAAAATTTTAGTTGTGCAGCTTAACTTGTAATATATAATAATTGTAAAGGAAATTGTTTGGAAAATTTTTAGGAAATTAGAGAGAAAAATCCATAGATTGCCTGTCCAAAACCCTTAATGTCAATGTATAAAAACTCTAATGTGCCAATCTTTATTTAATTCAGTTGATGATTTAATTCAGTCATATTGAATATATTTAAAGTAAACAATTTTGTTACTACTTTTTTACTTAAAGCAAAAGGATGTTACTGAAAAGTAGCAGATTGTTAAAGCAAAAAGATGTTAGAATTTTTTTTTTAATATAATTTTTGTAATTACACACAGCCACAGGTTTTTATCTTTGCTATTGCAATAAACTAACTTTATATTAATAATTTATACATAATTTCATATCTTTAATTGTACTATTTTAAATATATTTAAAGTGACATACATCAACTTAATTAAATAGAAATTTGCGCATTGGAGTGTTTATACATTGATTAAGGGCTTTGATTTGGATAGGTAGTCTATTTATCCTAAATTTTTAAACTTTTTTTCTTTCTTATTCCCTAAAAATTGTCAAAATAATTTCCTT
>NC_088932.1:3077500-3115000 GCF_038396675.1 Hydra vulgaris | reverse complement strand
AAATTACGAAACATGCAAAAAAAAAAATAATAATAATAAGTAACGGAAAACTGGCAAAAATTAATCGAAATATTACTGATTAAAGAAATTTTAATCGATTAAATAAATTAGCGATTAATTGATTAATTAATCGTTAATTTCCGCAGCCCTAATATACATATATATATATATATATATATATATATATATATATATATATATATATATATATATATATATATATATGTTGTTAGTCACATGGCATTAGTCACATGGTTATTACATGCATTAAGCAAATAAACATAAAAAGTTATGATTGTTAATCATTTAACAATAATTTCTAAGTTTTGATTTTAACTTCAAAATTTTAAACACATGGTTGTAATAAACAACAAATACCGTGTAAAAGTATAACTCTATTCCATGATATTATATTAGAATCCACAGCTCTAAAACAAATAATTTTGCATTAGAATAGAAATCTAACATATTTGAAATTAGTATCTTCCATAAAACTAAAAAAAAAACAATGTTATAATGAGAAACTTTCCATTTTGAAATCCAGAAACATTAATAAGAAATGTATCAAACCAATCATAAATAAATCTGAAAGATTTATAAATAACAACTAGTGAAAATGAATCAATTAATAAATGATTTACAGGGATTTGAAGTCCTAAAATATTGCAATCCTTTTAATTTTTTTTCTGCATCTATCAGTGATTGTTTCTCCTGTGTTTGACTAGATTATTTTTTACATAATAATAAAATAGTTCATTTTCAATTATTATTTTTTAGTTACTAGTATTAATTATTCCAATTTCACCATTAATTTATTAATTGATAAATAAATAAATCAAATAAATATTAAATTAATAAATGTTGGATTGCAGATTAATTACAAAAACAATCGATGTAAATACCTATCTGAAAAAAGAAGTGTAGTCGACGCATAGTTTAATAGCTAAAAATTAATTTAAAATGATTAAAAAACAATATTTAATATAAATACATAAATAACAACACTTTATTTATTTAACATTATTATTTGGCACACCCTGCATATAATATATACACCACACATTAAAATTCTTTTTTTTTTATGTGGTTTTTATTTAGGAAAGTCATTGCAAGAATAATGCTTCATTTGAACTCAGCTCTTTTGATCTGAAGATTCTCAACAATGTATAAAAATATTATTACAAAAAGAAAATATTACTAAATAAAGATGTAATGAATTCTAAAAATATCTTAAAATATTAAATATAGTGTTTAAATAATTTTTAATTTTTATAAAGGATATTTTAGAAAGAGCTTTTAAATGATAATTTTTTAAAACATAACTTTCTGCATGTAGCTTTTTTTACTACTATTAATGCTACTATCCATCTCTGAACAAAATATCTGATAGTAATAACTGTTTTTAGGATGTTGAAAAACATCTGTAATACTCCAAAATTTAATTAAAAATTAAAAAATATATAGTTCAATTTGATCATAAGCTACTTTAAATGAGGGTGTACCAACTCAAATATGTATGCACTACCCTAAATAAGATTGTGTCACTATGAGGGTGTACAATCTTGAAAATTATTTTAAAATTATATATTATTAGTCTACCTGCTGTTTGACTTCCACATCAAAAATAAGACTTTCCCACATTCCTTGAAATTCAGCTAAAATAAATTATAAAATTTAGGGTAAGTAATAAGACATGATCAAAAAATTTATAAAACAAAAGATCTAAAAACTAAAGAAAAGGCGGGAAGGGGAAGGGGGTTGGCTATCTAAAAAGTATTTAGGCATCAAGCAATTGCAACACAAACCGACAAAAAAAGTGAGATAATTCATTAAATGCAAATATTTCAAATTCAATGAATCAAAATTAATCTAAAAAAAACTTCATTTGCTTTAAATATGTAGTTATTTCATCATTAACAAACAAACCCAAATATGACAATCATAATCCATACAAGAATATAGAGATTTAGAGAGGTAGAGAATGGAACCAATATTAAATAAATGGTCAGCACAATCCCAGCCGGCACAAACACAACTTTTAGTTGTCTTTTTAGCATCTAAAATGTTAACACCTCTTAGATGTCTAAATTCAGATAACTATAAGACATCTAATAGCAGTCATCTTTGAGACGACAAATATAACAAATGAATGAGACAACAAAATGAGCTTAATTAGATGTCTTATAGTTATCTGAATTTAGACAGCTAAGAGGTATTAACATTTTAAATTATAAAAGGATGTGTTTGTGCGGACAGGGATAAAGGGATGTAACCTTAGCATTAGTTAATTTTGTAAGGAACTGTACATATATGATTGTATATGTATGACTGTATTACATACAGTCATATAAACAATGTATATATTATTTCTATGAGAAGTCAGTAGTGAATAATAATCGAAAAAATATACATACTGGACTCAGTAAGAGTGTTGTTATTTATATAGAAACATCTTAGTGTAATAATTTATGAAAAGCCTTAGACATGTCAAGAGCAGTAGCCTTTGCTTTACTGGTTCCATCTAATGCATGATAAATACATTAATATTTTAATTTTTTGGTTTTAGCAAACTAAGTTGGTTTTGACAGTTTTAGATCTAGCCCCTACTTCAGTGAAAAAATTTTTGATACCTCCTCCTCTCCCTTCTTATTAACAAACTATGCTTTACTGAATCCCTTATCAATAAAATTATGCAACAAAACTGTACCCCCTTCCCCCCAAAAAAATTTCTTTGTGGCTTTAAATATAACAATATTTTAAATTTTTCTAGATGCTTTTAATTAACTAAGTAATACATTTCAGTACACATAAATTTTAACTTTTATAACTTAATATTATTTTTTTCACTCCTATAGTTCCATATAGTTCCAATTTTTTTAATCCTATAATCAATAACTTAGTGCAATGTTGTGAATATCAATAGATAAGCATAATGGTGTTTGAACCGCAGGCTCATTTTTTATTCTTGCATTACTTTGTTTTATTATAAAGTATATGTTTATATGTATATATATATATATGTTTATATGTTTATATGTATATATATGTTATATGTATGTTTGTATCATTCATATTATAGTAACTATTATTGTTGTTTATATCTTTTTAATAACAATTTAATCATCTTTCTCATTTATTGTCTCCATATATACCTAAACAATTTTGCACTTTAGATTCATTTTCTTTTGTTGAAGAATTAAAACAAATTAATGTAACAAATAAATTTATCGTTTCATATGATGTTGAAAGTTTGTTCACGAATATTCCACTTAAGGAAACCATCAACATTGCAACTGATTTATTTTATAAAGATAAAACTAACTCAAAACGTTTTTCAAAAATTCACTTTAAAAAATTACTTCAGATTTCCACATGCGGTTCACATTTTCTATTTGGCGGAAAATATTACGATCAAAAAGATGGTGTTGCTATGGGTTCTCCTTTAGTGCCCACCTTAGCTAATATTTTCGTTGGATATCATGAACAAACATGGGCCAATAACTGCTCCTTTACAGCACCATTTTTTTTATAAACGGTATGTTGATGACATAATTGCTATTTTTAATTCTGAATATGAAACTCAAGAATTTTTCAAACACCTCAAAAAACAACATAAAAATCTGAAATTTACTATGGAAAAAGAACAAGGTAACCAGATTGCTTTTTTAGATGTACTTATTAAAAAATCCAATTTTTTTCGACTATCACAAAAAAACGTTTACAGGTCTTTTACAAAAATTTTTTAGTTTTATTCCCTCCTGCTACAAATTTGGACTTGTTCATTGTTTGATTGATCGTAAATTTAAAGTTAAGAATTCTTGGGTTGGTTTTGATAAAGATATTAAGAATCTATCATTAGTTTTACAAAATAATAAATTTCCACAAAAAATTATTGACTATGAAATTAAATCCTATATTGATAAGAAAATGAACCCATCTGTTTCTAACATTGTTAATAGAATAAATATAAGATACTTAAGCTTCCATACATTGGAATGTACTCTAATTACATTAAAAGGAAAATTTTAAAAATTGTTCATAAATATTGCAAGGATTTTCTAATAAAATTAATTTTCACTACTAATAAAATACAAGGTTGTTTTTGCTTAAAAGAGTCACTTCCTAAACTGCTTAAATCTCATGTTGCCTATTAATTTTCTTGTGCTGGCTGTAATGCCAGTTATATTGGAGAAACCTCCAGACACTTGGCAACTAGAATAAATGAGCACCTTAAAAGTGATAAACAATCTCATATATTTAAACACTTAAATTTATCTCTTAATTGCAAAAATTTGGCTAACTGTGATTCTTTTGAGATTTTGGATAATGCCCCAACCAAACACAAATTAAAGATAAAAGAAGCATTAAATGGGAAAGTCCCTCAGTTAATAAACAAACTTTACATTATACTATAAACTTATCTATTTAATTTTACTTTTAGTTTATTTATATATATATATATATTTTTTTGACAGTTGGTTATTTCGATTGGTTATTTACATCATGTTTTTTAATTTTTAAATATATATATATATATATATATATATATATATATATATATATATATATATATATATATATATATATATATATATATATATATATACATATAAATATAGTCCATGGAATTAAGAAAAATGACCTCAAACTGTTAGAGGTCAGTATCAGATCATATTTATATTATATATATTATATGTATAGATATATATATTTACTTGCAGGAAGAATCCAATGGCTTGCTGCAGATAGTTCATCTTCGTCGATTTCTTCTGAAGCAGCCCCTTCTGTATGCAATTGAAAAACATGAATGGCTGCTTGAAACTTCAACTTATCAATTGGCTAATAAAAAAATATTGTTAATAAAAAGTCAGTTGAATAAGTAACTAATCTATTCAGCTAATAACAATATATCTGACAAAAACCTCACTTATATCTATCAAACGACAGTAAATGTCTAGAAATAATTATTATAGTTTTTTACCATAATTACTGGATCTAGGCATTCATTGTGGTTAAAAATATTTAGTTAGTTTTATTTCAATAAGAAATGATAATTAAGTAATATTTATTTATATATATTTTAGCAATATAAATCACAATACACAATTATATTTAATCAGATTTTATTACCCATAATATATTTCAAGAAAATATTCTTAAAGATATTACCCATTTAAATAATAATAATGCAAGATTGTGGATATTGTTGATTGTGGAGATTGCAAAGAGTGATATCATTATAACTATAAACTTTTATTTAAGTCTTTAATAATTATCTCTACTCTAAGTCAAAACTAAACATACAAGATTAGAGGTTATGATCACAAACCTACAATAAACACGCAAGATTAGAGGTTATGATCACAAGCCTTGGAAAAAATTTAACATTTTAATATTTTAAAACATTAAAAGCATAAAGGATTGCCATAAGCAAAAAACCTTAACAAAAAGTCAATGTGATGTTAAGTATCAACCAGTACATAAAAAATAAATGCTATAGGTTGTTTTTTTAGATTTATGAAACATTTAAAGAAAATCTTTTTGTTGCTGTTAACTGATTTGTTAAATGTTTAGGAGATCAATCACTAAAAATAATTTTTGAAAGCTGTTTTTAATCCAGTTTTATTTTATTACAAATAAAACAACTAGGGTTGTGGAGACAACAATAAATTAAATTCTGTGTATGGTGCACACACACACACACATTTATAGTTACATATATGTAACTATAAATGAGTGTTTAGATAACATGTCTAATGTCATACTGAAATAGCCTGCTTCCAGGGGCTTCAGTACATACTTTGGTTATCTTATAGCCTGTTGCAACAAAATGCTGCTACATCGAATGAGGGTTTGAGCTGGGGCAGAAATCTTTTCTTTCATTATCCTTTTTTTTTTCCTTATAATTCTGAAAAAGGCTAATGTTATAAAGATAAGCAAAATGAATAAACAATTGCTGATCTATATATGCTTAATCTCTTATCTTTTTGAGTCTAATAACTTACTTTCTGATCATCAATACAGACTTCAATCTTCTTGTTCTATTGCTGATTTATTAATGGTGATAACCGGCAGGTTTTATTGTGCATTAGATAGATGTGGAGAGGTTAGGCTATTGCCTCAACCTCTTTTTAGCTTGCTCAAGGTTGCCAGAACTTTCTACATATTAAATGCCAAAATTTTGGTTGTAAAATGCCAAAATAGTGCCATTTTTCCCTGAAAAATCCTAAATTATAAATGCTCTATTTTCATGTTTTATCTAAAAAATTTATGGAATCATGTAAGATTTAATAGCCTTTTTAAGAACTATTTTAATCTACTAAGTTAGAAAAGGGTGTTATCACATTAGGTATTGTGACGACAGGGGGACAGGGGAGCCTTGCGCTCACTTTTTCCAAAACTTTAGCTCAAACAAGGTCTTCCCATCAAATGAATTATACATGGATATGGAGATGTGTCTATGGCTGCTTTAACATCTTCTTTTGAAATTTTTACCATGTTTTCATTTTCTTTTTTCATTTTTCTATATGCCGTAGACTGACTGCTTTTAACTTCTTTAAGATCAGCACCTGATTGATATAGAATTGCATTTGTTACCTTCTGTAAAACATTTGGTGATATATCACAGGCTGTAGCAGTAAGTGAAACATTACCAGCAAAAACATCTTTTGGAATTTTTGCAATTACTGTGTCTGGGTTTTCAGAGACTTCTATATGATACCAATCACCTGGCTCGAAATCAGATTCAATTGAAGAATCATCGCTTAGAATTGTGTCTATAAGTTCAACGTTGGGTACATCATCTCTCAAAATCTTAGGCTGTAAACGATTTTTCTTCCTGATGCTTTCTTTTGCCTAATTAACAGAAAAAATATAGTTTTAGTTTTTAATTTTAAAATTAGTGGAAAAAAGAATTAACAGAGCTTGAGAAAGAGCTAAAGTAATTAATTAAAAGTATTGAATACCTTTTTTCTATATTTAATATCCTCTGAACCAATAACAAACTTTCTTTCATTTTCCTGATCTTCAAGAAATTTCAGATCTTCAATCTTGTCTTTTAGTGATCTTTTTTTATCTTTACTGATTGTGTCTTTGAGATTAGAATTACCAGCCCAAAAAAGTTTTTTCATTTCAATCTCAAACTCGTTTTGTTTAGCCAAATCACCACTATTTCCCCTTTTTGCATTATTTTTCAAGTTGGAATAAGACTTATGCAATTTAAAAAGTTTTTTAACTAAACTTAAATCAGTTAACACATCAAATCCAGCTTTAATCCAGGGTCTCTTGATTTTAAACAAAATACATTCACAACAACTCTCCGAACATCTAAAAAAATTTTTTTTAGGGGGACAAGCAATAATACTTGATATTGATACAGATCGACATTGTTGGTTATATATTAAATGTTGAAGTATATCCAAGCCTGTTGGAAGTTGTATATCTAAATAGAAAAATTTATATTTTATAAATAAAATAAATTTTTTAGCAACTAATGACTCATTATAATTCCAATATTAATAAAAATGTTTATACCTGATATAGCTGGTTTTGCCTCTTTTATAATAAAAAGTTCCTTTTCATTGACCTAAGTTGTGCTTCATTCATTTTTAATGTTTATTGTATGTACTAATCTGTATTTATTAGAAAAATTCAAAGTTTTAAACTATCAGAATTTACACGAAAATATATGTATATAACATTAGGCATAACAGAAAATATATTTTAAAAAATACCAATTTTCATGATTTTCAATATCACCAAACATAGATTTTTGAGAAGTAAGGAAAAAACCATATATTTTTAAACAAAAATATAGGCCTATATATATATAGCAGAAAAAAAAAATTTGAAAAAAAAAAAGAATTGCCCCTCCCTCAAGACGCCCGATATCGACCAGTTTTCGGTCAATTTTCCCCTAAATTCTTAGCTCGAGGGGGGTCAAAAGTGAACAGACAGCGCTCAAACTTTGTGAGGCTCATTTTTTATATATTTGCCCCAAATTTAGGGGGTATGGTTTTTTAAATTTGAAAATTCACTTTTTTTGAATACCCCTAATATATATATATATATATATATATATATATATATATATATATATATATATATATATATATATATATATATATATATTTATATATATATATATATATATATATTTATATATATATATATATATATATATATTATATATATATATATATATATATATATATATATATATATATATATATATATATATATACATATATATATATCTATATATATATATATATATTTATATATATACATATATATATATATATATATATATATATATATATACATATATATATATATATATATATATATATATATATATATATATATATATATATATATATATATATATATATATATATATATATATATATATACAGTGCTGCTCAAAAGTTAAGCATGCAGCAGAATTAAATTTACTTTTTTTCATTTAAAGTATTTTTTGAGTTGAAAAATTTTGAATTTTTTTTTATCAAATAATTAGAACTAGCCTAATAAAATAAGATAGAAAATAAAAAACAAAACAAAAAACAAAAAGCCATTATAGTTAACTAATCTTCTGTGTCAAATAACGATAATAAGAACTTTTTTGAATGTAAATTATACAAAAAAAGCAATCCCTCGCAATATTGAACAAAGATTATCTTCCATGTCAATTAATGAAATTGTCTTTAAAAAGGCTACTCCACCATATGAAGAAGCTTTAAAAAAAATCAACAAAAAAGGCATCATAACCGTAATAACATTTGGTATAACCCTCTGATTAGCTTAAACATCAAAACAAACATAGTAAACCATTTTCTAGCCCTAATTGACTTTTTCCAGCTGGCCACAAACTACATAAAGTATTCAACCTAAATTCTATAAAGATCACCTACAGTTGCACGCCTAACTTAAAGTCTATCACAAATTTGCAAAATTTTGCACCATGAAAATCAAATAAAAACCAACCAATGTAACTGCCTAAATAAAGCGTTTTGCCCTTTGAGCAACCAGTGTTCTATCAATATTGTCTACCAACCAGTGCCTAATAATATTGTCTACCAAGCAACCATAAGTTCCAGTCATCATGATCATAATAAAAAAGTAAAGTTTGGCATTAGTCATACACCATTTAAATTAAGATATGCAGACCATCTCAAATCGTTTGCGTCGGCTAAGTATAGAAATGACACAAACTCTCTAAGATGATATGGAGTTTAAAAGACCAAAACATAAAATTATAAAATGGAAAATTATCAATTGTTTCAAACCTTACAATCTAACAACAAAAATGCCACCTTTGATTCTATTAAAAATATGTTATCTTATCACATAATGGTAAAAACCTACTGAATAAAAAAAATGAAATTGTATCTCTGTGTTGGCATTCAAAAAAATTCTTATTATCTTTATTTGACACAGGAGACTAGTAAACTATAACGGTTTTTTGTTTTTTGTTATGTTTTTTACTTAGGTTTTTTATCACATCAGAACTCATTCTACAGTAATTTTTACGTTTTTTAACAGTTTGTTTACGTTTTTTGTTTGTATTGTCTGATGACTGCCTTTGTTTTTTGTATTGTATATGTCTGATGACTGCCTTTGGGCATGAAATTTATAGTCCCGCTAATCAGTTGTTTTTATTTATCTAAATAAAAACAGCTTATTTATATACATTTTTATATATTATTTTGCGGCCGTGGCGCAGTGGTTATAGCGCTTTCTTTATAAGCAGGAGATCCAGGTTCGAAACAAACTCTGGAATATTTTCGCATCATGGTAAGGAAGGAGGCATGAACTTCCTAGTTAAATGCACTTTTGCGGTGCTCTATGACAAGACCATAAGGTCTTCTTAGGGCACCTAAATAACAAAAATTAAAATATACATACATATATATATATATATATATATTTTTTTTTTTTTTTTTTTTTTTTTTAGATTATTCACCTCCCCAAGGCCCGAGGGGGGCCACTACAGTCGAGGAGGCTACTCATTTTTTTTATTTTTTTAGTTGTTGTTCGTGGTGCAACCCTCTCTCAACTCTTTAACTCCGAAACACGAACCTTGCTGAGCAAGGCCGCTGCGTGGAGAAACTAAGTTGAGCGCGGTACTTCCAGGGACGTGGTGGGAGTCGAACTCCGAACCTCTCACTTACAAAGCGAGCGCTCTTACCACTACACCACTACCGCATCTTATATATATATATATATATATATATATATATATATATATATATATATATATATATATATATATATATACATATATATATATATATATATATATATATATATATATATATATATATATATATATATATATATATATATATATATATACATACATACATACACACATACACACAAATATAAAAAATAAAAGGCACAAGCAATTTTTTTAAGTTATAAGTTTTTTTTTAACCTAACTGTTTATTCGTATTTTCTAAAAACTGTAAAAATTTAAATGTACATCAAAGAGTACTACTATTATGAAGATTTTTATATGTATTTGTGATTTTACAAAAAAAAGCATACAGGTGCTATGTAGGAAGTAAAATAATCATCGGTGCAAAAATTTTATTTAGTATTTTTTGACAGTTTTAATGAAAAAAAAGTAAAATTTTGGTAAGTTTATGTCTAAAATTAAATTTGCATATGTAATACATAAAATATATGTAACATGAAATATTGATTAATTGAATAAAATTGATAAATTTATAGCAACATGCGTGTTGTAAAACAACATTAGATAATTTCTCAACAAAACTTAAGGGTGGATTCGGTAAATAATAGTAAGACTTTAAAGAAGCAGGCTTATTATCATCAATCATTTTTTAAACAGTCAGCAACGTTGTGAAAAAGCATAACTTGAATGGAACAACAACTGATACTGCTGGAAAAGACATTGATCAAAACATTATTGTAAAAATCAAGCAAAACAGATTTGAAGCTGCTCAAAAATTTGCTGACAAATTTTGAAACGACAAAATCATAATTTCAACTCAAGTTAGGACCAAAATAAAATTCTATAACAAAGGCTTCAGAATATGTTGCAAAAAACCCTATTTGAATCTAAGACATTTAAAATGAAGATTTTTATTTGCAAAGAAATATATTGACATGCCCATGGAGTACATGAAGAAAGTAATTTTGAGTAATGAATTCACATTTAACCTGATCTCATTGGATGATAAAGTTGCATGACGGGAACAGTAAAACATGGTGGTAGAAATGTCATAGTGTGGGAATCATTAACTTGGCAAGGAGCAGCCAAATTGACTTTTATTGAATCAACTACAAAAACCAATAATGCAAAGACATTTTCAAGCAAAATTTGAAACCCATTGCTTGTAAATTTAGATTCAGAAACAACTTTGTATTTCAATCAAGGCCATGCGGTTAACCAAACTGAACCATTTTTTCGGTGAAACAAAAAAACCAAAGGAAAAAAGAAAAAATGTTAACATAATAAAATAATCTATTTATAAAAAATAATTATAAAAAATAGTCTAATTATAAAAAAAATCCAAAAATAATAACTGTTTCATATAAAAACTTTTAATTTAAATTTTTTTTGTTTTAAACTTTCGAGTTTTTTGATTTTCAAAAAATGTTCGAAGTTTTTAAAGACATTTTTTTTCCTTACAGTGTTTTTTATAAAACAAATATGACTTTTAAAACTTCTACAATATGGATCTTTTTTAAACTAATATGGATCCAACTTTTATATATCAACAAGAGGAAAATTACTCACTATAAAGATTGGTACACCTAAAAACAAAACTGCTAGGCATTCCATTAGACAATTATCTGTTCAAATTGTCAAAGAATTGCAAATTGTTTTAGAACTCTTACTAAATAAAACAAAAGATATGATAGCAGCTCTTAGAAAAGGCATGGGTAAAAGATCATTGGTTGAATTGAACATCATTGAACCACTAAATAAAATTAATGAACCTATATCCAGGAGTATATATATGGAGTATACTAAATATTAACTAACTACAGTTATAGATAAACAAAGTTAAAAAACTAATAAAAACATTTCTTTAAAATATCATTTAATATTTAGGTTGAGTTTTTGGTTCCAAATAAATCTTTTTTTTTGCAGAGATGTTGTATTTGTCCAAGTCGCATCAAATTTTATTTTAAATATAACGGAACATCAGGAAATCGATCCATTTAATACTCTTGTAAGGATTTTTCAAAGACTCAGAGGCCACTACAAAACACAAATCTTGAAGAATAAGATCGCTGTAAGAAAAAATAAGTTGAGCTCATACTAACATGTAGGTGGTGGGGATCAAATTTCTCACTTTTGTAGCAAACGCTCAAAAGTGAGAACTTTGAATGTATGAGTTGAGCAAAGCATAAACCATTGTAAGAAAACAGAAACTTAGCTTGACAATTTAAAATCAAAAAATGATCATTAAAAATTTGATATTGGGTTATCTTCTCTACATTTTTGGATTTCTCAATAATCAGGTCAAAAGTCAGATACCCAAGTTAGCAAAGTTAGCTTTACAAAAGATCTTATGTTACTCAATGCAAATTCTATAATGGCAGACTTTGAAAAAATTGGCCATAATGACAGACTTCATAAAAACATCATAACTTTTGAATTATTTTTAGTTAAAAGCAACTAATAACTTTTTAATATTTAATTGATAGGTACCACTAGTTAAAACTTAAAGTTAAAATAACGCTCCTCCTTTTACATGAAATTATTTAAGAGCAAAAATTTATATATATTATATTTATACATATATATATATATATATATATATATATATATATATATATATATATATATATATATATATATATATATATATATATATATATATATATATATATATATAAATATATATAGGGTGACCATTGTCCTGGTTTTTATGTTGGAGAGCACAGCGCTAAACTATTTAAAATTAATTAAGCGCTGCACTCTCCAACGTAAAAACTGGGATAACGGTCACCCTATATATATATATATATATATATATATATATATATATATATATATATATATATATATATATATATATATATATATATATATATATATATATAATGTTTATTTAAAAAAATTAAACCTACTGTAGACGATGAACCATCAACATCAAATATACTTATGAATTCAACATTAGTAGCTAGAAAATCATCCCCAGAAAACTCTGTATAGGTATCACCATATTTTAATGGAATTTTTGTTAAAAACTCAAATACATGCTTTTTTATATCAGCTGACCAAGCTACACTAAATCAAAGTATAAATAATTTATGATAAAACAAGTTTTTAATTAAATTATTTATAGTAAAAATAACTTTGAAAAATATCATGACTATATTATGTATTAAGATAGATGTAATTGAGTTAATTTTGCTAATTATTTTATTCATTAGAAGGAACACTGATAAAAATAAAATGACCTATTTATAAAGACAACAAAAAATCAAAACCACCACATAAAAAAATCACCTTTTTTGATTTTGACATACTTCAATGTGAACTATATCATTTACATGAGACGGAAGCGCTTCACTTAATTCAGCAACTTTATCCATTTTTTTTTTTAATTTTATTTTTCTACAATATAAAATTGAAAATTTTAAAGCTTAACTCAACACCCTTTGTAAAAAGTTGAAACAATAAAGAAGCAATCATGAAATCAATCATATCCAAAAAAACTCTTTTATCTGAGCAACCAAAATGGCTGTGAGTAACAAATGCATTTTTTTAATGTTAAACTTTATTTAAGCAATATTTTTGCTATTGTACTTGGTAAGTAAATGATAAACAACATTTACCACTAATTTACCTATTTACATTTACTTTTATTAACATAAATAATTGACTGCAAGCATCATGGAGTTTTGGTACAAAATAATCACATGTGCCTACTATACGTACTATATGTAATATAACTATATGAGGAATGGACTTGCAAAACCTGATAATTCACTTTTTCAAAAAATCTGACTTGCGCACACCACTGGATAGCTCTTGTAATTTTGCATTAGGAAAATAATTCAGGACATGCAGAATCCAATATTTATATCACAAATTCAGTGGTTAAAATTAAGTAGTCCATGCAAAAACTTATAATTTATTTTTTGTTTTTGCCAATTATCTCGAAATGACAAAAAAGTGAATTATCAGGTTTTGCAAGTCCACTCCTCATATGTGTCTCATTTGCCATAATTGAAAAGTTTAAATTTATTGATTCTTTTGGAATCAAAAGTAAAAAACTAAAAAACATGCTTTTAATCAAATCTTTTAAACCTAAAAATTTGATTAGGATGATCCTTTAAATTACTTGAAACCTATTTTACTCTATAACCATTGGAACAAGACATTAAAAATTAAATTTATTAGTTCAGATAAATCCAGTTTGAGTAGACAAATCTGTGATCTCATAGTAAAAGATTACTAATAGCGCCATGGGTTGAAATTGCCACATCCTCCTTTAGTGAGGAAGACGGTAATAGCTTAACAAGTTACAATTTAATTAAGCTAATAAAATGGGGTACAAAAAATTTTTTAAACAATTTATTATTCTAATAGTAATATTGAAATGTTCGCCTTCAATTAGTCAGACAAAATATGACTTAAATCTCAGGTGGTCTGATCAAGCCACAAAGTTGTCTGTTTTGACAGTTAAAATATCTAACAACTTTGCAAGATAATAAAATTATATTATGTGAGATTTAATTCAAACAATGGCTTATGTCTAATCATTAAATTGTACCCTAACAATTTTTTTCTCATTTTGTATTTATAGATAAAGTTTTTAATATAAAATTATTATTTTTTTAAAGTTTTTATTTAAAGAACAAGTTCAAAAGTCAAATCGACAAGCACTTTTAATACAAAGCTTGTTAAATCCCCCCCCCATCTTCAAGGTATATCGAGTTTTCTATATATTCAGTATATATTTTATTATATCTACAAATTTGTGAATAATAAGTTAGTAGATCTAAGTCGCAAAAAATTGATGAATAGTTTTCTTAAACATTCTTCAGTTGCCATTAATTTTATTTAGATTTAATATTAATAGGTAAGTAAATGTTCCCACTTACAAAAATTGTGAATATATCAGCTAGGAAACAACTTGATAACAGTAAGTAACTTTTAATTCCTTTAAAAATCAAGCTTTTAAATATTTGTTGAATTGAAAAGCTTTTTTTTTTTTAATACCTATTAATAGACCAAGATCAAATAATTAGAAGAACATTCAGTGAGGACTACTTACTGCATATATACTATATGGATGATGGGTTCTACTCAAATAACATAGATTTAAATTTCATAACAAAAAACTTTATATTATACAGTTTAGCAAAAATCCTGTATATTTAACATGGATGAAAATTCAAAAAACTTTAAAAAAATGTTTAAATTAAGCATAATTGTTAGCTTCAAAGGGTATTTTATACAAAAATATTAAATGTTCAACAAGTTTAGATTTCTAGCTTTAGCTCAAAATCTTAAAACTAGGATATTAAGATCTGAATGAATATAAAAACATTTTTACCTAACATTATAGTCCTGTAGGTCTAAAAATATTTAGGACTATCTGAACTTCATGGACAAAAAACAAGATTTAAGGAGCCTGGGTAAAAGTAATACACAAATAACTTTAGGCCCCAGATTTTTTCAGAACTTTTACCCCTGGCTTAAAAAAAAAGTTATGAAAAATTAATAATTAAAAATGTCTTTAAGATTTCTCTATTTTTTAAATCCAATTTTTATACATCATTTGTACAATAACTTTTACATATTTACTAATTACATAACTATGTGATTATCAGTTAAAAACCACAACTGTCAGTTTGAAACAGATTATTTTTTTAATAAACTCATAGTTCAAAGTTACTTAATTAAAGCAATTTTAAGTTGTAACAATTTAATATGAAACTAATCACTATTTAGCTTTGAAAATATATTTCCGTAGAGTTTTTTCTCTTTTTCAAGTTGTTGTTTTAATAATAGTTTAGCATTAGCTAATTGTGATTTAGCAGCAGAATTTGTAGGCTCTAACTTCAAGGCATATTCAAAAGATGTCACAGCGTTCTTAAACTCATTTAATCCAACCATAGCCTCTCCTAGACGAAAATAGGCTTTAACATTATTTCGATCAAGTTTCAGAACATTTTCACACTTTTTCTTTGCATTAATAAAATCTTTTAGTTTTAAATGACACAATGCTGAATTACAGTTAGCAGTAATTAAAAATGGAACACCCTCATTATATTGACTATCTTTTTCATTAATGCTTACCATCTTTATAATCCGCTCATAAAAACCATTTGCTTTTTCATACTCAGCTACTTGAAAACATTTTGCAGCACTTTCTTTCAACATTTTGCTTCTTTCAATTCTTTCAGGATATTCCATTTCATAAATTTCTTTGGCTCTCTCAAATTTAAACAAACAAATTTCATATTCAATTTCATCTGCATTTGGTGGAATGTCAAATTCTTCATTCCCAATATCTTTATAAGCATACTCTGATCGTACAAACACTTTTGATTTTTCAAACCGTTTCATTTTACAAATTGCTTTTTCAACGCCATCAACAATATTATGCTGGTACCCCTCACCAATTATAAATTCTACATCTCTTTCATCAAACAAGTTACCTTGGTAAGAACCTCTAATATGAATTTTTACTGATGAATCAATATTTGGTTTATTAGAACTGTCACCAACTTTTATAATTCGTTTTCTGACACCACCATCATTTGTAACATTCTCATCATCAAATGCTAGTAATTCGATTTCAAAAAACAATGTAGAGTTTTCTGGAATTCTAGGAGGTATACCTTCTTTTCCATAACCATAGTCAGGAGATATTTTAACTTCACAAATTTCATTTTTGAGCATTGTAGGCATGCACATATCCCAGCCTTTAATTACAGAATTTCGACCAACAATAAAGCTAAAAACTTCACCTTTATCACGACTCGAATCAAACACTTCCCCATTAGAGAGTTTACCGACATAATGAACATATGCTTTACAGCCTTCAAATGGCTTTTCCTCTCCTTCACCACATTTAATTATTTTTTTAAGTACGCCTCCGTCTTTCTTTGGTGTTATATCTTCAAATAGCTGACTATTATCTGTTGATTCTATCATTATATGTTCTGCAATTTTCTCAATATCTAAAAATAAAAAAAAAATTTTAATATACATATTTATCAAAAAATCCCAAACAAGGTACAACAAATAGGATTCAGTTGACACAGTTGTGAAGTATTTGTAGCAACTATTTTTTCAATTCAAAAAATAACATTAAAAATTTGAAAAATATCTCTGGCTCAAACAACTTTAAAAGCATATTGACAAAATTATAAATTACAAATATCTTAACAAACTTTATACTTAATATCTAATAGTTAATAATACAAATATATAATTAAATTATGAAATGATAAACAAAATGAAACTCATAAAATTAGTTTTATTTCAAAGCTTATTGCTATCATCAAATTTAGAAAATTAGTCCTTCTTTTGCATATGCAGTTGTATTTAATGTATTTATGATAAATTTTATAAAAACATTATTTTTAATGGATTTAAAGTAAATTCTTTAAAAACTAAAACTTCTGGAATGTTGAGATTATTTCTTGAAAACATTTAGAGAAAATATTCTGAACACTCCAGAAATTTCTTTTTTTTTTTAATACTATTTTTCTGACGACTACCGCGTAATTTCAAACTTTTTCGCTAAAGCTTGGTTTCCAATAGTTGTAGAAATGTTGTGCAACAGTTGTGCGTTTTTGTTGTTCAACAATTGTTGCCGAGATTGGTTTGAATCTATTTCCGCAACCTTTGTTTTACAACATAAATTTTGTTGTATAACCGACGTTAAGTTGTACAACTTACGCAAGAAAATGTTTCCATTATAAAGCAATATTGTTGTACAACAGTTGTACAACATTTCTACAACTATTGGAAACCAAGCTTAATGACGCGAAATAAGAGTGTGCCGCAAGCAACAAGCATTGAAAATGTTAAACAACTTATTTTTTATTTTAATTTATACAGTTTTAAGAACCCCCAAAAATGCAGTATCAAGTTACCTCATTCTTGCTAATAGAAAACAATCGCCTTTTTTTGAAACTTATTTTTTCAATAACTTTATTTAATGAAGTAAAGTACCCTTGGATTGTAGTTTACAAAATAATTTTATTTATTGAAAGACATTGAATAAGATATCTTAAAACTTATGAACGTTAAAAACTAATAAATTACTTTGTTATTCAAAACAAACACAGATTTTGACCCCGCACAGGCTTAATAATATCAAATGATATAACATTTTTTTCAAAACATAACTCTGGTGGTGACTGTTTTGCTATGTGAAAGTAGTTGGCGCAACTCTTGAGTTGTCTCCACGATAACAATGTTTCATGGTGCCCAATCTATCATGGTGCCCCACTCTCCTATAAAAATTTTTCAACTTAACGGTTTTTAACGGAAGGAAACTATTACGTAGTCAAGCCCACTAAAATATGCAGATGATCCATTCTGGAGTTGACAAGTCATTAGAAATTGTTATCGAAAAGTTAAAAAAAAAAATGCTTTGATGAATCTCTCCAAAACTCCTGAACTATTAATAAACCAATAAAAACTCATGAACTTTATACGAATTAAAACGCATGAACTATAAACCGATTAAAGCTCATTAACTATAAACCAATTAAAACTCATGAACTATAAACCAATTAAAACTCATGAACTATAAACCAAGTAAAACTCAATTTAATGTATGAAAAGTACCATGTTAAAAAATAACCAGAAAAAACTAAAATAATCATAAATTATTTCAAGCATTTAAGAGTCGTTTTTTATAAGAGTGAGGCAAAACCTACAATTTGAAATAGTTGGGTTTTCGGATTTTTTGAAAATTTTCATAGATAAATTCAAATTATTACATAGATAGATTCAAAAATTTTCATAGATAGATTCAAATTATTTCAGAAGAAAAACCTGAACATTTAAGACCATAATTCAAAGCGGTTTAAAAGTAATTGCGGTTTAAAGTTTTAAAAAAAGTTCAATTAATCATTGTTCAAAGTTTTGTTTGGATGTAACACTTTCATCCAGTCATTAAAGTCGTTTGAAATAAAAAGAAATGCTGAGTTTTTATGAGCAAATGTAATACCCATTTTTAGATATGTTATAACAAAAATTGAACTTTTATCATGTCTCCTTTTTCCTATTACTCAAAACCACCCATGAGGTGTTTGGTAACACAAGCTCTGTACTTTCGAACACTGAGCCTCTGGTTAATCTAGACTTATATAAGAATAATCTAAGTTTTTTAGAAAGAAAAGTCTAAAGACTCTCAATAAATAAAAAGACTTCCATGGGTAATTGTGTTTAAATGCATATATATTTTTTATTTAAAAAGTACTTTGACGTAAAAAATTTTAATAAAATCAGTGGTTATCTAAAAATCAAATGACTAAAAAAGCACATTATTTTTTAATCTATAAATAAATCTACAATAAAAACTTCATTCTCTGCAGCATTTATTTATCACTTTCATATTGTTTATGCCACAAAAAAAATTGAGCCTTATGTTCTTGCTCAGGGTTGTTTCAAATTTTATAAATGTTACATTTTATAAATTACGTATTTTGAAGACCTAAACTTGCAGTAGTTTTGTTTTGTTTTGTTTTAGTTTTTGTTTTTTGAATAAAAGCAAAGTATAGTAAAAGATTTAATACTTTAACAATAATAGATATATTTATATAAATTAAATTCATAAAATTAGTATTTTTATTGTCTAAAATTTTGATTTAATAAAATTAAAAAATGATCCCTGAAAATTGTTTATTTGCAAAAATTTTGGATCTAGCCTAGTTATTCTTAAAACCGTAGATTTTTATCGTCAAACCAGTAATTTTTATTTTATTACCATATAAATTTTTTATATAAAAATAAATAAATTTTTTTAACCAAACTTAAGATGACTAAACTTTTTTTTATTAAAAAATTGAAAAAATTTGTCTTATTTCTCAATTGCTCTCTCTCTCTCTCTCTCTCTCTCTCTCTCTCTCTCTCTCTCTCTCTCTCTCTCTCTCTCTATATATATATATATCTCTCTCTATATCTATATCTATATAAATATATATATATATATATATATATATAAATATATATATCTTATCTTATCTTAATATATATAAAGGGCAATGTGTGTTTGTGTGTGTGTTTGTTTGTTCTCTATAGAAATCCAAACCGCCGGACCGATCTCGATGAAATTTGGCATGGGGGTAGTCCTCGAGGTGGAGAAGGTTATTAGCTGGGTTTTGACCCCGTACCCCGACCCCCGGGGTCAGGGGGGCCCATTTTTTGGGCCCATTTTTGTGTACAGATATCAGGTAAGCCAGTTTAAATATTGGCCCGGGCAACGCCGGGTAATTCCAGCTAGTATATATATATAAGCAGGTTTCATTTGAGATCATAATTATATATATATATATATATATATATATATATATATATATATATATATATATATATATATATATATATATATATATATATATATATATATATAAATATATATAATTATGGTTTAAAATGTTCAGATTTTGTTCTGAAATAATTTGAATCCATCTCTGAAAATTTGAAGAAAATCCAAGAACTATTTTAAGTATTTCAGCTATTTCAAGTTCATTCTTATAAAAAACTCAGCATTAAATCTTAATCAGCATTAAAGCGGGCAAAACAGTAAAGTTACTAGACTCAGGAGATTGTAGAAACAAGCAAAAAAAAACTCCTCAAAACTCACCACACACCCCCGGAAAATCGTCACTGTTACTATGTGGTGTATATAGGTAAGAAATATTTTTTTATAGGAAAATCCCTCATCATTTTAAGCGGTAATAATTTTAAACGACATTAATCCTTTTGGTATGTTATAATTAAATCAAAAAATACAACTATTTAACTCTTTACAGATGATAAATGGAAATCGAAATCGTTGAAGAATTTAATCATCATTTTCAAAAACAACATAATTCGCAGTAACATATAAATGAGAAATAAATCTTTTTCAAATTCCATATTTAAGCAAAGTGCCTTACTCAAAAGTAAATTCAAAAAACTTCAAAACTGAAAATGTATTTAAAGCTTAGAAATAAGAAATCCAACAACTGCACAGTGGGCCAGGTGGTGGACCAAAGTAAAAAAAATACATTCCTAAAAATCATATTATTGTATACCGTTTTATACCTTAACATTCAGCTTTTATAATAAATATATATATATTTTTGTATAATAATTGTCATATGCTTCAAAGTAAAATGCTTCAAAGTAATATGTTTCAAAGTTGTAAAATAAAAAGCTATTTTTTTTTTAACTTTTTTTCGAATTTTGATTTTAACTTGAAAGTTTATTTTTTGGTACAAATAAGCTTAAAATAAATGTTAGTTTTAAAAACTCTCTTTTATTGCATACTTAATTGAAACCAAGTTTTATCTTTCAAATAAGCTATTGCAACACTATTTTGCACGTTATGTTACTTATGTCAAATAAAATGATTTCAAATGACGACTCACAGTGACTCAGGACGATCAAAAAACGGCAAAAATTAAATAAAATTTGACATAAATTGTAAATAAATAATGTTATATATCAAAATAATATTTTTTGGGTCAAAGATTTCAAATTTGTTGATAAATTTTTTTTTTACGCGCAGCTTCAACGCGTATAATGCGCGTATACGCGCATTAAAGGTGACTATACGGGTACAAAAAATTTTTTCTGAATGTTTTAGAATCTTCAAGACAAAAACATTAACTTGATATATTACTATACTTGATATTAAAAAAAAAAGGTTTTTAAAGGATGTTGATACATAGAGAAAATATAATATAATAAAACTATATTTTGTTACGTTTATTTTATTATTTACATTACAATTAATTTAATAACAATGTCTGGTAACGGTTTTCCTCGATAGCTCTTATGTTTTCGAAAAGATATGCTTGATACTTTTGGATCTGATCTTACTAGAAGGTAGTGCATCTGATTCATCATTGTGTTTAACCTTGATATTTTTGCCGTGTGCTTAAGCCTAGAATTTCTTATCTGTTTATTTAAACTCTCCAATGCATCTTCCGAATATACCCCAATTGGCAAAGGTAATTTATGTGATATAGAAGAACTATGCAGTAGCAGTTAATGTACAGTAGGAGGCATAACATACCAGTTGTACAAACTCACTATACGTTTAGCTGTTTCAGTGCAGTATAAATCTAATTCATTGATATTTATAGATATTTATGATATTTAAATTCATGATATTTATATCCACAAGATATAGTTATGAGAATATTATGCATTCTTTCAATTATATCACAATCAACTTTAGTAATTTCAGAAAAAACTTCACTATTTTTAAATGCTCTTCTGACAGTATTGCCGTCATTGGTATTTCCAGACCCAGTTTTAGGCATGTCAATATATAGGCTTAACCGTTCTCTGAAGAGTACCTGAATCTCTTTTTTTTTTAAGTCTACAGATAATTTTTCCTCAGTTGTTTTTGGCTTATATTTTTTAATTTCAATTTTATAACTCAAATGGGGAATAAATTCCAAGCATTTTATCCAGCAATGCAAAGCTGAAATTCCGAGCCCCAAGGCTGACTCATTCTCAGTTTTTGCTTTTAACAAATCAATATTGTTCATTTCGTTGGGTTTAGCATCGCACACATTGCAGGATTGAGTGGATTTTGTCTCTGTAAGTGCGTTAACTACTTTATTATCAAACATTGTAAGATCAACTCTATAGCTGCTATTAAAGGTCACCTTTCTTCCTGTAATATCAAAAACTTTGCGAAACGTCTTTAAGGTATTTGTTTGATTTTTTAGATCTGATTCTTCTTCTCTTGATAAAATTGGACTCTCTTTTTTATATTGCAGATGAAGAGGTCTACAAAAGTGACAACTTGAAGAATTTCCATTTTTCCAAATTTCGAAATCTTCTACTTTGAGCAATAGAAGCACAAAAGCTGTACTAAAAAGATTTTCTTCACTTTGAAATTCTATACTTGTGTTGCTTGTCTCGTATTTCTGTTTATAAATACTTTGGCTTGATGCTCCATCAAAACCAATCTTTCCATATAAAACTCCAAATATTTCGTTACCTTGACCACAATTAGGCATATCAATCATTTCAGTTATTCTACTCACAGTGTGATCTAACATGCTTTATAGAGTACACTTTGCAGAAATTTCAGAAAAGTGTATATTCTCAGGATATCATTTCAATTTTTCCTCGAGAATATCGTGCAAGGTAGGATAAATATGCACATTGTGTACAAGAGCTGAGTTTTTGATCGTTTTTAACGCAAGAGCTTCCTCTACACTCATATTAATGGGAAAGGTTTTATCCAAAGTTTCATCAACTTTTTCTATCTCTAAAACATTAGAAATATTGTTTTTTATAATAAAGGCTTTTCTTTTTCTCCAGCAGCATTTGCACTTTTTGCAGAAGCTAAAAATAGAGCTTCATGATGTTCAGTGGCTAGTTCTTTTATTTTTTTTCTTTTGCTTCGCTCTCCAAGAACACTCCATTGTTTATGGGGCCTTCCGGAGCCAAAACGGCTGTTTTTAATGTTCATAAGATTTTTTTGAAGCCAACAATTTTCTTTTTGTATAAATGTATCATAATTTCGTCCACATTGTTTTAGTTTTTTCTTCACCTTTGTAATAAATATAACTAAAGTAACCTTTACTTTATTTAAGTTTTCTTTGCGAATTTCTTCAGTATTTTTTATTTCATTAAGTAAATCCTTCCATAATCTTAATTTATCCACTCCTAATTTACGTATATTTGGGATAAGATCTAATCTTTTCATTGCTATTGTTTTTAAGAACCATCAATATAATAAAACTAATATATCAGAAACATTTTAAATTACATTATATATTCTTTTACTTTACACTGTTTAAAATTTTATTTTGTTATGGCTTTAACAATTGCCACATTGTTACATCCTGTAAAAACACTATATTACTAAGTTAACTTTATATTACAGGAAATAATAATGTTGTTCAGTTAAGCTTTTTTGAAACATGTTGTACTTATCGAATAATAAATCGTTCTTTAAAATTGTCAATAAATATTTTAACAAACTTTAAAATAGTATATAATGACAAAAGCACGTTTTTTAAAACTATATTTAATATTTATGATTTAAAAACTATATTAGAGTAAGTAATACAAGTAAAAAATTAAAATTTAAGTTTCCCGCCATTTTCATTTGTTTGATTATGACAAAATACTTTCAAAAATGGCGGAAAACAAGGTTTTTAAGTGTTTAACAACATTTGTATTTCTTTTATAACTTCCAATACCGCAGGAGACCGCAGTAATCCCTTTATATTTTAAAAGTAGAAATGTTAATTAACTAGAAAAAAAATATATTTTTGGAACTCGGTGGAACATTTTTTTAGCTGATATATAAACCAAAAAAATACAATTGCTTGCTGCTTTTTTTTTCAAAAAGTCTTTAAACTTAAACAAAAAAATCAGACTTTTTTTTTTCTTTTTAGTAAATTTGAAATATATAGAGCCAAAAGATTATCTTTAAAATAATAAACACTTTTATTTAAATTAAAACTACTCTTTTTTAGTTAAATAAAAATCTCACATTTTTCAGATTTTTTTGAAAATAATAACAAATTTTTTCACTTCTTTTTACTATAAAATACAAAATAAAAGTTTTATTAAAAAATTATTTATACTTTTGAAATAAAAAATTATTGAAGTTTAATATTATTTAAAAAAGGGCACTTAATTTAGAGAAAAGTTGTGAGGGGTTTATTACCATTTTTTTGTTGTTTTGAGTCACTGTGCGACGTATTTGAAGCACTTTTTTTAGTTAAAATTTCACTTATATAGCCAAATACTTTTGCGGTACAAAGTGGTACGATAATTTGCGACTTGAAAATTTCAAGTTGAAATGCATTGTTTAATATGAATATTATCCATAAAAATTTGATTTATAATCCGCGGATGTCCGCGGATGTTCGCATGGTTTTAAATTATGATTTTTACAAGTTAAATGATTTATCTGATTTTATGTCCCCAAAAAATTATATGAAAAAAGAAGCTAAAACTGTTTCACAATTATCAGAATATATGAGTTAGGCATGAAAAATAATTTTAAACCAAAGCTTACATAATATTATATACATAAAATGAAACTGCTTAAAACACCTAATATTAGTAATTGGGTATGTGTTTAATTTTTTAAATGCATAAAACAATTTTCAACCAGACTGCCACATTAATATTAGCTTTGTTTATAACTTTGATGTTTTAAGAAACTTAAGCTAGTAACTATGCAAAATAAACTGTTGCCAAGCATTTTAGGTGTCACTATCAACCAAATAAAAATGGCGTAGTACCATTACATTTGTAGTATAAAAATACTGAATGTGGTAATTATGTAAGTAATCTAATATAATTATTATTTAGTCCAATTTGTATTAATTATGATTAATAACATATGTATTAATAGCAACCCAAAATAAAAACTAGTGCCACCCTCAAATTAGTAAACAGTGCAAAAATGGTACTTAAATCTTTTTTTTATGAGGAGTAATTAGTTTTCCCCAGTAAAAGTGAATTCTGGTCCACTGCGGACTGTAATGAGATAAGCGCAGAACATCATAAAAATTCTCGCTGTAACAATCTTTTTATGTTTTTTTTTCTTTTAGTAACAGTTAACAAACCTGAAAGTTCCGAAATGTTTATCAATAGGCACAGTTTTTCAGTTAGCTCAGTCTTATAAAACGTCATATGGTATATATACGCAGCCCTCGGAATTATGGTCGGCATTTGGCAATGCTGATCTAACTGCCGACCTAAAAGAGCAATTTTTACCTGTTTCAAGAGATCTTTAAAAAAATGGAATTCGCTTTTGCTAGCCTGCCATCTTCATTAATTAATTTTTTTATGAATTTAATTAATTTGATTAATTCCTCAGATGTTTCAATATACGTATTGAAATTATGTAGTTGCAATAATAAGTTTTTCAATAATATTGATATTGCTGGACGATTTGTCTTAACATCTTTTTTAAATATTTCTAAACAAAGTAAAAATTAGTTCCAGTTTTTTTTCTAAGCAGATGTTGTGTTGACTATTCTTTTTTGCAATAATTTGATTTATCAGGCAAAACAATCCCATCTGTTTCTTAAAGGTAATAAAACTGATTTATTAAGCTACCAAACAATCCCATATGCTTCTTGTAGGTAATAAAATTAGAATTGCAGCCTCTATGGATTCTAATGTTGCTACAATTTTAAAGCAATACGCAATAGAATTTAAAGGAAAAATGATTGATATTCAAAACTTTCATGGCGGAATAAAATGCGAAAACACACCTTGCCGGGTAACTTTTCACTTTTACCTATAATTTATGTAATTATTGGTTGATATAAATGTTGATCACATTATGCATCTTGCACGAGAAGTTGCTCAAGTAGTAATCTTTAGTTTTGGTGTTTCTGTTATAAGAAGGCTAGACTAGGGATGTTTGATTTCGCGTTCTAACCAGTTTCAGAAAGTAGTTTCCTTTGATTTGGGAAGTGTTCGTAAATTAAATGGAAAATGTTTATTTAACTATACTTTCTTGTTTGAAGGCAAATAAAATGAAAATTTCCAACTTTCCAGGTAGTGAAAATAGATTGAATTCAATCTATTTCTAATTTCCGGAAAGTGGAACGTATTTAAAAATTAATCACTTTATTTAGACTTTTAAATAGCATTAATAGTACTTGACCTTACTTCCTTACACTTTACAATCACTTGTCATTGGAAAGTCAAAAAAAAATTTAAATGATCTTTTTTTAATCTTCTTTATTTAATAAGATTTCTTTTTTACAAATAAATGATAGAATTTATAGAGCTTATCCCTGGTCGAAAGATAATATTTTGACAAAATGGTCTTATTGTATAATAATATCGTAATCACGTGATCAAAGTAAGTGGAAGAAAAAATTTCCGATTGAAGCATAGTCAATAGAAGTTATCCCTTAGTTAATAAAAGTTATCCCATATAAGTTATTCCGGGATAAGTTCTATTGACTATGGTTTAACTAAGGTTTCACTATTTTAGTCTATTACTCTAATAAATTATAGAAAGTGAGATCGCAGTTCGTTTGGCGCCTGAATTTATTTTGAATTCGATTTAAAATTTTTCAAAAATATTAGAAAGAATAATGTATAACAGAGTGCACACATACCTAATTACCAATAAACTTCTTTATGAAAATCAGTTCGGTTTTAAAAAAAACAACCCAACTGAACATGCTATTTTTCAATTAACACGTTGTATTAACGAATCTTTTAAAAATCAAAAATTTACACTCGGTGTTTTCATTTCCTAGTCAAAAGCTTTTGACACGGTCGATCATAATATTGTGCTTAAAACACTTGAATGTTATGGCATTCAAGTGTTTTAAGCAACCGAAAAACCGAAAAGCAATTTATTTTTAACAAAGATTCCCAACTTCAAACATTAATGAATATAACATATGGTGTCCCACAAGGATCCATACTTGGACCACTTCTTTTCATTATATATATATATATAAATGATCTTAACAAAGAATCCAATTTAAAGACTATAATTTTTGCAGACGACACTAACTTGTTTCAGTCATATGAAAATATAAACATACTTTTTAATAATATGAACAGAGAACTTAAAAACATTTCATTTTAGTTCAAAAAAAAAAAAGCTATCTTTAAATATTGAAAAAAGAAAATGGATACTAAATAAATACTAAATATTAATTATGATATAACATTTTAACTATAGACAGGTGATTGTATATTCTATTATATAATATTTTTTAAATAATATAAATAATAAACAAGCCCAATTTGTATATCTTATCGTGGACCTTTTCTCTGGAATGAAATAGTACGGCCTAGTTTTGTTTTTTCATCTAAATTGACCTACTCCTTTTCAAACAATCTATTAAAAAAAATCATTTTTTCAAGAAAAAATATTCTTGATTTTTTTTGATTTTTTAAAAAATATTTTCAGTTGCTTTACTGCATATTGATTTGTTATGTTTTATTTCGAGTTTCACTTCTTAAGTATGTAGAGTATTAAATTTATGATGAATTTAGTGGTTATATATTCTTGTAATATATTTATTTTATATAGTTTATAGATGCTTTTATTGTAAAAGAAAATAATGTTTTGTTAAGGGCTTCGTGATAAGTTCATTACGATCTTCTTAAAGTCCTGCCCGTATAATATTATAAATCTTAGTGTAAATAATATTATACGGCAAATAAAAAAACAAAAATAAAAAATTTTAAAAAAATAAAATGATAAAAAAATGGTAGGAAAAAAAAAAAAAAAAAAAATGTACTTTCAAAATACCAATTTTTGTTTATATTATAATTTTTATCGTGAGATTAAGAACTCTTTAAAATTAAATAAATAATTAAATTCTATTTACTTTATAATTATATATTTTTATAAATTTATTAATGGTACTTAATATTTTTATTTTTTAAAATTAACAATAAACCATTTTTAGCTTTAAGCGCGCAAATAGTTTAGTTATAAGTATAATAGAATCTATTAGGGTAATTCCGCATCAAATCACCCAAAATTTAGAAAATTTTGAACCATGGGTCTTCAAATTTTTTTAAAAACCTCTTTGGCTGTTGCATCTTAAAAAGAAAAGTTAACATATAAAATTTTAGCTAAAAATGTTGAGAGGTTGACAAGATACTGCAATTTTAATACTGACCTGGTTTCCTAAAATGACCCGGTTTTCATAACACTCTGAAAAAACATTTTTCTTAAAATAATAAGAAATAAAAATGGCATAAACATGAAAATAAACATATATAATGTTTTTTTGATGCTGAATTCAATAAATGTACTTAAAATGCTAAAATATAAAAGGAGCATGCTAAAAAATTAATAAAACAACTAGTTTCTATAAAACAACTTTGGGGCCCAATATCTCAAAACACCCTCATCAAAAAAATTTTTTTTTGCTGTTAATATTTTCAGCTGTTTATAATCTTACTAGGCACAAAAAATCTAACTGGAAAAACGAATGAAACATACGGAACTTTAATTTCAAAGATGTATCAAATTTTCAATAAGCTATTTTTAAAAACTTTCAAATAGAATTCTGTAAAATATTATATTTAGTTAAAAGACTCCTTAAAAAAAAAATTTTGTTTTATTTAAGGAAGTCTTAATTATATGATAACTTAGTTGTTTGAACTTAACAACTGAAAAAAACATCTTGTTTTGTTTTATATAAAAACTGAATTAGTGTGATATGGATGTGCATTTGTTTTTAAAATTTTGACAACTTTTGTAAAAGTTTATAATAACTAGTTTATAAAAAGTTCAGTTAAAAAACAGCATTCGTAAATTTTATTTAAATTTTAACAAATTAACAATTTGATATATAGCATAAATTGTATATATATATAAATATATCTATAAAGAAAATTAACAATATCTATCAGTGTAAAAAATTATACAACAGTGGGACTCTGAAAAGGTTTGAATTATTTCTATATTAAATTTTTTTTTACTAAAAATTAAGTAGGAAAATTCTTTTATTTAAGTAGGAGAATTCTTTTAATTAAGTAGGAGAACTCTCTTTTTTTTAGGAAATACATTTATACAAAGTAGTTTATTATAAGATGTGTTCTATTAGGTCAATGACATCAGATGCATGCAAAGGCCAACAAGATGTTATTGGAACTTTAAGCAACGAAGAAAAAATGGCTATATCATTACGCTGTAACATTAAACTATCAAACTTAACAACACTATGTGAAAAACATGCTACAAATTATTTGAAAATGTATCCTATATGGCAGAAAGCATGCTGTGATCCATTCAAAAAACATACAAAGAAAATTACAAGTAAGTAAAAGTGGAATTTAAGTATTTTAATATATATATTTTTTTAATTTGTGTTTTCCAAAACATAAACAATGTTGTAAACAATTGTGCAGATAAGCTATATACAACTATACATACAATTATACTATATACAAAATACATAAAGCTATATGCAAATATATATATAATTCAATTACTTTTAGAAAATCTTAGAGTAGTTACGATAAATGACTCACAAGACATGATGAGAAGCAGCTTAAATGTTGCTCTTGGGAAGAAACTTTGCAAACCCTGTAAGCAAAAGATTGCCAAAAAAGCAGATCTTAAAGAAGAGAAGCAAAGTCAGGGTGAACAAGATGAAGATTTTCTAATATCATCATTCAAATCAAAAAGACAGGAGATCAATGAAGAACTTGAAAATTTTAATATATCTCCTCTAAAATCTCATTCAAAGTCACCAAAACATATACTCTCAGAAGGAAAGCGAAAAGTTGCGCGCATCAACGAAATGGTAAGTAACCTTACTAGAAAAACTGAAAGTCAATTCAATGTTCCCTCAAAACTGTGTTATGAACCAAATGACATTAAAAAGAAGGCTGAAAACTTTGATGAAATTATGAGCTTGATAAAAGAAAAAATTCTATGTTCTGACAAAAGAACTATTGTTCAACTTCTAACACTGGCACCCCCAAGTTGGTCAATACTAGACGTACAAAATAACTGCAGTTACACAATACCAAGCAAAAAAGGCTAGACAACTTTTTAATAAAAAAGGATTGTTGGCTATCTCACCTTTGTATAAAGGGAAAGTCTTACAAAAAGAAATAGAAGATTCTGTTAAACTTTTTTATGATTCAAGTGATTTATGTAGAACTATGCCTGGAAAAAAGATTATGTTACCATTTAAAAGAACGTCCATAAACAAAAAAAACTGCATTTGTGTAATTTAAAGGAACTATATTTATTATACAAAGAAAACAATCCAGAAATACAAATAAGTTACTCAAAATTTGCTTCACTTAGACCAAAGTGGTGCATTTTGCCAGGTGCAAGTGGTACACATTCTATTTGTGTTTGTTCTTATCACCAAAATGCCATATTGCTAGTAGATGCTTTAAATATTGGACTAAAGTATAAGGACTTACTTTCAAAAACCGTTTGCTCAGTAGAAAACAAAGAATGCATGCTTGCACAGTGTGATGATTGTCCTGGTAAAGAACCCCTCACCAAATACTTGTATGAGATTTTTGGAGAATACGAAGATGATTTTGAGATACACTACAAGCAATGGCAAACTATTGACCGTGCAACACTATTAAGCATCTTGTTTTGAAAAGCTACAAGCTCATTCTTTTATTGCTCACTCTCAATCACAGTACCTTAACCAACTGAAACAATATATGGATCCATCAAACATTATCATTATTGGCAACTTTGCTGAAAATTATGCTTTTGTTTTCCAAGATGAAATACAGAGCTATCATTGGAACACCCAACAATGTTCTTTACATCCATTAGTCATATACTATAAAGATGATAAAGGTGAACTGAAACATATTTCTTACTGTTTTATATCAGATGACATTATACATGATGTAACTTATGTGTACAAAATATTTTAACTAATCATACCAATATTAAAAATAAAACTTTCCAATCTGTCCAAATTACATTTATTCACTGATGGTTGCGCAGGGCAGTACAAAAATTGTAAATTTTTGTACTGTCCTTTTACAATCTATGTCAACTAGAGAGCAAATTTTGCCTTAAAATTGAATGGAACTTTTTTGCCACGTCCCACGGAAAGTCACCATGCGATGGGATTGGTGGTACTGTAAAAAGAATAACAGCACAAGAAAGTTTAAAACGAACGTACAGATAAAATCAAAGTTGTTAACTTCATTTACATAAAGGGATTGGACTTACAATTGCAACGTGAAGAGCAAAAAGAAAGGTACACTGGTGTAACAATTCTACCTGGTACTCGTAGCTTTCATCAATTTATACATCTTGGAGATAACAAGGTTGGGGCAAAGAGGTGTATTACAGACACTAATTATACAATAATCCACAATCTTAAAAAGAAACAAGACATATCTCAACTTGATACTGTCACTTTAGGTTGTTATGTCGCTGTAGTCTGTGATGATAAGTGGTGGATCGGCATTGTAACTAAAACCAACTTAGAAGAAGTTGATGCTAAAGTTAAGTTTCTTCATCCAAATGGTCCATCAATCTGTTTTAACTGGCCTGAAAGAGACGACTACTGTTTTATTCTAAACACCAACATATTGAAAAACTATCTGTTCCACAAGCTTGCTCTAGTTCTGGTAGAAACTATGTGTTTGAAAATGCTGAAATAGAGGAAGTACAAGTAAAATGGGAGCAATATTGTAAACTATTACAAACACAGTCAAAATAACTTTCATCTTTAATACCTTTACAAATCTTGTATATTTAAGTAACTTTTTAAATTACGATTAACTTTATTTTATTTACAAATATTTTTTGGGAATTTCTTGAAAAAGTAATACATCTTTGAAATTAAAGTTCCGTATGTTTTAGTTGTTTTTCTAGTTAGATTTTTTGTGCCTAGTAAGATTATAAACAGCTGAAAATATTAACAGCAAAAAAAAAATTTTTTTGATGGGGGTGTTTTGAGATTATGGGCCCCAAAGTTGGTTTATAGAAACTAGTTGTTTTATTAATTTTTATGCATGTTCTTTTTATATTTGAACATTTTAAGTACATTTATTGAATTCAGCATCAAAAAAACATTATATATGTTCATTTTCATGTTTTTGCCATTTTTATTTCTTATTATTTTAAGGAAAATGTTTTTTCAGAGTGTTATGAAAACCGGGTCATTTTGGGAAACCAGGTGAGTATTAAAATTGCAATATCTTGTCAACCGCTAAACTTTTTTAGCTGAAACTTTGCTTGCAATATTTTTTTATAATTAAGAATAATGTGTCAAAATATAACACAAAAGGAAGACACATGGTTCAATGGACTGGGTGATTTGATGTGGAATTGCCCATTATCCATCCAGTCGGAATCACGGGACTATACCGCAAAATCGGAATCACGTGACTATACCGGAAAACAAACTATTCTTTTTTATACGCGAAGTCAAGAAAACGTTATTTAACAATAACTTTATGTTTTACAATTACTTTTAAAGTTAATAAAAAAAAAATAGAAAAAAGCGAAACATAAATCTTTTAGGTGGTTTTACTAATTTATTTTGGTAATTTTTGGGTATGAAAAGTACTGATATTTTGATATTTATTTACAAATAGCTCATTAAGATGTAAATTAAAAGTTACCCACCTATAATGAAGTGTGTCAAACAAACATAAACATTAGAAGATTTAGGGAGACAATTGCTTGGTAAATGCACTACTATCTACAGCACGATTTATCGTAATCAACCACTTTCTTCGAAATACTTCATCTTTAGGAAGACTTAATTTCTAGATTTTTTTTATGTTGTTAGTGCAACCTACTGCACAACAACATTTTGTCATTCTTTTAAAAAATTAACACAACAAACCTCTACTGATTTTTTAGTTTGTTTTCCCCCAATTCAAGATGGTTAATTTTAAAACAATGTTTTTAATACGGAATGACGCCACGCTGACTGGATGGACAATCTATTATAAGTATCTAAGATACAAAGATAAGCTTAACGTAACGTCTTTGCGTAACGTCTTTGCGTAATGACTTTTCAATGGAAATTTATTCTAAAGTGTAAGGTGGAATTTAATTAATAGTAATATTATAATTTTATTACTGGGTAAAAATTTGAAGAAGGTGATTGATTTTTAAATACTTTCTACTTCCCGAAAAGTTGGAAACTTATAAACTTAAAAAATCAAATAAATTGTATAATTGAAACAATTTATTTTCATTATAAAAACATAGATCATTTAAGAAATTTCCACTTTCTCGTAAGGAAAGCGAAATCGAACATTCCTAATGAGTTGTAATTCCATTTTTGTGAAAAGTCAAAATACTTCAAAACTATTTTATTCCATAGAAAGGCTCCTCGAAACAAAATACAAGAAGTTAGATAATGGTTGTTGAATAAAATTTTTATTTCGCAGTTCGTATTTTCTTTTTTCTTTTAGTGTGTATAAGTTATAAAAAGGAGTAGGGGAGTTGTTGCCTTTACATTTACACATAAAAAAAAACTTTAAAAACTATAAGTTGATATATATTTAAAATATTCATTTCGAATAAAAGTGACCTGGCATGAGTAAAACGGTCTTTAAAATTTATAAGACGTGCAATATGCTTCTGTTGACGATGAAGAGGTTCTAGTATAATTTTATTAACACTATCCCAAGAAATAGTAGCGTAGTTAAGATGGCAATGAATAAAGGAACAATATAATTGGATTAAAGTATGTTTATTTAGGAAACTTCTTGATTTGTATAGTACTCCAATACTTCTAGCAATTTTGTTATTTAGATTATTAACGTGATTTTTCCATGTGAGGTTTTCGTCAATATAAGTATCTTAAAAGATAGGGTAAAAGAGAACCCAAGAGGATCCATTTAGTTTTTTCCATGTTAATTGAAAGTTTGTTTGATTTAAACCAGTTAGAAACTTTGATAAGTTCAGCGTTCATATTGTTAAATAATGTTGTAAGGTCATTGTTTGTTAAAAAAAGATTAGTGTCATCGCCAAACATAATTGTCATTAAGTTCAAGCTTTGTAGAGATCATTGATACATACTAAAAAAAGTAAAGGCTCTAGTATGGATCCTTGAAGCACTCTACAAGTTATATCTTTTAAGTATGACGGAAACGATGAGTCTGTTTAAATAAGTTGTTTGCGATTGGTTAAATAGCTTTTTAATAATAACAAAACATTCATTGTGATTCCATAATGTTCTAATTTTTATAAATAATTTCATGATTTATTGTATTGAAGGCTTTCGATATGTCTATAAAGATACCTAGTGTGTATTGTGATGTTTCGAAGGAATCAGTAATACTTCTAGTTAATTGAAGTTATACGAAGAAATATTTCTTTTAAATCTATATTGATTATGATATAACATTTTAACTATAGACAGGTGATTGTATATTCTATTATATAATATTTTTCTAGAACTTTTGAAAAAACTTTTTTGTATTGTATATATATATATATATATATTGTTTATGTACTGTATATATATATATATTTTTTATTTTTCTATGTTTCTATGCGAGCTATTACTCGCAATGGGCACAAGCGAACCAAGAATGTTTAAAAATCAAAATTTTTTCTAAATGCATCTATGAAAATAAGTTTATGTAAAAAAAAACTGTAAAAATAAGTGAACTAATAAAAAATATCTATAACATTTCTATATACAAAACAAAAAAAAAAAGAATTTTTTTTTTTCTTTTTAGTTTACAATTATTATTCGTAATATAACAATATAACAATATGTAAACTTGGTATCTGAAAGAAGATCCAAAAAATCTTGTCGCCAGAAACGTATAAAATATATCAAACGTGTATATATAATAAAATAAAAATACAATTGATTTAATAACTATTAACAATGTAGAATAAACAAAAAGTGAAAATAATTTTACAAGCTATCCAGAGTGAAAATAATTTTACATTTCAGAAATATTTATATATATTGCCAGTAGAAAGAATATAGTTTTTTAATTTAGTTTTAAAAACGAAAAAACGAAATTGACAAAATCAAAATCAAAATTTGGAACAATATAATAGTTCCATAAATTCGGTGCTCGATAGTTTATGCAAAATTGATAAAACTTTATTTGACAAAAGGGTTCAATTAATAAATTATTATTTCGTAAAGTTTATTTGTTTATAGCTTTATGGGTAAAAAGATTTTTAAAAATAAACAATGGTTGTTCACTTTTACCACGAAACATAAAACATAAAATATAATAGACATTGAGTTCGGGTAAACATTAAGTGCTTTAACGTTTTTAAATAAAATATTTGAATGAGAAAAACGATTTTCAAAACATATTAAACGTACTGCGTGTTTCTGACGATGGTAGAGATGTGTAACTTACTTTTAGAGGTACTTCCCCAAACAATATTTGCATAATTTATATAGCTATGAATAAATGACTTGTAGAGTTGAATTAAATTTTGTTTACTTAAATAGTATCTGACCTTATATAGAATTCCAATACTTTTGGCCAATTTAATAGAAAAAAAGTCGGTATAATATTTCTATGTAATATTTTCATCAATGTAAATGCCGAAAAATCTTGTGACCGACTCCTTTTTTATTTTAATTTTATCAATACCCAATCGGAAATTTTTGTGTTGCGCCTTTACTTACAATAGGCGAAGTACTGCGCCAGTATTGGCTAACCAATCGTTGGCCGGTGACTCCCGGTAACCCCAACCCCGGTTAAAACATTTTAACTCCCCGGTTAATCTATTTCGAAATAAATTAACCCCGGGAGTTAAATTATTTTAAAATATAGCAAAATGGATTAACCGGGGGCTAAAGTATTTCTAAACCCCACTGAAATAAATTAACTCCCTTTAATACGCGTTTTAAATAATTTAACTTATAATTATATCTACAAAATTGTGTAAGTATTTTATTCTAAAATTTTTTAAAAATATATTTAGTATTATATATATATAAATATAAAATATATAAATATTTAGTGAGCGTTGAATAAAATTATTTTATAAATGTTTATTTTTGACAAGCCTTTATCTTATATATAAAAAGGAGATCAAAACAATAGTAATAGTATTGCACGAACTGAAGTTCGTGCAATACTATTACTATTGTTTTGATACTAATACTTCAGAACCATTCTCTTTTGCTAATAATAATGTTTAAGGTTACAGAGTTTATATCTATACTATACTCTCTCTCTCTCCCTCTCTCTCTCTTCTCTTTCTCTCTTCTCTTTCTCTCTTCTCTTTCTCTCTCTTCTCTTTCTCTCTCTCTCTATTCTCTCTCTCTCTCTCTCTCTCTCTCTCTCTCTCTTCTCTTTCTCTCTCTCTATATATATATTTATATATATATATATATATATATATATTATATATATATATATATATATATACTATACATACATATATTAGGTACGTGCCATGAAAATTTTAAATTAGATAAATTCTTGGTTGTTATATATCATTAGAAAGAGCTTCGATTCAATATTGTAAAAGTGAAAAAATTATCAAAATCAAACAATTCCATAAAAAGTTATGTCGTTTTTAGTACCGATTTTTCGATATATGGATTTGTTGAAGAAAGTGTGGTCAAAAAAATGTTTTTAAGCACTAAAAGTTTAATAACTTTGTCAATTCTTATCCAAATGTTTATAACTTGGTATCAAAAGATAGATGTAATAGTAACCTACAAATTTATATAGGTCCATAGTCACCGGGCGTATTCAGGGGCTAGAGGGGTAACCAAACGCCACTTTTACCAGCAAAAAATGAAATTTTTATTCATAAAAGATCAATTTTTCAATGAATTTATTAATTTTCATATGCAATAAATTGCTATAATTTCCATGTAGACTGCCAC
>NC_088932.1:2987500-3072500 GCF_038396675.1 Hydra vulgaris | reverse complement strand
ATGTTTGAGCCTTCAGAAACAACCAACAGGTCATTTCCTGAGATGGATTCAGCAACACCAAATCTAACTACCAAGTCTCAAACACAAATTATTTCACTGCAAGAATTCTCCCTGACATCTTGCTCTGAATCAGAAACTTTGTCTTCGACATCTATGGCTTCTTTCACAATTGCTTCACCTGCAGAAATTGTAAGTATTTGAATGAGAAAACTCAACAAACTTGCAAATGATGCCAAAAGGGCAAAACAGCTATACTCACCAGTTCACCATATAAAAAAAAAATGCAAAAAAAATAAAAAGCGGAACTGGCAAAAAAATGGTTAAAAAAACTAAAAAAAGAAAAAGAGCTCAAACAGTTGACAAGGCTGTATAAAAAAATGATACACCTGCGGAAATTGTACCACGAAAAGTATACCCCCAGCGATTTTTGTGATTTTTGTTTAATAACATTTTCAAAAGCTGTTGCATTTTTTTCTAAATTGCTAAAATTAAAAGTTTTTTTTTGTTGTTGTTGGTTGTTGAAATGCAATGATAAAAAAACGCAGGTCGTTTTTATTTTCATATTTTATTAATTTAAACCTTACGGGGGCTGTTATGACCCCACTTCCCTATATATATATATATATATATATATATATATATATATATATATATATATATATATATATATATATATATATATATTAGGTTGCGGTTATGCCTCTCTCAGGGGCACAACCGTTTTTTTCACTAAGTCTAATTTTTGTGTTATAACATTTTCAAAAACCGTTTTATTTTTTTCTTAATTGCAGCAATTTAAAGCTTAATGGATGTGTTTATCGAAATACACTGTTAAAAAAACGCATGCCGTTTTTATTTTCATACTCCATTAATCTAAACGTTACGTTTCCATTAATTGCCACTATTAATATATGATATAATAGTAGTAGAAATATAATTTATATCCATATCAATAACTAATTAACAGATTTAAAAACAACACATTTGGAAAACATCAAGTAAAACACTTTTTTTGTAATTCATATAAGTTGTTCCAAGGGAGTTAAAATATTATGGGGAATTAATTTGTTTCGCCGATAGGGGTTAATTTATTTCAAGGGGAGTTAATCTATTTCGAAATAGATTAACTCCCCGGGTAATTTTTTATGCAACGGGAGTTATTTATTATAGGAGTTAATTTATTTCATGACACCGGCCAGTGCAGGCAAAGCGCTGATTAAAATGTTAGACAAGGCTGCGCTTGTATACGTTAAGTAATCCCTTATTCCAGTGTTGGCACAAACCGATTTTTGGGCCTCCAAAAAAGAATGTGCAAGGTTATTGGCACACGATAATTAATTATGGTAATTATAAAACAGATTCACTTTTATTTAATAAAATCTGGCATATGTTACTTGATTTTTCATCTTTGTCTTGGTAAACTGTCAGTCAAAAACAGTTTTGATTAATAAGTACTTGTTTAGAATTTTATAAAGTATAAAATAAATTTTGCTATTATTATTTTTTCGTTAATTTACTGTTATAAGATTGAAGTTAAGTTATTATTAAATATATATATATATATATATATATATATATATATATATATATATATATATATATATATATATATATATATATATATATTTAATAATTACACACATATATATAGTTATTATTAAATAAATGTATATATATGTGTGTGTGTATGTGTATATATAAATACATTTATGTATATATATATATATATATATATATATATATATATATATATATTTATATATATATATATATATATTTATATATATATATATATATATATATATTTATATATATATATATATATATATATATTTATATATATATATATATATATATTTATATATATATATATATATATATATATATATATATATATATATATATATATATATATATATATATATATATATATATATATATTAGGGTGGAGTAAATTTTAGTTTTTTTTACAACTCATTTAGCCTGGGTGTGCAAAAGTTGTCTATTCATTTTAGAAATACTCTGGAAAAGTATCAATGCTCTAGGAAATTATCTTGAGGTGCCTCAAGACCTTTAAAATTTTAATATATATATATATTAAAATTTTAAAGGTCAAAGGTCATAAAATTTAATATATATATATATATATATATATATATATATATATATATATATATATATATATATATATATATATATATATATATATATATATATATATATATATATATATATATATATATATATATATATATATATATATATATATATATATATATATATATATATATATATATATATATATATATATATATATATATATATATATATATATATATATATATATATATATGGTGACCAGACATACTCTTTTTGAAGTAAAATCTTTCATACTCTCTCTTTTTTTTTAAATCACCTAATATACTCATTTTTTAATGATGGATAAAAAAAATATTTATTTGGTTAAAAAAGAAACTATAAAAGTTTTGTTGTAAATGTGCTAAAATCTAAATTTGTGTGTGCCTAGTTTAAAAACAGATTGTCAACTGGTACATTAATATTATTGTGGATGCTTAGCAATCAAGTTAAATTTTATGAAAATGTCTAGAGGGAAGTAAAAATTTTAAATATATTTGAAGAAACTTTTGCATTTGTCAAACAAGTGAAAAATGATCAACATAAATTTTTCTGCACTATATGTAATACAACAGTTTCTATAATTAATAAAGGCAAATGTGATATTATTCAACACACAGCTTTGAAAAAGCATAAAAAATGTTCATCAGTTTCAACAACAACAATTTTAGACTTTTTTTCTTTGTAAAGATTTAACTACTTACGAAGTCAAACTTACACCCCTAAGACTTGTATGGTCTTATCATAACATAAAACACGACCATTCTTTTAGGGATACGGACTGCACATCAAACTTGTTGAGAAAATCCTGTGATTATAGGTTTGCATGTGGAAGAACCAAATCAGAGTGTCTTATAAATAACATAATTTTAAATTAGAATATTTTTTGTTCAGATTTACTGAATGATAACTGTTTATTTTAGTTTGAAATAATCAGTATTCAAAGTAGTTAAATTACAGTATTTTGTAAAAGTAATTTTAAATTTAATTTGCTATTTTTATAAGGTATTTAATTAATATGAATCATCAGAAAAGTACCTCTCATGTTGTAGTCAAGTTTCTTGAAAAAGCATGGAAAGGAATGTATTGATGTAATTCCAATTTTATGGATGTATTATAAAAAAGACAAATTATTCTGTAAATATCCATCTGAAAATGAGTATCATGCACTTGATTTAATGAGTAAAATGTCATTAATACCAGGAGTTTTGTGGAAGAGTTTTGAAATTGTTTTAGTTAAAGAAGTAAGTATGTAATTCAAATCTTTATGTAATCAATTTTAAATGCATTTTAACTTAAATGTTGTCATATTAAAAGATTTATTTACATTATAGAAAGCTATGAACAAAGTGTGCGACGGATGATTAGGGCATGCTCTGAATTTGTAGTACAGAGCAGTAATTTTGAAGATCCAACTAGTTCATAAGGAGAATCTGTTCCTGTTAAATTAAGCAGCTCTGAATTTGAAGCATCTTTAATAGATATCTCTTCGTTTAAAGGTATAATATTTTTTTATTATTGCAAACAAATATTACTTGAAATATTTTAAAAAATCAAAAGATTTATTTAACCATATTACTGTTTTTTTTTTTTTTTTTTTTTTTTTAAATGATATCTATATCTTATCTGTTTTAGAGCATAATATTGAAAGCTCTGGAGATAGTGATATTTCAGAAGATTCCTTTGTTTCCTTTAAAGTAAAGAAAAAACGATTGTCATCTCGTGATGAACAATCTAATGATTCATCATTCTCGTCCCCCAAAATAAAGAAAATAGCGTCTTCTAAGTGTAACACAGAGAAACGAAACCGTATGTTTTCTTTAAAAAAATAAATCCTTATAATTAAAAATTCCCCTTATTGTTGCACACACACACAATTTTTATTATTCAAAAAGTTTATTATTTTCAGAAATGATGAAGAAATCCAGTATATCACATGACACCAGGAAACATTTGAACGACAATAAAACAAATATAAAAGGTAATTCAATTTAATCCTTAGTTTACATATAAATGTTATTTTAATTTTTTTAAATAAAATCATTTCTAGATATCTATATCTTATCTGTTTTAGAGCGTAGTATTGAAAGCAGTGGAGATAGTGATATTTCAAAAGAGTCCTTTGTTTCATTTAAAGTAAAGAAAAAATGGTCTTCATGTCGTGATGAACAATCTAATGATTCTTCATCCTCGTCCCCCAAAATAAAGAAAATAGCGCCTTCTAAATGTAACTCAGAGAAACAAAACCGTATGTTTTCTTTAATAAAAAAATTTCTGTAATTGTAATTCTTATAATTACAAATAACCGTTATTGTTGCACACAAAGAAAAACACGTCAAAGCAATTTTTATTATTTAAAAAGTTTATTATTTTCAGAAATGATAAAGAATTCCAGTGTATCACTTGAAGACACCAGGAAAAATTTAAACGACGATAAAACAAATAAAAAAGGTAATGCAATATTATTCTTAGTTTACATTTAAATATTATTTTCAATGAAATCTTTTTTAGAATGTTGATCATTACTTATAATTGTAATATTCTGAAAATATTTTTTTAGATGTGATACTTAATCCAAATTATAAGTATTGTCCTACATGTGGCTCTGCAGGTTAGGATATTGTCAGAGTTTTTTTACTTAAAATTCTTCATTCATTGTAAAGAATTAATTTAACTTTTCACAAGGTTTAAGATCCATATCCACACAAATGTGGATATGGATGTTAAACCTTGTGAAAAAAATTACATAATGATAATTTAATAATTAATAACTGATTTAGTTATTTAAAATTTTTCTTTACTAATGCAAATATAAAATATATGTTTTCATGACAGCTAAAGATGCTCCTGCGTCGAAAGCTAATCTGGAGTCTGCCAGGAGAAGCATTAAATATCGTATTAGAGAGGAAGCGAAAATCACAAGAACGTTATTTAGTCTTAACAATAACACTGTTAATATCCAAATAATAATAACTGAACAGACGATTAACAAATTACCATTCAACCAAATAGAGAGTTTTCATGATTTTGATAACCAATTGAAGAGTATGTAGTAATGATTCAAAAACTGGTAAATGATTTAGTATTGATTCAAAAAATGCTAGAAATATTTGTTTTAAGTCTGCTACGAAGTATTGCATTATTAAATTTTTTTATTTATTTATACTTAATGTTATATATAATTATTTGATATTTTTGATATTTAGTATACAAGTTTTATTTATAGTTTCATTTTTTTTTTTTTTTTAGAAATGCTTCATGATGTTAAATGTCAAAAGTACTTTAAAACTTTCGGAAAATTTATCTTTTGTAGTTCCAAAGATTATTTTACCGAATATTCAAGTGCTTTACAGTGCCTTTGGGCGAGAGTCAAATGGTGTAAAAAAATTGAATTTTTCTGGCACAGAAACTTACAAATATTTGCTAGGTATATTGTCTTATTTCTAACTTTAACAAACATAAATAAAGTATTATTTTATGTAATTTCTTACTTAACCCTTAAAATACACAGTTTAGATGTTTATTTTAGAAGTAATTCCAATAAGATTTCCTGAGATAAACGAAAAACAAATTTCTAGTCAAATAAGTTGCTGGTTTTCAGGTGCGAAGGATAGAGATGGTGGAAAGAAAAATAGATTGTTAAATAAAAAGAGAAGTGAGTGTTGAAAACGAAAACGAAGTTCTATAATTTTTTTTTTTTTTGAATTATACAAAAAAAAACATTGAAAAATAATATTTTGTTTGTCTTAAAAGATTACCTTATAAAATTGATGCTATAATGTCATATATATATATATATATATATATATATATATATATATATATATATATATATATATATATATATATATATATATATATATATATATATATATATATATATATATATATATATATATATGTATATATATATATATATTTTATTTTCCCAGACAGTTACCGGTAACTGTAACGGTAACGGCCGTTACAAAACCCAGTACTGGCTACCAGTAGCGCGACAGCTCTCAATTTTTCAAGAAATTTCTTGAAATGCCATTTCTAGCACTTGAGAGTGGAATAGCACTTAAGTGCTATTCCACTCTCAGGTGCTAGCAATGGTTAAGAATAAACAGCCAGTACTGGCAAAACGTTATCATCCCAGATAACTGCCAATGCACAACCAGTACTGGCTACCTGTATTCCGTCAGTGTTAAAGTACTGGCGCAATACTATGCCTGTTGCGAATTTTTAATTGAGGCAGTACTATCCCATTACCAGATGCCAGCAATGGTTAAGTACTGGCAAAGCGTTATCATGCCATGTAAATGTCAATGTAGAACCAGTACTGACTGCCAGTCTTGCACCAGTATTAGACAGTACTGGCGCTGTACTGCGTCTGTTGTGAATTTTTGCTTGGGTAAAAACTTTAGGTAAATTATTTGGTAAAAAAACGCTTTTTTGCGAGGGAGTGGAAAAGGATCCATTTTGTTTTGTCAATGTTTAAAGTTAACTTGCTGCACTTAAACCAGTTGGAGATGTGATTGAGTTCTTTATTCATATTTGAAAAAAGCTCATAAATGTCACTCATAAGGTTAGAACCTTTATTTAAATCCTTTATATAGACTAAAAACAAAAGTGGGCCTAGAATAAAACCCTGTGGAACATCACATTTTATCTCAACTAATTTTTCATTTTGAAAATAATCTCTATAGAAAACAAATTGTTTTCTATTTGTCAAATAACTTTTATACCATTTTATTAATTTAAATTTGAGTTTTTTAAGTAGAATTTTGTGATCGACCGTGTCGAATGCTTTTGATAGGTCAATGAAAATACCTAGTGTATATTGTGATCTACCAAATGAATTGGAGATTTCACGAATAAACTGTTTAATGGCTTGTTCAGTTGAACAATCTTTTTTAAAACCGAATTGATTTTTATATAGAAGTTTATTTAGATTAAGCTAATTGTATGTTCTATTGTTTATAATTCTTTCTAAAATTTTCGAGAAGGTTGAAAGAACTGAGATAATTACTAATATTTGATTTTTTTCCGTCTTGGTAAATTGGAGTAACTTTAGCTATTTTTAATTGGTGGGGAATACACCTTGCTGTATAGATGCCCTGAAGACTTTATAAAGAATACGTTTTAAATTTTCAAAGCAATCTATGACTATGTTGCCATTTATTTCGTCCGCACCCGTAGCTTTGTTTCTTTTGAGAGATTTGTAAGCTCTCTCAAACATATCAAAAGATAAGTCAGAATATAAATATCTATAAAAAGTGAATTATTTATAAACTCTAGGAAATCACTCAAAGTTTTTTTCCGTAATAGGAATCTTATTTGCCAAATTAGTTCCTATATCAATGAAATATTTATTAAACTCGTTTGCAATTTCGTTTGGTTTATATATATTTGTTTTAGTTACTTTAGGAAGGAAGTTTGAATTTGTTTTCCTGTTATATCTTTCAACGTTCTCCAAGTATTTTTTTGAGTCGTTTTTAAATTTACTAATAAATTTTTTTTTTAGTTTTTTACGAATTTTTTCAAATAAATGTTGGTAATTTTTATATTTTTGTTGGTTTTAATCTGATTTTGTTTTTAAATATTTTATATATAGTTTTTGTTTGATTTTAGAGCATTTTTTAAGTCCTTTGGTAATCAATGGACTATTCAAGGTTTTTATTTTTGTTATTCGTTCAAAAAGTAAAAAGTTCGCATTGTATATTGAGAAGAACGTATCAAAGAGTTTATTGTATTTGCGTCATCACTAAAGTTTATATGTTTCCAATGCAGAAGTGATAATTGATATCGGAAGGATTTTATATTAATATCGATGAAGACACGTTCTTTTATTATATTTTTTCTTTCGGGGTTATTATAGGATACAGTATGAATTGTTAGAAAAACGAGGAAATGATCGGATATGTCGGCTTTTATAATTCTTTTTTGTAATTTCTTATTATAAATATCTGTTGTAAAAATATTATCAATCAACGTCGTTGAAGTTATGGTTATTCTAGTAGGGCGATTAATCAAAGAAAGAGCTCCTGCCATAAATATTTCATCATAAAAACTTTTTACTTTTTTATCTTTACTATAAATTAAATAGTTCATGTTGAAATCTCTGATTATAAAAGTAATTTTGTTTTCTTTGCTACCTTTGTGAATGATATTTTGCTGTAAAAAGAAACTAAGATTTTCAGACGCACCATCTGGTGGTCTATAACAGCAGCTTAATATAATACTTGTTTAAAATTTCAATAGTTACAATTTCTTTATCGCCGTCAGAAACGCACGTATCATTCCTTAAGTTATGTACAATGTGTTCCTTGGCGTAAATCAGAACTCCTCCATCCCGTTTATTGTCTTTCTAACAAAATTGTTTCGAAACATGGAAGATGGAAAATAGAATTATTTTTAAACTCATTCGAAGAAATCCATGTTGCTGTTAAGCAAATTATTTTTTAAAATAATTTCAGTTTCATTTAAAAAATCACAAAACTTTTCAAAATTTTTATTTAGACTTCTAATATTAATGTGAAGGATTCTGATTTTTTGATTTTCAGTGCCATTTTTATTAAAAAATTCTTTTAACTTGTTGGGATAAAGATAAGAACAACATGTGTTCACATCATTTTATTTTTAAATTTGATTATAGAATATTAAAAGAATTCCTTTATGATTATAGGTCACGCGTAATTATTTATTTGTAAGTTACTTTAGCAAACTTTCGCTCTTAATTCTTTCGCTTCTTTAAAAAGCTTTCTTTGTAAATCCATTGCAAAATCGCTAAGGTCTTTGTAAATGTGTAACCGCTCGTTCCAAAGCTTCATCGTCGTGTATTTGTCGTCGTCTTCTAGTTTTGCTATTTTCTCTTTTATGTTATTGTTTCCATTTTCAATATTACTTCCATCTGGTGATTTTTCGACTCAATTATTATTTTATCATATCTTTTACTTATAAATTCGACAGCTCTGTACGTCAGATAATTTTTTTTTTAACGTAAAGTTTTCATCTTCTAAGTTATTAAATTTAATTTCCACTTTTTCAATCCGATCATAAAAATTTTCATCAAAGTATTCTCATGATTTTCAAGGATTTCTTTATGTTGTGCGACGGCTTAAGTTGTGCTTACATTATTACGGTATTAACGAAGAAAAAAGTTTTTTGAGAAGTTTCCATTTTCAAATTTTTTTTTTTTTTAAATTAATGTTAAATATTACCGAATCAATGTTAAATATTACCGGATCAATGTTAAATATTACCGGATCACTTTTGATCAAGAACTATTGGTACTGGTTTATCATAACAATTTCTCTAGATATCTTGATTGCAAAGTTCAATCTAGCTCTGAGAATTTCCTTATCCAGAGCCTCATATATCTCCTCAGAGTAGTAGCCAATAGAGAGTACCAGTGCCTCAGATATCTCCACCCCATTTTCCAAGAGTTTAAAAATATTTAGGGAAATCACATACCAGTTTTAATTATTGAGTCGTTTTATATAAATATTTGAGTTGTTTTATATTAATACTGGCCAAATCTTTTAGAGTTCAACACATAACAGGAACATACTGATCTTAGGATTGTCTTCAATTTGATAATAACATCTACCACTACTCCCGATATACCAGCTAAAGTCTCAGGACTTTCAAATGCCCTTCTAGTTGTTTATCCGTCATTAGTGTTGCCAAAACTTTGTTTAGACGTATTAACTATAAGACTTAGCTTCACACTAAACCTCCGTTGAATTCTTTTCGTTCTACTTTTCACTGATGCTTTTTCAGCAGGAGATTTGCAAAGTATTTTTTAATGTCCGTCTTGTATCTCAAATGAGATACTTTAAGAAGCAATTAAAAGCAAATATTCAAAAATATAGAAGGAAACATCCATAAAGGACGTCATGCAAATAGGAAAGATAGGAGGGAGGGGGGTAAGATAAAAAGGACAAAATAGGACGAGAGGAGGGGGTCTTCAGAAAAGGACATCAAGTCATAGAATTTTTTAATTTTAGTTTTAATAACGTGGAAAACTATGTAGACATGTGTTTTTATGAAATCAACGTAAGTAATTAATATTTTATTTATGTGCGGTTGTGGCGCAGCGGTTAGAGCGCTTGCTTTATAAGCAGGAGATCCAGGCTCGAAACGAGATCTAGACATATTTTCGCGTCATGGTAAGGAAGGAGGCGTGAACTTTCTGGTTAAATGCACTTCCGCGGTGCCCTGTGACAAGACCATTAGAACTTCTTGGGGCACCTAAAGAAAAAATAAAAATTTATCTATTTAATGAAAAAAAATTCGTATTAACATTTGTTTAAATTTTATTTTCGCATATATATATATATATATATATATATATATATATATATATATATATATATATATATATATATATATATATATATATATATATATATATATATATATATATATATATATATATATATATATTCTTTTCTTTTTATTACATTATAAATAAGCATTTCGTTACAATTTCGTTACATTTCGTTTTATTCCATAAGAATGGTCCGCGATAATCAATACAAAATTTAAAAAGATTTGTTTGAAAAATGGGCTGCTTTATAAAATTGTCATTCCGCAAAATGTATTTATTTTTATCTTTCGATGAATACAAATTATGGAAAGAAATAGGGGATGAATTGGTTTTACATTTAAACATAAAACAAAGAATATTAAAAATGTTGAGCTCATATATATTAAAAACTTTCATTTCAAATAATAGAGGCTTGGCATGAGTATAACGGTCTTTAAAATATATGAGACGTGCTACATGCTTCTGCTGACAATAAAGAGGTTTAAGTTTAATTTTCTTTGCACTACCCCAAGCAATGTTTGCATAGTTTATGTGACAATGAATAAATGAGTGATATAATTGTACTAAAGTACGTTTATTTAAAACATTTCTTGCTTTGTACAATATTCCTATACTTTTTGAAATTTTACTTGATAAGTTTTTAATGTGACTTTTCCATGTAAGATTTTCATCTATACAAACACCTAGAAAGTTGGTTACTGTTACTTGTTTAATTTGTATATTGTCAATAACAAGATGAGGCATGTTAATTGGCAGTTTATGTTTTTTAATAAGAGGATGGAAAAGAATCCATTTAGTTTTATCAATGTTAAGAGATAATTTGTTAGTCTTAAACCAGTCATATGTTTTGATTAACTCGATGTTCAAGCAACTAAATAAAGTAGGAATGCTTTTGTGTGACATGAATAAATTGGTGTCATCAGCAAACATAATTTTTATTAAATCCGAGGCTTTGTATAAATCATTAATATTGAGGATCCTTGAGGATCCTTGAGGAACTCCACATGTAATATTTAACAAATTTGATGATAATGTTTCATCGGCGTAAACAAATTGTTTGCAATTAGTTAAATAACTTTTTAACAATTTTAAAACATTGCCTGTTATACCACAACATTTTAATTTTTTAGCAAGAATTTTATGATTAATGGTATCAAACGCTTTCGCTAAATCAATAAATACTCCCAATGTGATTTTAGAATTATTAAATGAGTCTGATATACTTCTTGTAAGCTGAATAACTGCATGCTCTGTCGAATTATTTTTTTTAAATCCATATTGCATGTTATATAATAATTTGTTTGATAAAAGGTGATTGTATATTCTGTTGTACAAAATTCTTTCTAAAATTTTAGAAAAAACAGAGAGGATAGAAATTGGACGATAGTGTTTAACATTAGTTTTTTCTCCTTCTTTAAATATAGGAATAATTTTTGCTATTTTTAAATCATCAGGAAAAACTCCCTGATTAATAGAGCATTTAAAAATTTGGAAAAGTATGTCTTTTAAAACGTCAAAACAGTTTATAATAACGTTCCCATTGACATCATCTGGACCAACTGCTTTATTTGACTTTAACAATTTATAAGCACTTTCAAACTCTTCAAAAGACAAATCAAAAAAATTTAGATACGAGTTTAGAGGGTCATATGTTGCCTTAAATGATTTTTTAGGGTTTGGAATTATTTCGGCTAGGTTTTGTCCTATAGATACAAAATATTTATTAAATTCGGAAGCAATTGTTTTTTGATCAAGAATAAAATTATCATCTACTTTAATAACTGAGGGCAAAGATTGCGATGTTTTTTTAGTGTTAACCGTAATTTCGTTTATTAGTTGCCAAGTGCGTTTAGAGTTTAATTTGTATTTTTCAAGTAAATTAGTGTAATATATTAATTTTGAATTTTTCCTTAGGCGTTCAAATAGTCTTACGTAATTTTTATAATTGGTCTTACTCTCAGTTGTTTTCAATTTTAAATATTTAATATAAAGTTTTTGTTTAATTTTAGATGATTTTAGAATACCTTTAGTAATCCATGGCGATTTAATTTTTTTATGTTTGTAATTTATTTCTACTTTGGGAAAATTGATGTCATAAATTTCATAAAAAATTTTAAAAAAAGATTTGTATATTAAATTAATGTCTTCAGAAAAGTTAATAATGTCCCAATTAACTAAAGAAAGTTGATATTTAAAAGATTCTAGGTTTTTATTATGAAAAAGTCGTTTTTTAAATGATTTTTTTTCATTACATAAAATTTTCGCATAAATATCTATTGAAAAGAAAATAAGGAAATGATCAGATATGTCACTTCTAATAATGCCTTTTTTAAGCGAATTATGAAAAATATCATTGGTTATAATGTTATCAATTAAGGAAGTTGTTGTTTGAGTAATTCTTGTTGGTTTGTTTATTAGAGGAACTGCTCCATTTTCAAATAGGCCATTATAAAACCCACTAATGTCTTTTTTGACGTGATACTCTAAGCAATTTAAATTCAGATCACCTAATATGTAAAGTAATTTCTTTTCGTGGTTGATTTTATTTACAATATCGTCATGTAAAAATGAACTAAATGTATTAATTTCGCCAGTAGGTGGGCGATAACAACAGCTAATTACAATATTTTTAGTTTTATTGCTTAATATTTCAACCGTTAAAACCTCTATATTGACGTCAGAAATACTCATGTCATGCCTAACAAAATACCGTAGGTTTTCTTTTACATAAATAATTAAACCACCGCCGCGTTTGTTTGTTTTCCGCCCTAATGAAATTAAATTATAGCCCGGTATTTTAAAATTATTATCTAAATTTGAGTCAGCAGAACTACACCAGGTTTCAGTTAGGCAAATTACACTAAAAATAGTTAGATTTTCCTCAAAACTATTGCAAAGATTTTCAAAAATTTTTTTTAAACTTCTTATATTTATATGAATTGCATTAAATTTATCACGCTCAAGAAATTCTTTTATTTCAAAAGTATAAAAATAGCTGCAGTTGCTTTGTAAAGCATCTGTTTCACTAAAATAACTTTGATCCGGATCGGACTCTTTGTTAAGTATAAAATCATTAAATTTAAAAATGTCAAAATTTTTAGAGCGACTTGAATCCATTTTTGTATTTAAAAACAATAAAAATTAAAAATAAATAAATAATAAAGATAAAATCAATAACTCTAAAATAAAAGAATTTCTTAAAAGTCGCGCGTTACGAGTTTATTATATACAACATTAGCATATTTACCTTTGGCTCTCAAATCTTTTGCTTCTTTAAATAACTGTTTTCGCAATTCTAAAGTTCTTTCACTGTAGTCTTCATTTACGTAAAATCGATCGTTCCACAATTTTAACTGAACATAGTTATCCAACGCAGTTTTTTTGTCTTTGTAGTTTAAAAATTTAACTATTATGGTTCTGTTGTACTTTTTTCCATCGCTACTTTTTTTCCCTGTCCTGTGCGCCCGTTCAATTTCAACATTACTTTTAAATCCAAGTTTTGTTTTTAAAACATTTTGAATCTTTTCCTCACTCAATTCCCACGTTTCGTTTTCATCTTCTTCAATTCCCGTAAACCTTAGGTTATTTCTTCTGCTCCTGTCTTCCAACTCAGCTAGTTTGTCTTTGACAACAACGTTTGTAATATCATTTTGGTTTGATGTTAAGTTTGGCTTTTTTTTCATTTCAGAAAGCTCTTGAACAATTGCTTCATATTTCTCGCTAAGAAACTCCGCCGACTTCTTTAGTTCATTAGTTTCTTTTTTTAGTTTTGTATTTTCTTCTTGAAGATTTAATAGCTTAATTTCCATTTTATCAAACTTCTCGTTAAATATTTTTAACAAAGTATTCTCATGAATATCTAACAGGTCTTTAATTTGAGAAACGGTAAATTTAGCCATTTTTAATTTAGTTTACAAAAGCACGTCCGTTCACGTCAAAAGTTTTTGCGTGATATATATTCGTATATATATATATATATATATATATATATATATATATATATATATATATATATATATATATATATATATATATATATATATATATATATATATATATATATATATATATATATATACGAAAATAAGAACTTCTTGGGGCACCTAAAGAAAAAATAAAAATAAAATTTATCTATTAATGAAAAAAAATTCGTATTAAAATTTGTTTAAATTTTATTTTCGTATATATATATATATATATATATATATATATATATATATATATATATATATATATATATATATATATATATATATATATATATATATATATATATATATATATATATATATATATATATATATATACACGAAAATAAAATTTAAACAAATGTTAACACGAACTTTTTTTCATTAAATAGATAAATTTTTATTTTTATTTTTTCTTTAGGTACCCCAAGAAGTTCTAACGGTCTTGTCACAGGGCACCGCGGAAATGCATTTAACCAGAATAATCATATATAAATATATGTATATATATTTATATGTGAGCTATTACGCGTCATCATTCAATTTGTTGAACACAGAACTGTTGCCCACGATAAGTGGCAATCTGAAGTCTTTAGAGTGAAAGTACAACTTAAGCTAATAAAAATTCTATTGGACAATATCTGTGGTTCTGTGGATTTGTGGTTCGAACCCCACCTCTGGCAAGTTTTGTGACATCGGTTAGGAAGGAGGCGTGAACTTTCAATTAAATGCTAATCCGCAGTGCTCTGTGATAAGATCGTAAGGTCTTCTTGGAGCACCTAAATAAAATTAAAAAATGTATATATATTAGGCCTGAATATAATTTTTTGTCTCTAAACTTATTCACTTATAATTATTTAATTACTTTATAAAGGCCCTCAATTGGAATCACCGCTGCTGACAATGGAGCTTCTATATTCATACATATGAAATATCGATTTTCACTTCTTAATCATGATTGGATCATCCCCGCAAAGCACAAGCTCATCCCGTTTCTTTACTCAGGCATTGAAATCAAACGAGATGGGCTTGGAAAATCTGTTGCAGTTTTCTATTTTGGTCCCACTTATATTTCTGTTTGATCTGGAAAGCCTTCATCATCGACAGTGCATGGTCACAGATTAGACTTATAACAATTTTTGACATTGCCAGAGTTCAATTCCATTACAAAAGATCCTTTGACCATGTTGGTCAAAAGATCTTGCTAGTGGTTGTCTTCAGTGTTGATTTAGCGAGATTGATTCTCCCTAATGACAATTATGAAACTCATCTAGACTATCAAGAAATTCAAATTCATTTTTAATATTGACTCTTTATCAAAATACAATATATATAGCAAGACTCAAGGAATTAATTATCTGCATTGCGACTTATATTTAAGGCAGGACAGTCTATTTTTATTTGGAGAAATAGAATTTTGATTTCACTGGAAAGATTTGTGCCTCAATCTTTTCAGGTCTAATGATTGACATGATTCAGTCTCAAACGGCGATTGAGTATACTAATCCAAACGGGAAGATAGAGCTCAATGCTACTCATCTCTTATTGAAGGATCAGGAATGGTTAGCCTCTCATGGGCACACCAGCCAATATTTTACGCAAACTGTGAAATGTGAGGATCCCGGATGTTGTTCTTTGAAAAGGAGCTCTTATTTTTATATTATTCCAGGGCGATTTCTGCCTCCACTTATTCCAATCTGCTAGTCAGAAGACGGTTTGAAAGCTGTAGCCGTTTCAGACGCCACCAGCTAGAATCGTTTTTTTTTTTATTTTTTCTTCTCGCTTCATGTATTCAGAGCACCATTCCTCCATCATTAAAACTATTCAAACTTCCTCATTACGATCTGTTTGTCCCTCTGTACAATCAAGTTTATCTTAGAGAATCTGTAAGCATTGTAACTTGTACTTTGCCTCCTAAGTCATGTTAAAAAAGCATGTCAGCATTACTCATTCAATTTTATTAACCAAATGGCTATTGCCTTTGTGCTAGTTACTTATTCGCATTGCCCCAAGTGCAAAAGAGAGTTAATGGCCGTAATTTAGGTTGATGAGAGCGCGGCCTTTGCTGAATGGTTCGATGAGGATGAAATCGAGACAGTGGACATTAATATTCTAAATGATGCGAATTGTTTCTGACGAATCAGAGTGCCCTGTTCCAAGTAATCAATTGACGATTTTTTTTTTTGTTCTTTACAATGTTTTGATTCTATATGACTGATAAAAATATACAATGTTTATAAAATATATAATGGTAAGAGAAAAAAAAAAAAAATCTTACAATTTTATACAATAAAAAAAATATAACGCGGTTAACTTGCAGAATACCAGATGGTCTTGTCATCAAGAAACCGCTTGAACTAGTAATATTTTTTGTACATTCGTTTTACATGTTTCTAGTTTCACAAAATATAATGGTAGTTCATTTTATGTTGGATTCACATATAATAAAATGTAAGATAATAAACAATTGATAAATGCTAGATTTTGTACACATAAATATATGATTTGGCATAAATAAAATTATACTTGATTTATATATTTTTTTATATTGATATTTGTTGTTGAAGTTTTTTGGGATTTTCGTTTCAACTAAAATCCCAAAAAATATCAATAACACAAGTTGGTACTTGCCCATGCTATATTACCATACGTATAATAGGTCTGTATAAATGAGAAATAAAGATGTTTTAGATTTTCTTGGGATGACATTGGTCTAGCTTTGTATAGCACGCCAATGTTTTTGGTTATATTAGTATTTAAATAGTCAATGTGTGCTTTCCATGAAATATTTTCGTCAATTCGCAAACATAGAAATTTAGTTGTTGAAGTTCTTTCAATATTTTTGTTTTCTATTTTTAGCAATGGTAATATATTTGGTATTTTTTTTTCTTATTTGGTTGGGATGGAATAAGATGTAATTGGTTTTTTCTGTATTTAAAGATAACTTATTAGATTTTAGAATGGAACGTTGCGGAACGCCACATTTAATCTTAAGCATTTTTGAATAGATATTTTCATCAGTATTAACGCATTGCTGTCTGTTTAGCGAAAAGTTTTTAAACTAGAGTATTTAAAAAACCCTTGGATGGACGAAGAGTGAGACAAGTTCCCATGACGCACTTTGATTAAATTTAATATATTGAATATGAGTAATATAACAGAATTTTTTTTTCTTTCACGGAGGCCTACAAGAACAAACAACTAAAACAAACGTGGAAATACCCATAAAGCTACTGAATGATATTCAAACACATAAAAATGTAATTCATGCGAAAAATTTCAATAAAAATGCTTAAATTATGAACGAATTTTGTTAAGGAGGGTATATAAAAAAAGGAAAATCAATGACAAAGGCGGAGGGGGGGGGGGGAAGTTCAAAAATTGTCTTAAAAATGGTGACGTTCTTTATGGAAAGCCCCGAAATGGTCATATTACAAACCATATGGTTTCGATATTGGATAAATTAACAGGTTATATACCGATATCGAAAACCGTTGAAACTCTAACTAACACAGCCAACTTTAATCCTTATACGTCCGCATTAAAGAACTCACATGTTTTCTTGTAAAATGAATCAGAATTCAGTAAATAATCATCTCGAATATAGTTCTAGTTTGCGCCAAATTTGGGGAAGTTAGACTTGATTTGGAAATTGATATATTATAGCATTTTAGCTATAATATATAAATTTTTTAATTAAGCCTAATTAGGCAATTCATTTTTTGTAGCTACATTTACTTAGCTATACTATTCCAGCATTATGTGCATTTCTAGAAAATATAAGTTGTAAATGTTAATAAATAAGTAGGGGAAAGTATGCACCCTTGATCCTAAAATCGAGGGGGATGAAAAACCAAATAAAAATATACGAAAGACAAAATTATAAAAATATTTTAGAGTTATCTATGTTCATAGTTCTATAGACTAAGAAAGTATATTTGTTTTTATATTTGATAATAATTCTACCACTATAGTTAAATTAGAAGATTGTAAAATTGCCCATCCTAGAGTAAATCAGTTGCCAACTAATCAAATTTGATCAGTTGGTACCGATTTACTCTAGAATGGGCAAATTTATAACTCAAATAGAACGACGTTTACGAATGTCATTTTATTTGAGTTTTTGGTTGGGGTTAAAGAAAGTATTTGTGATTAAATTAATGTTAAGCTGTTTTTAATTAGTTTTTTTTAAGAGTAGTTGCTTTTTCTAATAATTTAAAAGTGTTTAGTTCACTCTGTACTTAAAAGAATACTTGATATCTATAAAGTTTTTTGCATTGCACATGTGAAATTTTTAAAATTATTTTTGACACATTTTTACACAAGCAAAAATGTCACAAATGATTTTAAAAATTTCAAATATCAAGCCTGTGAATAAATAACCATTTTCTAAATATTAAGCATTTCAACTATTAAACCATTTTCAAATATGTATAATATACATCTTCATATTTAATTCTCAATATTACATATTTAGTTTACAATATTGAATATCGAATGTAAATATTATATTTGAATATAATATTCTTATTCAATATTCATATCAAACCAGTGAATAAATATGAACATATTTATTCACTGGTTTGATATTTTTATTTTCAGCATCATGAAAAATAATATATAAATAATACTGCAAGCTTTAGTAAATTTAATAAATATGATTATGTGTATGTTTACTAAATAATACAAAATTATATTATTGTTATTATTATTATTAGTATTATTATTATCAATTTATTTTAGATTACAAGCAGATACAATTACTTATTACAATTAATTAATTAAAAAAGCATTAAAAAATTATCAAATTTAAGCATTTTTTTAAAATGTTTGTCATTCAAATAATTATGAACAGTAGAGTATAAAACATGATAGTTATATATACAGCACATGATAATTATATATGCAACCAACAATTATATATACAACCTATGGAGTGAAATCAATAAAAATTAGATAAAAAACAAACTGTAGAGGATACTAAATTATATTATATTTATATGTTATATGCAAACTATTGTTATTATTATTATTTTTTATTATTTGTATTTTTATTATTATTATTATTTTTAATTATTTGTTATATAGAATTAGTCACTTTAGTACAAGCTATTAATTGATTTTATTAATGTTTTTTACAAGACTAAGAGAGCCACTACAGTCAAGGAGGCTACTTTATTGTGGTTACAACCCTCTCTCAACTCTTTAACTCAAAAGCAAGAATCTTGACAATTAAGGTCGCTGCGTTTTTGATCTCTGCTTTGACAACATAAAAGACTGACATACTTTTCATAAATATTTTAGCACCTTTTTTATAACAATACCAAAAGTGTGCCATTCTTATAACATTTAGCCACTGCGGAGTACCATATTTAAAATGTGATTTAAAGAACTTTAAACTGTATAACATAAATAAAAGCATTTAATGTATTTTGAATGACCTCATATTTATGTTAATATGGTAAAAACTTTTGTATTAAAAAAACATTGCTGCATTCACCTAAACCCTTGGTTGATGTAGTTATTATTTATCATAAGTAGCAATGTATGTACCCTCACAACTCCATAAATCATTATGACACGAGAGTGCCAGTCTAAATATGCTTATATATGTGTGTATATACATACACACATATATGTGTATATATATATATGTATATATATATGCATATATATATATTATATATAAAAATGTATATATATTATATATAAAAATATATATATACATATATACATATATATATATATATATATATATATATATATATATATATATATATATATATATATATATATATACATATAAATGTGTATAGAAACATTTTTATTTTTCATTTTATTTCATTTGTTGTATAATATTATTTACAATAATATTTATAATATTATATGGGCAGGACTTAAAGATGATCATAATGACCTTATTACGAAGCCCTTAACAAAACTCTTTCTCTCTATATATAAATAAATAAATAAATAAATAAATATATATATATATATATATATATATATATATATATATATATATATATATATATATATATAATATATATATATATATATATATATATATATATATATATATAAATATATATACTAGGGTGATTCTTAAAACAACTTATTTTGAAAATGTCTGCTGGCACCCCCTGAATGTGTTCTAGACAATAAAATAATACTGAATTTTTTATGAAGTATCTTGTGTTGGGTCTCAAACTAAGCTAAATTATATAAAAATTAAAAAAAAAATCATTATCTTATAAAAAAACATCAATAAAAAAAAATTATAATTAAAAAATTTTGTTAAATTTTTTTGTTTTTAGTTAAAAAACATCATTTTCTGTTTGCTAAAATCTAAAATAATAATTTAGATATAAAAAGATTCATATTTTTAAATTTTCTAAAATTTTTTTCTTCATTTGACATAACTTTTTAAAAACTTTTGTTTTGATAATATTAGGGGTCAATTCATTGTTCGAGGGTCCGTAGCAACGACTCAAAATATTTTTTAATGAAAATTTTTTTAAATCTAATATTATATTGTTATATAGAACACATTTAAGGGGTGCCAGCAGAAATTAAAAAAAAAAATTTGAAAAGGTCTGCTGGCACCTCTTGTTTTTTATTTAGTTGATGCTTTTAGAAGCACCCTAAAATATATAACTAGTAATATAATATAACTAGTTTTAAGATTTTTTTTTTTAACATTAAATAATGTTTATTATATTTATATTGTTATACAAAAATTTAAAAAAAACTTACTAAATTAAAGGTAAATTAGAAAAATTAAAAATAAAAGGTAAATTAAAAAAGTTAGAAATGGGCAATTCTCACGTTATGTGTGTGACTCTGGTACAAATATTTTTAAATAAAATAGGGCAATAAAAAATTGTTTACTTCAGATATGCAAGATATATATTGCAAATAATATAGTAGGAGATGTGTCTGATATAAAATAACATTTCTCTTAATAATATGTTTATTGCGCATTCTAGTAAAAGAACTGATTTTTTTTTTTTTTAAACATCTTCGCTTCCAACAAGGCTGCAAGCAGCCACTAATTAAAGTTGGAAGTTACTGTAAGAGAAAAGATGAAGGTTGTAGAGCAAGATAACGATTGACGGACAATTTAAAAGATTGCAAATTATATGAATCAGGAAAGCAAGATGAAGGAAGCAAATTCCAAAGAACTGATGTTCGAGGAAAAAAACTAGACAAATAAGCGTTTTTGGAGCACTTAGGAACAGTCACAGAAAAAGGATGACACTTAATTGAATAACGAGTAACACGAGAATGAATTTTAGTAGATGGCACAAGAGACGCTAGCTCTTTAGAGCAGTGCCCATTATAGTATTTGTAGAAAAGAGAAAGAGAAGCAACATTACGACGATGTGATAATGGTTGGAGGTTGGCTGCAAGAGCAGGTCCAACTATGTTTACAATGCGTTTTTGCACCTTGTCTAAAAGAGAAAGGACATCATTAGAAGATCCGCCCCAGATATGGCAACAGTATTCCATACAAGGCCGGATTTGAGATTTATAGAGATAAAGAATAGAATCCAGAGTAAGAAAGTGGCGAGCTCGATAAAGAGATGCAACCTAAGCAGATGCTAATTTTGCAACCGATTTGATATATGGTTTCCAAGAAAGATTGGAAGTAAGAGTTAATCCTAGAAGATGAAGAGTAGGTGACTCATCGAGTACATCACTGTTCATAAAAATAGGAAGATCTAAATTATTGCGATAACGATTGGCTGAAAGAAATGGAGTTTTATCTGAATTAAAGTTCACCAGCCACTGTGAGCCCCATGCTGTAGCAGAAGTGAGATCTTTTTCAAGCTCAAATGCCCCCTCCAGGCAATCAGAGGGTGTTGGTTTCTTATCACGACAAGAATAAATGGTAGTATCATCAGCAAACAATGCCACCTTAGATGTGAGAATATCTGGAAGATCGTTAATGTAAATTAAAAAGAGTATAGGGCCAAGGATAGAACCTTGAGGAACCCCTGAAGTTACAGAATAAGAAGAAGAGTGTTGTCCATCGAGGACAACTTTTATGCTACGATTGGAAAGGAAGGATTCAATGATCTTAAAGATGTTGCCGGATACACCATAAGAAGAAAGCTTATGGAGAAGACCAGCATGCCAAACTTTATCAAACGCTTTTGAAATGTCAAGAGCGATGGCCTTAACCTCTCCACCTTTATCTAATGCACGATAAAACCTATCAGTTATTACTGTTAGCAAATCAGCTGTAGAACGAGAAGATCGAAATCCATATTGATGGTCAGAAAGTAAGTTATTAGATTCAAGATGAGAAATTAAGTGTTTGTTAATTAAAGATTCAAAAACCTTGCTTATGATAGGAAGAAGACTTATGGGACGGTAGTTAGACGAATCAGATCGCTCCCCAGAATTTTTGAAGATAGGGATAATAGATGCGGCTTTCCAGCAGGCTGGAAAACAAGACTCTGATAAGCACTTGTTGAATAGTTTTGAGAGTATAGACGACAGCTCCGGAGAACACTTCTGCAAGACAATAACAGGTATGTTGTCTGGGCGACAAGCTGTAGAAGAGTCTAGGCAGGAGATCACTTTAGATACAGATGCTGGAGTGATATGAATGTCAAGCAATGGATCAACCTGTTTGTTGGCAATATCAGGTAGAACGCAATTAGTGGAATCAAGAGATGATATTGATGAAAAGTTTTTAGCAAACAGTTCGGCTTTGTCTTTAGGTGAGGTGACAAAGTCTGAACCATACAAGAGAGGTGGAATTATAGATTTGCCCTTATTATTGATATTATTAAAGATTCTCCAGAAGTCACGAGAGCCTAATTTTTGAGATGAGATACGAGATTTCATGACCTGAGAATAGCGGGTTTTGGTGTTAGACAAAACCTTTTTACAGTTGTTTCTAGCAGTAATAAACAGACATCTGTTTTCTGGAGAATTGTTTTGCTGGTAAATATGGAAGTAACGGTTTCGATTGGCAATCGCAGCAGCACAGTGTGAGGAAAACCATGGAGGAGAGTGAGGCTTGACCTGGAATCGTCGAGAGGGAATAAAAGATTCCATGCCAGCCTGAATCCACGAAGTTATGTAAGAAGCACATTTGTCGACAGGAAGTTGAAAGATTTCTACCCAAGGGCCATCACGAAGAAAATCACGGAAAGAATCTTAGTCAGCTTTACTGTAGTTGTAAGAGGTTCGATAATAGGGGGATTCAGGTGATGAAGAAGAATGAGATATTAGTTTTAAAGAGATCAAACTGTGATCAGAAGCACCTAAGGGTGAATGTGGAGAAACTGAGCACTGACTAGGATCAGAAACAAGACATAAGTCAAGCAGAGAAGGTAAATGGTTTGGGTTGTCTGGAAAGTGAATTGGAAAGTTGACTATTTGAGTTAGGGATTGAGAAAGGCAAAAGTTGTGGGCTTTAATGCCTGCAGAGTCACTGACACTAGAGCCAAGCCATTCAGAGTGGTGAGCATTAAAGTCACCGACAACAACTATATTAGCTGATGGATAAAGAGAGAGGGCTTGGTCAATATGATCAGAAATAACATCAAAAAGAGTGCAGTCTTGAGATGAAGGAGAGCGATATAGAACAAAGAGAAAGGCAATAGAGTGAAGTGGTGCTAAACGAAAGCACATGAAGGAATAGTCTGTGGATTCAAACCTAGTTTCACGACAAACAGGTGAATTCTTACGAATGTAAATGCCCAGGCCAAGCATGTGACTATTGGAGTCTTTACGAATCAGAGGAAGATAACCATCAACACTAAGATCACAAGATGAGACAGCTGAACTCAAATTAGTCTCACAAAGAGCAAGTAGGTCTGATGAACTTTGCAAGAGATAAGACTCAACAGAAGAAAAGTTACTTCGAAGACCACGAATATTAGTGAATGATAGGTTTAGAGAACTTGGTGATGATGATGGTTTTTTGTGTTTTATAGTTTTTGGTACTTTATTCATTTTTAAATTAGTTTGAAGAACTTGACTCAAAGCATAGATAGTACTCAGAACACCGTTTAATAGCCCAAGCAATTGCCTCATTACTACCAATAAACCCTAAGCCGTAACAAAGGGCTCCAAATGTGGCCTCCGCAATGCACACCAAAAGTACAAACAGGGACACCATCCATGCGCAACATGGCACTGTTAATACTTTGATATTTTTCAGCTGTTGATGGAATCAGCCTCTCTGAGAGCTACCACAGAGTTCGGGAAACCTGACTACTAGCCGGCCTCAGAACCATAAAACTGAGTTTTAGAGCTGTACCCTCATAAGGAGATAATAGAATGAGTTGCCTAGTCGTAAAAACAGTGACACAAGCAAACCCATGCATTGAGTCAAGAAGATCCAGCATTCAACATCCTAAACTGGAAACAATGTATTAAAAATACATCTGTGCCAGCCTAATAGATGAAGAAGGGGTGCAAGGCTGGTCAACAGATAGAATCTGTTTACCCTTTAAGTCTTTGCCTAGGAGGCCTTCTACAAGACAGTAGCTGGGTGCATTTAACATCTGCCCAAGATGAGTATTTTTATCGAGACACCATCTCTAGCCTTTACTCAATCAAAAGTCTCAAGGCAGGGGGTGTTTTATATCGGAGTTGGCATCTCCTAGCTTTTGCCTAAAAAGAAGTATCCTACAAGGCAGCAGGTCATGAAGCAGATTGTACTGGGTTACGTGTTACCAGTAGCAGGATAACCTGATCTGACAAAGATTAGTTGTGTTATGTGTGTGGTGCGTACAAAACTATAAATTTGAATTTTAAACTTTGATTAAATACTTCTGCCAATTGGCAGAACTGGTTAGTTTAATGATTTTTTTTTCATGTTACAGACAACTTGTTAATGCTTATAAAAAATACTTTTATTTTTCAAAATTTCAATAACTTCATAAAATTAAATGATAATCTTTAGTGTTATGTGTGTGACAAGTTTTGTTACATGTGTGACACTGTACGAACTTTTATTTATTTAATAGATTTAAAACAATTTTTATTAAATTTATTAATTTTTAAACATAAAGATTAAATTGAGTAGTGAACAATAAAAATATGTACCCTGTTAAAATAAAGCATAAAAAGTTTCAACTTTTTATGCTTTATTTTAACAGGGTACATAGTTTTATTGTTCTTCACAAGGCACCAATCATTTAAAGCCATTTCTGAAGATTGGGAAAATATTTTAGTAGCTTGAATATCATCAAATGACTTTAAGTCACTTTGTTTTTAAAAATGACTTGCCTTTATTGAAATCATTGACATGATGAATTTTTAGTATTCCTAGTGTTTTTTGACTTCTAACCGAGGTTTTTTGTTGTCTATTTACTTATGATTTTATGATTGCTGATATAGAGAAGTAGCTGTCATTAATGGTTTGGAAACATTGAAAAAATCCATAGATGTTTATACACACGCTTTCTCATTCTTGCTCATACATTTCATTTGAACAAGAGACTTAACTCTTCTTCCAACACCATCTACAGCCCCTTTTCTATATGAAGTTGCAAAAATTTTCCACTCAAACGTTTTATTCTATTGCAAAGATAATTTGTTGAGCAATTTCATTATAAACTTGTTTTTAAATTCTGATGATGGGTCATCAGTGAAAAGAGTTTCATTATTACAGTTTTTAAACATAAATATCTCATAATTACCAAATAAAAGAGTAAACACTATCTTTACCCTTGCCTCTAGTGTCTGAACAGATATGATACGTTTTTCAATTGTTTTTATTGAGAACAGTACCAGTAAATAATTGAACAGTGTTCCTACTCCACAGTGCACTTTGTACTTCATTTGTATATTCGCAAGTATATGCCATTGCGAAATCCACCTGAAGAACTCTTTCTCCTGCAATCCCCTTGTTTTTTTCAAATTCAGCTGCTTGAACTCTTTTTATATGTATTTGTTCCTGATATAAGCTAAATAGTAATTCCTCTATTACTTATCCTATTTTTGGATTGTAATTGAAGACACCCACTATGAACTATTATTTGAAGACACCCACTATGAACTATTATTTGAAGACACCCACTATGAACTATTATTTGAAGACACCCACTATGAACTATTATAGCTGATACCTATTGCTTTAATTTATAAGCGAAAATTCTCATGCAGTTTTCACTTGTCTGTGGGTGCTTCTTCTAAAATAAGTATTTTTTTTGGTCTATGCTTACAAAACAAAGAGAAAGACATTATCTCTCCATAGGTTGATTGAAAAATAGAGTAAGCCTCTCTCAAAAAATATTTTCTCAGCTTTTTTCTCTTTCTATTTGATGGAATCATTTTGTTGGCCTTTATATTTTTGTCAACCAATTTTTTTTTTTATATGAATCCTTTTCTGTGCTGTTTTTTTGTGCAACTTTTGTTTTTTACAGATTCTTAATCCTTTTAACTTTTATTGAACAGTATTCTTTCGTTTTCCTCTAAAGTTTTTCAATCTCTCAGCTCAAGACATTTTTATTTTTGTTATATATTAACCTAAACTTAAAACAGAAAACTATTAAAATTTACAAAGACCTTAAAATCAATAATTAATAGAATTATTTGATTCATCTTTTTAAGCTACTTCAAACTAAAATAACTTTCAAAATGGTTGTTTTTTTGTTAAATTTGTTTAAGAAATTGAGAATAATTTTTAAAAAAGTAATTTATATCAATATTATATTCATGTTAAAACCATATATAAGCCATATATATTTTATATTCGGAAAAAAAAAAAATTATATATATAGTATTTATGATTTAGTTCCAATCCTTATCAACTATATATTTTCTGATTTTTTAAATTTAATGATCTTATCTGTGTAATGTTACATATTAATTTAAAACTACGTTATGTATGTGACCGAATACATCATTAATTTTAAAACTACGTTATGTATGTGACCGAACTTTTTATAATTTTTTTTTAGTTATTTTACCACAATATCAAAGAAAATTTTTTCTTTTTATTTTGTTTCTTCAATACTTTTTGCTTGTAACTAAAAATATTTTCAGAAGAACCATTCTAGTTTGCTCACAAATAAAACTTTTCATTTTTTTTTTGTTATGTGTGACATCACAAAAAAGATATTTACTGAATTGTAATATATACGAATAAATATTTTTTCAAAGTTAAATTTTTTTTGTTTTATTTATATTGAAATAGTTAAAAAAATGCTTTTAAGTTATTATAACAATATTAAATATTTATTTATTGTGATAAATGGAAAATAATACAAATGTTAAAAATTGAAAAATTTCATTATGACATTAAAAATTGAAAAATATCATTTCAAATGACATTAAAAATTGAAAATTTTCAAATTTTATTAACTGAAGAAATTAGTATCAGTATTTTTCCATAACTATACAAAAACGTCTAAATGTATTTTAAAATGTAAATTTAGTTTATAGTAAAAATATGCAAAAAAATTGTAAAAAAAGTGTTTGAAAAATTAGCTCTCTGGTTTCACTAATTTGAGAATTGCCCAAATTATTAACCATTTAAAATTACTTTTATGTTACTCAAACGTTAATTTTTTATATAATGAAAATTTTTTTGAGTTATTTCAAGCTTATCATCTTTAACAGTTAGTTTGATCTTTAGTTGTTTACTTGAGTTTTTATTTTATATGTAACGAGAAACTTTGCATACGAGAGTTTAGGCAAGCTATAAATGCTAACTGTTAATTCCAATTTTTACTTATTCAATATTAAGCTTTTTTTTGAAAAAAGCTAGATAAAGCTAAAAGCTTATCTAGCTTAAAATATTAATATAATAATTTATATTATCTATAAGCTTAAAAGGTCTTATTTAAAGTTATTATTACAAAAGTAAAAAAAACTTAAAAACTCAGAGGTGCAAAAAAATTGGTACTGCACCTCTGCTACATTATCAAACTCTAAAATTAGTCAGGCTAGTAATATTTTTTTCTTTTGCTAAAAGCAAAAGAAAAAAATTAATTTCACTCACGTTGCATTTTTTATATCCATTTGATATCCTTCTCTCATTTTTGATATTCATATAGGATGGTATAAAGAGACCCTTTTTTAGTGTTTTACACCTTAATTTAAATCTACTTAGTTTTGCTAATTTTTTGAGTAACTTGTACTTTACATTGATGTCACCTGCAACCACCTGGTGAGTCCTGTTGGATTATTGAACAAAATCTAGCTTTTTTGTGTTGATTACATGCAAGAGGTCTCTAAACATACATCATTTTACTTTATTGTATCGTCCACTGTGCATTATTCATTGTAAATGTAGCTGACAACTTGCAGGGATGCACAAAAGAATGAAAATACTGCTTAAATGTAAACATTGAAAAATTTAGATTGTTACATTCATGTTCAACAAAAAATATAAAATTTTATGTACTGATTGATAGGTATTTTCAAGCCTTGTAGCAGAAGTTCAAACTGGTTGTTTGAACTTCTGCTCCATTTGTCATCTCTGGTGTCGCCAACCTCAAGGCTTTCTTAATGTCTTTTGCTATCACAGTCCTCCTATTTTTGTCATTCCATATCCGTTGCGTCTTTGCAGCTGGTAATGGTGAATGACAACGCTTTAGTAGAATGATATCATCAATACAACCTTTTAGAATCTTCTCCTACAAAAAAGGCATCAAATTGTTCAAAACTAGTTCAAGATGATTTCTTTTTCCTACTTGACTAAACATATCTGTTTGAAGACACTAACAGTTTACATTTAATTTAACAGTTAGAACAATTGTCTGTAGTCGTTGCATCAAATACCAAATTTCAATTGACTACAACATTTTTAAATTTGCAAAGTATATTCTGAAACTAAAAACAGTTATGAGTTAACAGTTTTTAAAATAAATTGTACACACTCTCCCATTTAAATAATATAATTAATATATCGAGCTAGTTGTAGACATTTTATATAAAGCACACAAACCGCTTCTTCAAAGTTTTTCAATCAAATTGCACACATCTGAGATTATTTTAATAAACCAGAAAAACTTTGATATTTTGAAAGGTTCATTTTCCTTTCACTTTATTTTCAGTAAATGAAAAGGTCTGTAATTTTAAATAATTTTAATTGGTATTTCTAAATTTAATTGGTAGCTGAGTAATGCTTTGGATTTTTTTGGTAGCAACCTTAGACTGGTACCAAATTTTTTTAGTGAAAGCGCTTTTGCGACTTGACTACCAAATGGAAAGTCCATCTGTATCATAGTTGCTGAGTAGCAGGCCAAGTCCCACTACTTCCCAGCTGATTATTGCAAGTTATTAACAATAGCTGTTAACTTTTAGTTATTTACTTTAATAGTTAGTTTTTGTTGAAAAAAGATTTCATTTAAAGTTTTTATTAATAAAGTAAAAAGAAAAATTCTTTCCTATAGAGTTAAGAACCACTTCTAAAATCTTTTTTTTAAATATCTGTATCAGCTGTAGCAGCGCATCATTACACACACACACACACGCACACACATATATATGTATATATATATATATTTAAACTTGTTTCTCCGCGCAGCGGCCTTGTTTGTCAAAGTTCCTGTTTCGGAGTTATAGAGTTGAGAGAGGGTTATAACCACTATTAAGTAGCCTCCTCATCTGTAGTGGCTTTATCAGCCTTGAAGAGGTGAATAACAAAAAAATAAAATAAAATAAAATATATATATATATATATTTATATAAATGTATACAAAAATATATATATATCAGCCCTCTGAATTAGGGCAATGCAGACCTAACTCCCAACCTAAAAATGTTTAAGGTGATGTTTTATGGTAATGTTTTATGGATGCTGGCATTTAGCAGTTTGAGATCAACAATAAATTGCTGACTAATTCATTTTTCCAAATTCTAAGGGTTTTATATATATACATTATGTGTATGTATATATATATATATATATATATATATATATATATATATATATATATATATATATATATATATATATATATATATATGTATGTGTATATATATATATATATATATATATATATATATATATATATATATATATATATATATATTATGTATGTGTATATATATATATATATATATATATATATATATATATATATATATATATATATATATATATATATATATATATATATATATATATATATATATATATATATGTATAAAAAATTAAATAATAATAAATAGAATTATAATTTTTGCTACATATGACTATAGGATAGTGTTCATTTAAAATATAAGTAATGCTAGAGTTGTTATCTAAAATCGTTAACTTTATATCAGGAGGAGTTTTTGGGCATGTCCTAGTGCAAATTAATAACCTTAAAGAAGAAGATTTGCAAAATCATGTAGATGAAGAATCACAGTCAGAGATTAAAGATAAAAATGAAAATATTTATAGTTCTTTTGAAGGAGTAGTTACAAGTTACTTTAACAATCGTGGTTTAATTAACAATGAAATATATTTTACACAAAATGTTGTCTTGGGAAATGAGCAACCAAAAGTTGGAGACAATGTATCTGTTGAGGCAACACGTCTTCATAGTGATGGCGGTTGGATCGCTAAAAGAGTTCAAATTTTAAATTTATGGGGTTCAGTTTTTGACGACAATGTAAATAAACCAGAAAAAGAACTATATGTTGGTTCAGTAACATCAGTTGATAATAATAAAATTTCAATTTTTGTAAATTCAGAATTTTGTTTAACTCAAAGAAAATTTAAAATTGGTTACAAACCCTTTATTGGTGATTGGGTGCAAATTGAAGTATGGAGGCAGTCAATTGAAAGTAATTTTTTAATTTCTGATGAAAATGTCATATGTGTTTCACCTTTAAGAGAAAAACGAGTCCATGGAACTGTTACTGAATTGCTTAGAGGTTATGGATTTATTAATGAAACTTTATATTTTTCATTTTCTGTTTGTGAGCGTGGTGTTTATTTGAATATTGGTGATAGTGTTGTTGCAGATATTATAGAATCAAAGCAGCGGCGGGATGATTGGAGAGCAACTTATGTTTCACGCAAAGTTACTGTTAAAAAAGATATTGAAAAGAATGAAAACTTAAATATAAATAATGAACCTATATCTGATATTTCTATCAGTGATGATCTTAGTTTTGGCAGTGTACAGTTAAATTGTAGACGTTCTATTGAAATATCTATAAGGTTTTTAATGAATTTTCTTTTCTTTTTTTTTTTTCCTAATTTTTTTCTTACTTTATTTTTTTAAGTTATTTAATAATTTTTGTTTTAATTAACTTATTATCTTTTTGTTAGTTATTATTATTTTGATTATTTTATTTAGTAATACAGGAAAAGAGGCAAGAATTTTTTCAAATATTGAACAGTTTAAAAAAGTGCAAGGATTTTTTTGCAATCTATCTCAAAATAAATCAGGTATCATGAGAAATTATTTTTTAATTTTATATATATATATATATATATATATATATATATATATATATATATATATATATATATATATATATACCATAATATATGTGAAGTTCTAGGTTATATCATATCTAAACAAATGTAAACCTTGCCTGATCTTGGCAGAAAAGTGAGGTTTAAATTTTTAAAAACTTTTTTTTTTGAAATTTGATTTAAAAAATTCAAATTATAAAATTAGGATCACTGTAAAACAAATATTAAGAGTATAGTCATGATGAAATAAGTATTTTATAATTTTACGTATTCATGTCTTTATGTATTTATGAGTCAGTTTTTTTTTTAGTTTCGAAGTTGTTTTTTAACAAAAAATAAGTCATAGTTTATCTATTACATTTTTATTGGTTTTTTAGATTATTCGTAGAAAGAATGTTGTTTAGAATTAAAAATTTAGTTTGTGCTGTAGGTGAAAATTTTGTTAATACCAAATTATTGAAAAAAATGAGTAGATAGTTTACTCCAATTCACAGTTTATATCCGGTTGTTCTAACCTCAACGGGGAATAAGAATTTACTTCTCCTACAATAATTGTTTTCCATTTTTTAATAAAAAACACTCTTTAAAATTGTAGCGTTGTATGAACTTGTAACATAATGTAATTAAATGTTAAACTTTACACAGCTGCTGTATGCGTATGAGAATGTAAAAAATGGTTTAAAAAGTTATTCTTTTTTACGACTGATGTTACATGTACAAATGTTTCTGTTGCTAATTTTAGCATAGCCTTTTTGTTGTGACGATTTTCAAAAGCTCTGAATATTCTTTGAAGGAATACACCAAATTAAAGTTCTAGATCTAGATCATCTAGATCATTTATTTGAAATCTAGATATATTGAAAATATTGAAATCTAGATCTAAATATATTCATCAAGATCATTTTTTTTAAAGCCACAGGTTTTAAACCCCCATTTTCAATAAAAGTTCTGTTAGGCATTATGACTTGTTTTGAGTTTCCTTTGTGTAACACTGTCATGTTTCTTATTTTGAATGGGTTTTATAAAAACCTTAACTTGTATTAAATTTAAAAAAAGTTGAATGTTTTTTATCTAACATGTTTCGTCTCTGCATGTGTTTAACTAAAATATACCAAGGCTAAACGTAATAGGCTTCTGATCTTAGTATTAAAAACTGTAAACATTTAAATGAATGATTTTAACAAATAAAAATAACTTATTATTAGATTTTAAAACTTAATAAAATAATAATTGTGCTAAAATTTTGAGTAAAAAACCGAGAGAACAACAGATATCTGGAAAGTAATTTTTATTAACTTTTAAATAAATTAACCTTGTTTTGCTTGAATAAATTTGAGAAAAATAAAAATAGAAATGAATTTTTTTAAATTAAACTTGTCAAACTTGAAAAAACAAGCAATTAAATAAATATCGAACTTATAATAAACAAATATTATATATTTTTTACATGTGTTTATTTTTGCACGCCGACACTTTAAGAGATTCAGGATGACAGTTATATGCCATCGTAAAACAAAGATAAGTAGACCATACATACATATATAGACATACATACATACATAAATGTATATCGTCGTACGGGGCTACTTGGACCCAAATTTGATACATGTTTGATGTTTGTGGTTCACTCTCATATTTATATCAATGTAAAAAAAACTTGTTGCTAATTCATGGACTTATAAATTAGTAAGGATTATTGTAGAGAAAAAAATATTTGGATGGACTTCAGCCCCCCTTTTATGGGGGCGTAGTGTAAAAGTCCTGTAGTGTAGTGCAGCCATGACTCTTTTGACGTTTCCAGCAAATCTCTCGGATAGCTGATGATGTCTTCTAATAAAGGCTTTTACCCATTTGACACCTGGAAGATTTTCATTGAAACATTGAACATCACTCCCTAATCAATCCAGATAGGGTTTCACAATAATTCAAAGATCAAATAAGGTCAGTGGGAAGCCAAAAGTTGAAACTTTATTCAAGTGATCACAAAATGACTGTTCTTCTTCAGGTGTGAAGAGTTGTCTTCACATCTGTAGGATGCCCTGTATGTTTCTTTGTGATAGTAAGGTGCTGTCTTCAAAGAGCGCTCTTAATGCATGAACTGCTGATTCTAAACTGTTCTTCAACAATTTGTTGACTCATACCTCCACGTTTAATATTAATACAGGCTTGCTCTAAGTTTTGATTGGTATAGTCTTTGTAATCTCTAGATCCCAACTTTCTTTTATATCTGCGAACCATTCTGGTAGAACCAGTTTTGATAGCACAAAGTATTTGCATATAGGTGTATAACAATAGCTTTAACCAAGAATTAACATTATTTAGGTATACATTTTATAACCTAACAAATATTAAAAACATGGTTAAAATAACAGATATATCAACTCCTTTTAAATATATTATTACACTTTGGGGTTTAATGTTAATGGAAAGCAAATTTAATCATTTTCAAACATAAGCTGCCACTATGACATTAGGGTTCAAGTAGCCCCAATTTTGAACTTGAAACATAAATACAATTTTTTTTATCAAAATAATAAAAATAAAATAAAATTATAATTGCTACATTTTGTAGCAACTGATACTTCTTTTAAGAAATGTTGTCAAATAATTTTTATCTTTTTTGGTTATGTCTGGACAGACAAAAGTTTTGCACAAAATTTTTACCATTATTGTACTTTCCTTTAAAAAAATATTTTTTCGATCACTTCTTGCAAAAAAATTTCACCCTTTTTTTTTTATGTTACTTGATTTGAGTAAGTGTATAATTAACTTATTTACTTTCATACCAAATAATTCTGTAAAAAATAAACAAATAAATAAACATTTTATTTTTTTGGGTTCAAGTAGCCCCGCATGACGGTATATGAATGTATGTATGTATGTACTAGCACTTCATGATTTTGATGCCATAAAATTATCTCAATTTTTTTATTTTATTTAAGGACATAAACTTTTTTAAACTACCAAAATAAAATAAATTACGGCAAAATAAGTTTCATTTACTAATTGAGAAAAACAAATGTAGAAGAGTTATCTTATAAATGTACATATTGTTGAATGATTATATTTTTTTTCAATTTTTTTTGTTTTTTAATATTAAATAGTTAAGTTTAATATTACATTTTTTATTATCATTTCTTTTCTGGACATTTGTATAAAAAAATTGAAATAAGTTAAATTTTTTTTCATTTTTTTTTATAACTGGCTTGGCAAATAATAATGATTTTTTACTTTAAAAAAATTTGTTAACGAATAGAAAAAATTACTTGTTGCAAAAAAAAATTATTATAAATTTAAACTAGTTTTTTTTAATTTAAATAACTTTTTTAAACAAAATTTTTTCTAAATTATAAAAAGATTTCTGTTTTCACTTTTTTGATAATGCGTAATCTGAAGTGAAAAAATAACTATAAACTCTATTTTTTACATTATATTAGCATCAAATAGCATCTGCTTAAATTGTAAAACATTGTCTTTGATTTTCTCCACAAGAAATTCAAAATAGCTTAATATACTCTTTTAGTCAAATACTCCACAATATTTTTAAATGCAATAATAAAATTTATAATTACTTACTAAGGATTAAAACGGTTAAAATGTTTATTATAAACTGTAACCTATTATTTTCTGCTGCCTAATCTAATAAATTGAATTATGGTAGCAGTTCTTTAAAGATGCTTACTGTTCAGATCAGTTATGCAGCATAACAATCTTTCTTTGTACTCTGGATGACTAATGTTTTGTTTATACCTTGACAAATGTTTATATTAAGTCTTGATGAGCTGTTTCGACAGTTTGTTTACTATAAGGCCACAAAGGAGATTCTTTGCGACTAATGAAATCTTTGATGTGGTAGAAGATGGTGTGAATTTTGAGTGTTTCGCTTGCATCAGTTATCCTTTACTAACACCTTTTGAAATCTTTTTAATTTTTCCGGCAAAATCCAACTGAAAAATAAATCCAAAGCAAGCTTTTACACCTAAAACGATGTGTGAAGAAAAAAACTAGATTAATAAAATTTTCAGAAACAGATACAATAAAAGGATTGCATCCTTTTCTTTAGTTGATAGAACATAAGATGGTAGCTCTTTTAGTAGCTTGTCCAACTTGCCTAAAAAAGAAAGAGTATCATTAGAATAACCAAACAAAATATGACAATAAAATTAAGAATATTTTCTGCTAATTTCAGTGTTGTTGATATTGTTGATCAATAATGCCAACCTAGCTAACCCAAAAATGCCACTTATATAGAATCATAGCGTACACATCAAGGTACAATGTGATGCAAATTTTGTAATCTTTTAATTTTTTCCACAGAAAATAATTTAATTTAGATGTTCAAATTAAGTGAAACTTTGACTTTATAGCACAACAATAAAAACACCTGTAGAATGAGAACCACTGCATATAATTCATAAAAATCTGTGCAAATGTAGCATATGGTCGCACCAAACTTTTGATAAAATTTCAATTGGATTGGTTTAGTGGTTAAAGATTTATGGCAGTTTTAGTTTATATTTTGTTAGTTTTTTGCTACTTCAAAACCTAAAAACGTTAGCGATAATATTCACTATTTTCAAAATTAAGCTTACATAAGTGTTCTTCTATGATATATCAACAAGTTCTTTTATTGCTAAATGTACCATTTTTAATCTATAAATAAAAATATTTATTTGCTATTTGAAGCTATTTGGTTTAAATTGGCTTATGCATAGTGTAAATATCTTTAGATTTCCTAAACTATTAACTGCTGCAAAAATGCAAAAAAAGTGCTCAAAAAAATGAAAACAATCAAAATATTAAATCTAGCAAAAGGACTATCAGTTGGTAAAACACTATTTTTTACATTATATTAGCATCAAACAGCATCTGATTAAGTTGTAAGACACTGTACTTGATTTTTTCCACAAAAAATTTATTCAAAGCAGCTTAATATACTCTTTTAGTCAAATACTCTTCTATATTTTTACATGCAATATTAAAATTGATAATTACTAAGAGCAGTTGAGGATTAAAATGGTTAAAATGTTCATTATAAACCATAAGCTATGAATATAATAAGTCAAATTATGGTAGCAGTTCTTTAAAGATGCTTACTGTTCAGATCAGTTATGCAGCATAACAATCTTTGTTTTTACCCTGGATGATTATTGCTTTATTTTTACCTGGACCAATGTTTATCAAAGTCTTGATAAGCAGTCTTGACAGTTTGTTCACTAAATTTTTTTCTTGCACATTAACAAAACTCTTACCTATCTTCATGATTTTCTGACTTATACAACCTACAACTTTTTAAGTATTCAGTTAACGGTTTCCTTGCTCTTTAACTCTATCCTCTATTTTCTAGTAACTCAACTTTATAGTGGTGCTTGCAACTTGGTTGGAAATGAATTTATATATATATATATATATATATATATATATATATATATATATATATATATATGTATATATATATATATATATATATATATATATATATATATATATATATATATATATATATATATAGTAAACGACCGGGGTTGATATTTGACCGTGGCCGAGGCTGGGTTTGATAAAATATAGTTGGGGCCAGGTTTCATAAAATATAGCCATGGCCAGGTTTGTGACTGGGGCTGCATAAACAATTATACATCCTAAAGAATATTTTTTTAATACAAAATTCATATTATATTTTGCATATATGCATATATAAACATCATTATGATCAACATGATCATCATAATTATCTTTACAATCATTATCATGATCATCATCATAATCATCGTCATCATTGTCATCATTGTCATCATCATTAGGCTTTAGCTTTCCTCTTTTATGCTGTTTCTCTAATATAAACAATCTAGAGCATTTTCTTTCTTTAACTAACCTTCATCCATACAATATATAAGGCACTCTCTTTAAGTTTTCTCACTTCTACCACTAGCATTTTCTCCTGAAGCTTCTACCTCTCTACATGCTGATACCTAAATCACTTTAATCTTCTCTAACAAACGTTGTTCAATAAGACGTTTTTTTTGAATCTATCTAAGACTATGCCTCCATTTCTTGTCTTGTTAGAGTCACACCACACATCCATCTGATCATCTTCTTTTTTGGAAAATACTACATCATATAAATACTCAAGTTTATATAAATATGAAAGGATATTGTTTGCCAGCATCTAAACAAATAGCAAAAATATATGTTTATACCCATAATATGTATGCATAAAGCGTATCTCGGAAGTCAAGCCTCATTCTACTCCACCTTTTTTACCATCTTGAGCAGTTGCTTTATTGAACAGTAATCATTTTTTTCATCTTTTTTACAAGAACATCTCTCTTGTAAACAAATGTCCTTTTATTATTCCAAGAAGCCAATGTAATAAGGTCCTGTCTGATGTTAACCTCTGTTATTCTAAGTTTACTAAATCTTGTTTCTTATCTCAGATGTTAGGATCTAGAGACTTTTTGTAAGACTTCAACAGTGTCATTAACTAAAGTAAGTCTAACATTTAATCCCAAATTTATGGGTCTGACTTTTTACTTCTCTTCAGAATAAGGCAGAGTTTTTTTACAGAAAAATCTTACTCTAATTCAACTCTTGAATCTAATGGCCACACTCTTCCTGCCAGTTAAACAGATAAACCCATTGTTAAACATTAAAATCACTATGGCTTTTAATGCTAAAGTTAATTCTCAATTGAACACTTCTATAGTTAGTTCTCCAGACAAGATTTCCATCATAATCTTAAAAAAGTGTTCACCAGAATTCTAGAAAAACTCTAGAAATCACTTTGACCTCTCCAACCATCTTACGATTAGTATTCACTCTGTTATTACTTTCTTTATATAAAACTTTTTGAGATTAATAAATTATCTCTTTGTAACTGCAGAATTAAAGTTATTCTTGAAGGCCTACACTCTACTTTATTTTAAGTAACTTTAAGGGCACCACAAAGTTCTATCTTTGCTCCTGTAATGTTTCTTATCTACAATAACAATCTTCATGAAAATTTTACATCTAAAGTACCTTTATTATCTAAGGACTCAACTTTGTACTCTTTTTTTTTTTTTTTTTTTTTTTTTGTTCACCTCCCCAAGGCCGGAAAGGCCACTACAGATGAGGAGGCTACTTAATAGTGGTTATAACCCTCTCTCAACTCTATAACTCCGAAACACGAACCTTGACGAACAAGGCCGCTGCGCTGAGAAACAAGTTGAGCGCGGTACGCTCTTGTCTTGACAAAAAACCTTTACTTTTTGATTGCTTAGAACAAGTACCGGTTTTTAATCTGATCTATTCTTCTGTAAGAGCCTATGGCTTGCAGTGGCTTGTGGATTTGAATTTTTTAAGGCAACATTTATTTACTGCAAAAAAATATTGCAATATTATTGGCATTCCTATATTGACGAATAACAACCCTCTTACTCTCAGACAAAACCTAAAAGCACATTGTAAATGTAGTTAGACCTGCTTTATCTGCCAAGCTCGAACCACTCTCCCATTGTTGTAAGGTTGTATTTCTTTCTTTTTTCTATAAATACTATCATGTCCAATGTTCAAACGAGCTATCATCACTATTACGATAAACCAAAACTTATTCTTACTTGGCTTCTTATTCAATAAGTTGCATCCTTTTACTGTATCTGTCCCTTCATGCTATAAAAGCTTTTATTAATTCAGTTTTGTGTCCTTGCTCATCAAAAAAGCCTTTTAACTCTTCCCCATTTTCGTGTTTTTATTTTTAATACATCCTGCAACTTTTGAAGTCTTCAGTTAACCATTTTCTAGTATTTTAACCTGTCCTATATTTAAAGTAACTCATAACTTAATAGTGATTGCTTGCAATCTTGTTGAAAGTAAATTAGATTAGTTTAAAAATATATAATTATATGGCAGTATGTAATAAATAGTAAATGTAAATATAAAATTATAATACAAAAAGTACTATAAATTTTTTTCTAGCCCCAGCTATCAACCCCTGCTAAATCTTATAATTTTGCTGGGGTCGGTACGGGTTTTGCAAAGAGTCTCATTTTTAGCTGGGGCTGGGCCCCGGTTGCTTACTATATATATATATACATATATATATATATATATTTAAATATATATATGTGTGTGTGTGTGTGTGTGTGTGTGTGTGTGTGTGTGGCAGTATTTAATAAATAGTAAATGTATGCATAAGTTATGTTAATCTTTTGAAAACCTGGCCTTGGCCCCAGCAAAAGATTAAACAACCCTGTTTAATCTTTTGCTGGGGCCAAGGCCAGGTTTTCAAAAAGTTTAATTTTTAAAGGGACTGGGGCTGGTGCCTCAGTCACTGTACACACATATACAATGACATATGAAATATGTAAAAAAATTATGCAGATTGTTACAATTTTTTGTTTGTTTATTTTTTGAAGATTCTGCTTTACAACCTGCACAAATAATACTTCCTGAAGAAAGAAAACTGCTAAATGTAGAATTCACTCCACAGTAAAATGTGTTTATTTTTTTATTTTTAGAAAATTTATGTTTATTTACATATGTATATTTTTTAGAACATTTATGTATATTTACTTTTACCCTACTGGAAAAATGTTTTTAGTTATTTGAAACCTGAATATTAATTTTAATACTACTTTTAATTTTTTTTATAATAAATATTTTTGAGTAATGCAAGATTTATTTTGCCATAGAAACAGAAATGGTTCTTGATTGATTGGTTAAATTTGTTAAATTGGTTGAAATTTCTATTCATTCTATAAAAACTCAATCAGATTACAATCTGATGGTTTATATTTATTTATAAGAACTTTTGATAAAAATATTTACTATTGATAATTAAGAATTAAAATTTTTTATAGTTTTCAATATTGTTAAAAGTTTTCATGGTTGCTAATTGCGGAAAAATAAATCAAATGCTTATAATTCTTTGTCCAGATGGAAATGCCTGTCAACTCTGTTCAACAGTTGGTATAGTATGTCAATCATTTACCAACTTTCTAGTGCACATATTGACTTTGTTTTGCTCAGAATGTTTTATGTATCGTTTGTCCATAAATATGACCTTACCTTATTTGTCTGTTGACAAATCTTTATATTTTTTTAGCCCATCTTTATCTATTCAATCTGTTTTACCAACTTGAAGAAGGTTTTTAGAATGCTACACATCCTTTTAATTCATACTTTTGGAAAAACCACACCACAGTTGACACATAAATTGGCTTTTAGCAAATATAATTCAATTTCTCATGGAATCAATATTGTCTATTAACATCGTCTTGTGCGCACCCTCAGTCAAAGGTCTCCAGAGTTTAGTTGACTACTTAAAGCAAAACTAGATGCTCTAGTTTTGCTTTAAAGAAAAATATATATTTTTATTTTAAAAAGAAAATAGTTTAATAAACCTTTAGCAATAACAATTCTCAAATAATTTTGTTTAATGTTTGTATTCCTATTTTTAATTGTCTGCTTTGGTATCTTTTGTAAAAATATATACATTTTTTCAACATCTTCGCTTCCAACAAGGCTGCAAGCAACCACTATTAAAGTTGGAAGAGAAAAGTTGAAGTTTATTGAGCTAAATAACGATTGACAGATGACTTAAAAGATTGCAAATTATATGAATCAGGAAAACAAGATGAAAGAAGTGAATTCTGAAGGACTGATGTTTAAGGAAAAAAACTAGACGAATAAGAGTTTTTGGAGCACTTAGGAATAGTCACAGAAAAAGGACTTAATTGAATGACGAGTAACACAAGAATGAATTTCAGTAGATGACACAAGAGACGCTAGCTCTTTAGAGCCTGTAATAGTATTTGTAGAAAAGAGAAAGAGAAGCAACATTACGACGATGTGATAATGGTTGGAGGTTGGCTGCAAGAGCAGGTCCAACTATGTTTGCAATGCATTTTTGTACCTTGCCTAAAAGAAAAAGGGCATCATTGGAAGATCCGCCCCAGATATGACAACAGTATTCCATACAAAGACGGATTTGAGATTTATAAAGATAAAGAATAGAGTCTGGAGGAAGAAAGTGTCGAGCAAGATAAAGAAATACAACCTTAGCAAATGCTAATTTTGCAATGGATTTGATATATAATTTCCAAGAAAGATCGGAAGTAAGAGTTATTCTTAGAAGATGAAGAGTAGATGACTCATCAAGTACATTATCATTAGTAAATATAGGAAGATCTAAATTATTGCGATAACGATTTGCTGAATTGAGTTTTATCTGAATTAAAGTTCATCAGCCACTGTGAGCCCCTTGTTGTAGCAGAAGTGAGATCTTTTTCAAGCTAAAATGCCTCCTCCAAGCAATCAGAGAGTATTGGCTTTCTATTAAGAAAAGAATATATGGTAGTATCATCAGTGAACAATGCCACCTTAGATGTGAGAATATCAGGAAGATTGTTAATGTAAATTAAAAAGAGTATAGGGTGAAGGATAGAACTTTGAGGAACCCCTGAAGTTACAGGATATGAAGAAGAGTGCTGTCCTTCAAGGACAACTTTTATACTACAATTGGTAAGAAAGAATCCAAAATCTTAAAGATGTTACCTGATACACCGTTACAAGAGAGCTTATGTAGAAAACCAGCATGCCAAACTTTGTCGAAAACTTTAGAAATATCAAGAGCGATAGCCTTAACCTCTCCACCTCTATCTAATGCATAATAAAACCTATTGGTTATTACTGTTAGCAAATCAGCCGTAGAAAGAGAAGATCGAAATCCATATTGATGATCAGAAAGTAAGTTATTAGGTTCAAGATGAGAGATTAAGTATTTGTTACTTAAAGATTCAAAAACCTTGCTTATAATAGGAAGAAGACTAATGGGAAGGTAGTTAAATGAGTCAGATCGTTCTCCAGAATTTTTTAAAATAGTGATAACAGATGCCGTTTTCCAGCATGCTGGAAAACAAGACTTTGATTAACACTTAAATAGTTTTGAAAGTATACACAACAGCTCCGGAGAACACTTCTGCAAGACTATAACAGGTATGTTGTCAGGACCACAACCTGTAGAGTAGTCTAAGCAGGAAATTACTTTAGATACAGAAGCTGAAGTGATACTAATGTCAAGCAATGGATCAACCTGTTTGTTGGCTATATAAGGTAGAACACAACTAGTGGAATCAAGAGTAAATTAACTTGAAGACCTAAAACATATAATAGGTCAAGAAGTTAATTTCCACATATTTTGTTGTTTTTCTATTTTTTTTAAATAAAGTTATTTTTATGTAACAAATTTTAGTTTTAATATTCTATGTCTTATCATAGTGTTCTTCTTCAATCTCTTGGCATGATGCAATAAGCTGTTTCTCTTCGATCGAAAGCAGTTGGGAAGATTCAGAAGGAAGGAATATGGTTGCCCTATGAGCTGTCAGAATGCAACAAAGAGCAGAGTAATACAACTTTACAAATCTTGTAAAGTTGTATTTTCACCAATATATGTATTATCACCAATATATATATATATATATATATATATATATATATATATATATATATATATATATATATATATATATATATATATATATATATATATATATATATATATATATATACAAATATACATATACATTTATATATGTGTATATATACATATGTTTGCATTTATATATGTTTTTATATACGTATCTTAGAAATTTAATTAAAAAAAAAACCTGAAAGGACCTCCTAAATTTTCATACGGGTCCCCTACATTTGCAGGGCCCCCACATTGGTGTGTGTGAGTAGCTTAGCTACAACGCCTATTATGCCCGACACATTTTGCATACATGGTAACTCCTTAAGTGGTTTATGTTACATCATAACTGTTATTTTTTTGAATATTTAGTTTGCCTTTTATATTGTTAACAATATAAAGACAAACTAAATATTCAAAATATGTTAATAAACATTTTAACTGCAGTTGTAAAACCATTTTTTGATTAAAATTGTCATATTTTTTGATAAAAAAATACAGATGTTTAAATAACTTTTTTTTACTCGATAATTTCCTAACTGAGTGATAAGAAAAAAAAGTGCTTCAAGTTTAAACTTTCCATTATGTATAATTTTATTTAATTTAGAATTTCTTTTTACATTTACTTTACATTCAACGATTTTTGTTTACTAATTTAAATATCCATGATTAACTCTTTCTAAAACCATTGCTGGATCCACCAATCAATGAGGCCTGTAAGCAAATAACCATGGGCAAGGCCTGTTGGTTACTTAACAAATAGTTGTAATTAAACATTCTTTAAATATAAAACAAACTTATAAAGAAATGGTTTATTAAGTTTTGAAGTTGTTTTTGAATAAAAGTTTTTTTCCATTTTCATTTATATTTCATTGTTCTTATGACATAAGTTTTATTAATGAACGTATGTTATTTTCATGGTTATATTATTGTTAATTAATAAATTCACAAGTAAAAAAGTTAGTTTCTATAATTTGTTTAAATTTCGCTATTAAAATTAGTTAAATAAAATTTGTTCAATAAAAAAGTCAGTAATCGAAAGTTAAGAAATTAGCAGATTAACAATATAATATAAAAAAATGGAAACATAAAATTATATGTTATGTAATTGTTTTAAGAAATAAATAATAAATAAATATAATAAAGAAATAAATAAATATAATATCTTACAAATACCAAATTTAAATTTCATTTGTTATAATTATTAGTTCATTTCTGTTATAATTATGTTTTTCAAATGATTTTAAAATTGGTTTAAAATTGAATTTTATTAAAATGTGGTAATTTAAAATTTAATTCAAAATATGTTATCAACACAATTTAACTTTTAACAATATAAAAATATATTAGGGTTTTTTTTGTGACCCCATGTTCCTGGGTCATAAATTGATAAACATTGGTGCAAAAGAAATTAAAAAAAAAAATTAATTCAATTTTCTTGTTGAAAAAGGTCACCCACAAATCAAAAATTCGAATTTATCATAAATGCTTATGGATAAAAATTCAAGTAATTTTATTGTTATTTTTTAATTCTAATTTTTTAAACTGGAGAGTTAATATGAAGCATTAAACAGTTTATTGTTACATCATAACACTTGTATTTTATAATTGTATTTACTTTGTTTTACACATTTATTGTACATCTTCAGCATTTGATTTAGTTTTTTTGCCTGTATGACTTGAATTTAAGATGTGAAAAATTTAATTTCTTTTGCCACAAACTTATTATGTCTTTCTTAATTTGCTTTATGCATTCTTGTCTCCCTTAGACGGATTCTCCCTGGAACAAAAAGTGACCAACAATATGGATTTAGAGTTGTATCCTACTATTATCATCGAGTGATAATTCTTCTAGAGGAACAGTTCTCTTTTTCCTAACTCATAAAATTGTACAAGGTTCTTGTACAATTTTGTACAAGAATCTTTTACAATTTTATGAGTCCATGCAATAATGGCAATAGTAATAAATATAAGTACTGTTAATTATATTATTATATAGATATATATTATATATATAATATTTTATATATATATATTAAATATATTATATAGATATATATTATATATATAAGTACATAAATATTATTTGGCTTGTGTCTGACAAACACAGATTCATATATCACTATTAACAATGCTCAATCAGGCAGCTTATATAGTCTAAATCTTGCTGATTAGGATAAACTTGTAGAAAACTCTACAAAGTTCAGTCCAGAAAATTCTAGCAAGTTCCATATGGTTCAAGAAAATTCTAGGCCTCAGAAAATCATAATGCTACTGCCTGCAAATACTGCTCATATATCATTTAAAAAAAATTGTATGTATATATATGTATATGTATGTATATATATATATATATATATATATATATATATATATATATATATATATATATATATATATATATATATATATATATATATATATATATATATATATAAATACTGCTCATATATCATTTAAAAAAAATTGTATGTATATATATGTATATGTATGTATATATATATATATATATATATATATATATATATATATATATATATATATATATATATATATATATATATATATATATATATATATATATATATATGATTAACTCTTACTTTCGATCTTTCTTGGAAACCATATATCAAATCCGTTGCAAAATTAGCAACTGCTAAGGTTGCATCTCTTTATCGAGCTTGATACTTTCTTACTCTGGATTCTATTCTCTATCTCTATAAATCTCAAATCCGGCCTTGTATGGAATACTGTTGCCATATCTGGGGTGGATCTTCTAATGGTGCCTTTTCTCTTTTAGACAAGGTGCAAAAATGCAGTATAAACATAGTTGGACCTGCTCTTGCAGCCAACCTCCAACCATTATCACATCGTCGTAATGTTGCTTCTCTTTCTCTTTTCTACAAATACTATAATGAGCACTACTCTAAAGAGCTAGCGTCTCTTGTACCATCTACTAATATTCATTCTCGTGTTACTCGTCATTCAATTATGTCTCATCCTTTTTCTGTTACTGTTCCTAAGTGCTCCAAAAACTCTAATTCCTCAAGTTTATTGCATTTCTGATGAGTCTTTATTAATGAAATACGGTGTTGAATGAAAAAAAAATTTTATTAAGTGATTTTCTACTACTTTATAATTGCTCTGTTCTTTTTAGAACATTGAGCACTCTATTTTGTAGAATACATTTTAAAATTGTTTATATATATATATATATATATATATATATATATATATATATATATATATATATATATATATATATATATATATATATATATATAATGAAGAACAATTTATGGGACTTGAAGTTTCATGCCATGTAGGCAATCATTAGCCATAAAATACAAATTCAAAAAAAAAAATGGTTTAAAAAAGTTAGGAATACAATGTAACAAGTTTTCAATTAAGATCAGTTGTTCTTGTATGCCATATAATAAATCCATAATTGGTTCTCACAGTAGAAATATTTTATACAATCATAATATTATGATGAGAGAAAAAAACTGCAATTGTGTTAATATATCTGTCTGCCCATTGAGCAACAAATGTCTATTTAATAACATTATATACCAAGCAACAGTATGTTCTAATAAACCTGAATACAAAAATAAAGTATATGTTGGCTTAAGTGTAACCTATTTTATTAGGCATTGCAGGCCTTTCACCCTTCGTTTCAAATTTGTCATCTTTTTGTAAATGAATTTTTTTTATAAAGACACTAAATTACTTAAAAAATGGGGAAAAATGGTCTTTATGTGCAGAAACAAAATCAAATTTCTGTTGTTCTCCTCTGACACTATGGTACTGGTGATTTGAGAACCATTATATATTTTTTCTTTCATTAGATCTAACATTGCTATAAAGATGTCAGTACTTGTTCCATTGTATATGTAATTTTTTTAAACGTTTTTTTTTTTCGATTATTAAATTTTATTTTATGGCTGATGATTTCCACATGGGATGATTTTTTATATCCCATAATATATATATGTTTTATTTTAAAAATTTGTTAAAAATTAAAAAAAAAAGTTATTGTAATAAATATATTGTTTTCCTCTTTATATGTTAATATTATTAATATAAAATAGAAAATAGCATCTTGTGAACAATTTTGACAAACTATATAAGCTTATATTATGAACAATTTTGACAAACTATATAAGCTTATATTATGAACAATTTTGACAAACTATATAAGCTTATATTATGAACAATTTTGACAAACTATATAAGCTTATATTTTCAAAATTTATTATAATCTTTTCAAACAATTTCCATGTTTCTCTAATAAGTTAAAACATCTTAAATATGACCTTACTATACCTGTTTTATAGGCTTTTCTAAGCTCTCATTTGTTTCTGCCATGGCTTCTGTATATTAACATATATAATTATGATTTGAGATGTATAAAGTATTGGAGTAAAGCCATGAACAATTTTTACAAAAATTGTTTTTATTACATATATAGAAACTTGGGAAAAGTGGAAATTTTTCTTGTTTTCCATTTTGTTGGTTTTGATGTTTCACACACAATTGGAGCAAATGTTGTTGATCAGTTAGAAGAAGGTTTGAAGTGTAAAACACCTTTTGTAAATCAACCAACATTTTTTGGAAAAAAAATCAACACACGGAGTAGTAAATCAACGCTTGTACCAGGACAGAAGCCTTTAAGGTAAATTTATTATTTGCATTCATAAATTTAATAAGTCTAAATCTAGATGATTAGAAATTTAAGTATACTTGGGTCTTATTTAAAATTATAAAAAAATGTTAGAAAAAAAATCACTTCAGGGGTTGTCCACAAATTATGTCACAAAACACTAACTCCCCCCCCCCCCCTCCTAAAGTGTGATGTAATTTATGGACAACCCCTTATTAAAAGCATCCAAATTTTTAAAATTGCTTTTTAAAATATCATTAAAAATACTTGTGAAAATCCTTTTTTTTATTTATTTTAAATTTGCATGTAATTGATATATTTTTGAAAAACTTCTTTTTATTAGAGATCCATTAAATGTTTAAGGGCCTTAAAGCATCCCTGAAAAAGTTTTTTTTATAGAACTCTTTTAGGAAACGTGTAAGATTTTTTTTTCTTACCATCTCGTTTAATATAATCCTTTAAAAAAGACTAATTACTTTATTGATTTATAATTAGAAATGGCTTAAAGTGGCTTTATATGGCTTTAAGAGCTGCTTTTTTTAATAATAGTGCACAATTTGGTTTTTGTTAGAAATTATATGAAATTGTATGAAAGAAATTGTGTACAAAACATAAGTTTCTTGATTTGGTGGAATATTTTCAGTGTAACAGCCCATTTATTATTGAGTACCCCAAGGTTTCGCTATTCCAAGGGATCACCTTTCCAAGGATTCACCTTCATAATATCCATCATAATATCCAGCTTTCATGCAGTTCAATATCCAACTTTTATTTCAGCTTCAAAAAAGCTTTAAAAGATTCCTTTTCGTGTGCATCATTTTAATCTTATATTTTATAACTATACAATTATATCTTAATATTAACTGTAATTAAAAAATTTTTTTTTAACACTTTGTGAAAAAAATACTCATAGAGTAACTATAAGTATTTGTAAATATTTAAAAATATTTAAATATTTAAAAAATTTTTTGTGAAATTTTAATTAAAAATAACTTTTGCAATAACTTTTAATAAATTAAATTTATGACATTTTGTTTTTACTAAGTTTTATATGTTTACATTTACATGCACTTATTATACTATTATATTTTAGCATTTTGATTATAGATTTGTATATTTATAAACGTTGTTAATTTAAATTTGATATATTTTTCTTATTCTTATTCTTATTTGTTTGTGTATATTTTTTTAGAAAAACAAAAATATTTCTACCCAACAAGCTTGCGCAATATCCTATTCCTTCATATTTAAAAGATTGTGTTTTAAATTCAAGTGGAGACCTAGAAAAACTTATACCTGAGATATCACAGGTTGAAATTTTTATAATTGTATTTAATTTATTATACTTATTATAATTATACTTAGCTTATTTATATTTAAAAGGCAAATTTTTTTTAAAGAAATTATTGCATTTACTTGTTGTTCTTGTTCTATGGTGTTTATGTATGACTTTTATGTGTTTTTTTCTTATTTTTATTATCATTTCTTTGTATCTTTTCAAGCCACTGCACATCAGCAATTATAGAAAAAAATTCTCAAGCCTTCTTTATATAGAAGAAATTCATAAAGATGAAGAAATGAAAGAGTTTGACTTGGAGATGGTTGGTAACTTCATCATTTTAAATAATTACTTATCATAAAAAAATTTAAATATTTTCAAAATTTATTATTAATACATTTCTTTTTATTATTTCTTTGCAATTTTAGGTAATTTTGCGTCCTGCTGGAGAGTATTTATCATTAAATGTTCCTGGACTAGCGGAAGGTCGACCTTCACTTTTACTTGGGGATAGAGTTATTGTTTTTTTTCATTGTAAGTTATTTAAAAATATATCTGAGATTTATCTCTGATTATCAGAAATTTCTGATTTTTCATGTCTTATGAATATCATAGATATTTTTCTTACTTCAAATAATTTAAATAATAAAGAAAATCTAAAAATAGCTTTTTTATGGTAGATTTAAAATTGTGTCATGTTTTATTGTTTTGCTTACCTAATGACAATAAACTAACCTTTAAGTTTGACTTAAATACTGATGTAGGTTTAATACTGCACAGATATTCTTTGATAATCAAAATATTTTAACATTTTATTTTTTATTTATTAAAAATATTATTTGTTCCATCATTTAGAATAACTAAGCGAAAAGGCTTGATATTGAATCTTGTTTTTTATTTTCTACATTTATTTTTTTTAAGTTAAAATAGTTTCAGTTTTTTTAGTTGAGATGTTAAATTTTTCATATATTTTTTCTTATAATTAAAAACAATATCATTTTTTACCTTATTTTGTTTAGCAAAAGGTCAGCAATCTCCTAGTTATGAAGGATATATACACCAAGTAAGTTATTAAAAAAAGTTTTATTAGTAAATTATTTTTAGTGACAACAAAAATAAATGACAACAATGTAAAACAAAAAACATTTTTTGTTTGTGATTTAACTACAGAGTTTTTTAAATTGTAATTCAATCCCAACAATCTCAGTCCCAACAATCCTAACATGGCTGCAAGCAACCACTAATAAGTTGGGAGTTACTAGAAAACAAAGAATAGACTTGAAGAGCAAAAAAACGGTTGACAGAAGACTTGTGAAAGTTGAAGGTTGTATAAGTCTAACCCTAACCCTCAACTTGTTTCTCTGCACAGCAGCCTTGTTTGTCAAGGTTCGTGTTTTAGAGTTATAGAGTTGAGAGAGGTTTAAAAAACCACCTTTAAGTAACCTCCATGTCTGTAGTGGCCTTCTCGGCCTTGGGGAGGTGAATTAAAAAAAAAAAAGTCAGAAATGAAGATGGGAGAGTGTTCCAAAGGGTAGAAGTGCAGGAAAAAACAAGGTGAATAAAAGTTGTAAGAGCATGCAGGGGCAGATACAGGATTAAAAGATGCGAGAATGAGTTTTTGTTGATGGAACTAAAGATCATAGCTTCTTTGAGCAGTGGCCATGATAGTATTTGTAGAAAAGAGAAAGTGATGCAATCTTTACAACAATGAGAGAGAGGCTCAAGCTTGGCATATAAAGCAGGTCCAACTACATTTAAAATGCATTTTTGGGCGGTGTCTAAAAGAGAAAGAACATCATTAGAAGAACCAGCCCAATATAACAACATTATTCTATACAATGACAAATATAAGATTTGTAGAGAAAGATAATGGAATCAAGAGAAAGATAGTGGTGAGCACAATAAAAAGAAAAACGATAAAAAGTAGCTTAGTAAATGCTAACATAGCAATCGATTGTATATATGGTTTCCATGAGAGGTTAGTAATGAACAATAATCCAAGGTGATGTAAAGAAGAAGACTCAGTGAGAGGGTTGTCATTCATTAATATAGGAATCAACAGTGTTCCAATAATTTTTTGCAGTAAAGAACTGAACTTTGTTTGAGTTAAAATTCACAAGCAACTGCATGCCCCAATTTGTTACAGAAATGAGATTAAATTCAAGATTGGCTGCCTGTTCTAAGCAATTGAAAAAACTTTTTGTCTGACCAAGATATAAAGTTGAGTCATCAGCAAATAGAGCCACTTTAGATGTAAGGTTGTGGGGGATATCATTAATGTAGTTAAGAAACAATATAGGACCAAAAATAGAACCTTGAGGTGCCCCAGAAGTTACTGGAAATGAAGAAGAGTATTGGCTTTCTAGGATGAAATTGATAAAGCGGTTAAAAATGATTTGATAATCTCAAAAACTTTCCCAAATAAACCATATGAAACAAGCTTATGGAGAAAACCAGCATGTCAAACCTGATTGAAAGCTTTAGATATGTCAAAAGTCATAGCTTTTGTCTTGCCCCTCCAGTTGCCTCCATTTTATTAGGCATAAAATGGAGGCAATTGTTCCAGTCACAGTTAGCAAGTCAGCTGTAGTTTGAGAAGATCGAAAACTATATTAAATTGGAACATAAATTAGCAGACAAAAAATAAGATTCAGTCAAGCACTTATTAAATAGTTTAGAGAAAACCGCAGTGTTCAGTGTTCGCAGAGTTCTAAAAAATGTTTTGTAAGACTATGACAAGAATGTTGTCTGGATCCTTAGTGGTAGAAGAGTTTAATTAAAGTATAACTTTAGCAACAAAAACTGGAGTGATTTGAATGTCTAACAATGGGTTAACCATTTAAACTGAAATGCTAGGAATATTATAGCCATAAGATTCAAGAATTGCAAAGAATAGCAAATAGTTGTGCCTTGGGAGAGGTAATAAGAACAATCCCATAAATTAGAAATGTAATGTTAGACTTACTTTTGTTAATGACGTTGTTGAAGACTTTCCAAAAGTCTCAAGAGCCCAACTTCTTAGATATGATACGAGATTTAGTGAACAGAAGTTCCCTTTTCATTTAAAATTGAATTGAATTTAAAAATGTCATTTTACTTTATATTATTACCGCCATAATATTGAAAATAATAAACTTTTTTTTATAGCAAAATTAAATCTTTTTATCAACTTTTTTCAATTACACCTAAAGTTTATGCTGTCATTAGGCAAATTAACTTGGGTTTTCCATTACACCTAAAGTTCAGGGTGTCATTAGACATGAGTTTATTAACTTATTGGTTTCCCCCCCTCCTGAGCAGTAAAATTTTATTGCTAGGAGCAATAAAATCTTTGCATTCATTGCTGTTTCTCACCTAATGACGTCATCTGTTTCCATTATCACATCTACCAGGTCTACAAACTGGATGGCTCTGTTGGTCACCTTTTGCGGTCATTGTGTGTATGCATGTATGTGTACATGTGTAAGTATATATGTGTATGTGTATATGTACATGTTTTGTATATTTGTGTGTGTGTATATACGTGTATACATGTATAAAAATACATGTGTATGCTTGTATGTATGTTTATATGTATGTATATGCATATTTGTGTGGGTATGTATATGTATATGCATTTGATAATAACGTATAATTAACATTGCCCAATTTTAGTTTCTTTATATATATATATATATATATATATATATATATATATATATATATATATATATATATATATATATATATATATATAAATATATATATATATATATAGGTATATATATATATATATAAATATATATATATATATATATATATATATATATATATATATAAATATATATATATATATATATATATAATATATTGGTCTTTAGTTTATTAACAATTAAACTGAAAAGTATCCCAGCAAAATAACTTATATATATATATATATATATATATATATATATATATATATATATATATATATATATATATATATATATATATATATATAAATATATATATATATATAAGTATATATATATATATATATATATATATATATATATATATATATATATATATATATATATATATATATATATATATATATATATATATATATATAATATATTGGTCTTTAGTTTATTAACAATTAAACTGAAAAGTATCCCAGCAAAATAAGTTATCATATATTATAAGTTATATGTACAATATGTATTTCAGCATTTTTTCCAAATTTGATATAAGTTACAAAGTGTACAACATGAAATAATCCACTAAATAATTCTGTGCAGAGTATAAATTTATTCTTTTCATAATACAGGTGCGTGCAGAAGATGTGTTGTTAAAGTTTAGTGAAGAGTTTCACAATATGTATTGCAATGATGACTTGGATGTTGAATTTTATTTTAATAGGTAAGAATCTCTCCATAAACTTTCCATAAACTTTTAATAGCAAATTAATGTTAATTATATATATATATACACACACACACACACACACACACACACACACACACACACACACACACACACACACACACACACACACACACACACACATATATCGAGAGCTCGAATTAATGCAAAAAAATCTAATTGCGAAAAAATTGCTTACTAATTTAGATCCTGTGCCAGATTTATTGAATCCAAATTTTAAACAATTAAAATATTTGAAGTTTGTAAATACTACGAAATAAATGTTTTTGCGCTAATTTTCTATTTCTCTTTGATTCAAGCCAACTAGAAGGCTGTATATTTAAGTAAAACTTTTTTTTAATCAACTTGATATTATATAAAAAATGATTTAAAAACAGTTTAAATTTTTTTTCTCACCCCCCAACCCCCTCCTCCCCCGATACCTTGCACCGCTTTGCGTTAATGGGGGGGGGGGGGGGAAGTTGAATTAGTATAAAATTGTATCTTTTGTACATAAATATTATTTTTTTAACATATTATCTCTCATATTTAGATATTACCTTATAATTTTTTTGTTTGGCTAAGTTTAAAATAGCGTAAGTTGCTGTTACATATATATAATATTTAATTTAATTTAAGCTATAATTTAAAGTTTAATATAATGAGCAAGTAACGTATTTAATACTATTAAGTTATTTTTTTTAGTAATTGTTTTTACTTAACATAATACTTAAAAAGTAAAGGTAAAAAAGTAAGAGTAAAAACGCAAGTATTACAATATTTTAATGCGGTCATGTTGATGATAAAACACGTGTTCTTTTTAAAGAATATTTAAATTTGTTCTTGTAAAAAGCTATAAAACAACAATAAAACAAACTGCAAAGTTGTTTTAAAACTATAAAGTGTTAATGTAAATCCACTTTGTGACACTGTTTCGTGCTGTTTTATACAGTTAATAACCTTAATAACAAACGCGTATAAAATAAAACAAAGTAAATAAATAAATTTGTTCTTAAATTAAAACATTATTGTCATAAAACTTCATATTTGCGCAAAAATATGCCTATAGACCATACGAGTCTATAATCTATAGATTACAAACGAGTAAGATCGAAGCAAAAAAGCATACCATGTTTTTTATAAATTATTGTTTCTTGATCTAGCATACTATGAACAATTAAAATGGTTTTTAAGTTGATGTTTTCATTTAATTTTTTCATTCAAATTGTTTTGCAATAAAAAGTGAAACAAAAAAAATTTGATTTGCTTAAATTATTTTTTTAGAAAAAAATACTTTGAACAGAAGTAAAGTAATTTTTTAATTTTAATTATTATATTATCTTTAATTTAATTTTAATTTTAATTTTTGCAATCACTAGTTTAATGTTTGCGATAGTCTTTATGAAGACTATTAATTATAAAACTTTTTTCAAGAAACAAAATATATTTATATATATAATAATATATATAATAATTTATAGTGAGAAGCTTATATTATGTGTTAACAACATATAAGATATAATAGAAATGTTTGTATGGCTAACTTTTGCGAGTTTTTGAGTATATTAAGTATATTAATATAATTGATAAGTTAATATATATGTATATACATATATGTATATACATATATGTATTGATAAGTTAATATATATATATATATATACATATATGTATATATGTATATATATATATATGTATATATATATATATATATATGTATATATATATATGTAAATACATATATATATATATATATATATATATATATGTATATATATATGTATATATATATATATATATATATATATATATATATATATATATATATATATATATATATATATATATATATATATATATATACACATATATATATATATTTATAATAATCTTTTGCAATCTTTAAAAAAAAGTCTTCTGTCAATTTTATCTTGCTCTATAAACTTCATCTTTTCTCTTCCAGTAACTTCCAACTCTAATAGTGCTTACTTGCAGCCTTGTTGGAAGTGAAGATGTTGAAAAGAAAAAAAAGGAAAAAGTCAACCACCTTGGTGCTTATTTTGACAAAAGTTTCAAAGCAACCATTAGAAAAGGAGCCAAAACACTCAAAAATTCATTTCCATCACAAACTCATAAATAGTTAAAAACTTATTTGACTTTGTCAAATTCACAGTTGTTGAGAATGATTGTTGAGTTTATGTTTTTTTAATACATCATGTATTTAATTTTTAGAACACCATCAAGAAGATTTCATCAAGCCATTGAATTTGGAATTAATCTTGGAGAAGAAGGTTTTTTATATAGTTTTAGCTTTTTAAAGTTTTTTTTCATTTTTTTAAGTATTTTCGGTAAAAGTTCTTAAACATGTATCAACACTATTAAAATACTTTTATACAACTTATAACACTCTCTGTGGTGTTACATTTCATACATTATGGTATTACTCTCATACATGTGGTGTTACTTATACACCCTGCATTATTATTCTTAATTAAAACTCAATTTTTTTTATTGAACAGTTCTATTTCCTGTTAATGTTGAGAAGAAATATCCATTAGTTGATTTTTCAAAAAGTAAGTTTTTCATGATTTAATATTAGCTTATTATGGGATAAATGTAAATACATATACTAAAAACTAAGTTTAATATATTAATATTTTTAGGTTGATTTATTATGTAAATAAAATATATTGAAATTTTCGTACTTTTTGAAAATTAGTTTTTAAGAAATGGTTTCTAAAAATTTCTTAAAGTTTCACTATTGAACTTTTGTATAACTTACAGCACTTTCACTCCCACATATCAAATTGCCTTACAGCACTCTCACGTTTTATATAACTCACATGTAGCAAATTGCTTTTTGGCATTTGTTAACATGCAATATTTATGATTTAGTTGATTTATGACTATGCTTAACTTAGGTCTTGACCTAAATTTGAGTGAAAAGACTTTTAAATTATTAATTGGATCTTAACTCTGTTTACAAAAGTATTTTATGCTTCAACATTATCCGGGAAAATGATATAATTATTATTAACTAAACTCAGGGAATAAATCCTTGAAAATATGAGAAAATTAGGGAATAAATACTTGAAAACAGGAGAAATTCAGAGAAGACTCAGGGAATATTGATTTCCAAAATTCCCATTAACTCTATAATATATATTTTTTTTTTGTTACTTTACCTCACCAAGGTCCATAAGGTCACTACAGATGAGGAGGCTACTTGTGGTTATAACCCTCTCTCAACTCTATAATTCCAAAACACGAACCTTGACAAACAAGGCCGCTGCGCGGATAAACAAGTTGAGCACAGTACTACCGTGTATAACTTATAACTATATAATTTAAAGTTTTTAAATTTTTAATTTAAAATTCTATAAAATTTTTTTTTTTGACTAGCTGCTTTTAAACCTTTTAACAAAACATTGAATAAGCGACAAATAGATGCTGTTCAAAGAATCGTTGCAGGTTGTGGACGACCATTGCCATACATTTTGTTTGGTCCTCCAGGAACTGGAAAATCAGTGACAGTTGTAGAATCAGTTCTACAGATCTTTACAAAAATCAAACACAGCAGAATTCTTGTTTGTGCACCTTCCAACTCTGCTGCAGATCTAATTGTAAGTTCTTTATTTTTGATTTGTAAATGTTTTGCAAGTGGTTTCCAAAATATTTAAAAATAATTTGCAAATGTTTGTAGATGGTTGATTTACCTAAAATAATTACTTACACTTAGGCTTTTGCAATAAGTATAAAGAATTGCTTTATGTTAAGAAATTACTGAAGATTTTTTATTTATACTAAACCTATGTGCTCTTTTTCTTTAAACATACATGTTAGGGTGCATACATATACATGTGTATAGGATGAATATTTTGCCTTTACTAATAAAAAATGACATGATTGCTGCTCATTGTTTGCATCTATTTTACCTTTAAAACTAATCAAAATCTAAATCAAGAACTAAGAAAAAATCTAAATAATCTTTTAAAAATATTTTTTTGAATATGATACACTGCACAATACTGCAGGAGCATTTTAGGAATCAACTCTATATCATGCATTTAGAAATAAACTCTATATCATGCACTTTTAGTGCATGATATAGAGTTTGTTTCTAAAATATTTAGATTAGTTGTATATTTTTTTATGCAAAATTAGGTTGAAAGACTTCATAAGAGTGGTGTTTTAAATAAAAGTGATATGGTTCGGTTATGTGCCTTTCAACGTAGTATGCTAAATCTTCCTGAATGTATTGTGCAATATTATGTTAATGATTCTGATAACATAAGTTATGCAATTCGTCTTAGAATCATAGTAACAACATGCAACATGGCTGGCTTCTTGTATTCATTTAATTTAAAGTCTGGCCATTTTACCCATATTTTTGTGGATGAGGTAGTTTTATTTTAAATTATTTTATTAATGTCTAGAGTAAAGTATTTAAAAATATTAAAAAAGAAATTAAATTTTTTTAGATTATTTAATTTAATGTCTATTTTAATATTCTCTCTGTAAGTTATCAGGATTGCCTTTGCCACAGCTAAGGAGTCTCACCTGCCCCAATAGGACCAGTTTAAGTTCATGACCAGGTCATGGATATAAATACATATATTAATGGCCAGGTCATGGATATAAAAATATAAATTAAATAATAAAATATCACTTGTCCAACTATATAAGAGAGTAATAAGAAGATAATATCCAAAAAAAAAGCTCAGAAAACAAAAACAGCCCAATTAAGATGTCTAATCTTATTTTCGCCTAATTTTTTCATGCAATTTATGCCAGTTTATATTATTATGTCTAATTGAAATATTATTATTAAAACAAGTTTTTATAAACTCTTTGAATAAAATGTTTAATGAAAAATTTGGTAAAAGTTTTTCCTAAAGAGCTTTTACCTGATCTAATTGCTGCAGATTAATCATAATAAATTTTGGCACCTATAAAATAAATATTAAAATAAATACTATTTCTACAGAATTTCAATTGAACTATCTTTTTTATCTTTATTTTGCAAATTTACTGCAAAATTTTGAAATCTTTTTTATTACTGATGATATTGTGATATATCATGTGTGACCACTGATGATATTGTTGTGTGTGACCACTAATGATATTGTTTGATCTGCATTTTACTTTTTATTGATTGTAATCAATGCAAGCTGTACTGATTGTAAACATCACAAAATCTTTTTAAAAAGTTTTTGATTATTCCTTTAAGGTCGAAGGGTGGAAAATTCTTGTATTTAATGAAATATTCAATTGAAATATATTAATTAGGGTCCAGTAATAGACAATACACATTTTTTCAACATATCAGGGCCATTGTTACCATGGAAACTGAAGTGGGACTAATATGTCCTGTCAGGCAGTAAAAGCTCTTTTTTTAAAAAAAATTTATATTAAATAAAGAAAAACAAAATGTTTGTTATTAAATACATTTTAATTAAATTTATCTAAATGTTATGATATTTTGAAAAACAATTTTTTTATTTATACACAAAAAAAAAAAAAATTACAAGTGGTGGATTTAAAATGTGGTCTTGACTCAATCTTTTCTTTTGAGCAAACATCTTTTTGTAACTTCTTCTAGCTCCTATCATCAATATCGTATTCAATTTTAGAATCTATTTCATTATTTTTAATGTCAGTATCATTATCAACCAACTCATTATCTAAATGCTGCATATAGTTTTCATTAGCCACTGTTCAATTTCAATAGGATCAATAATAACATTTTGTTCAATATGAGAATCAAGATTAAATAATTCAGTTTCACAGTAGGAAGATCTTGTAAAATTATTTCAGCAGCTTCTATAGCACTGTATCGAATCTTATGACTCATATTTGATTGTAATTACACTTAATTTACACTTTATTATTCTAAACAAAAAATATGTTTGGCTTTTAAAATATTAGACCGTAATGCCTGACAGAACTTATTGGTCTCACTTTAATTTTCATAACAAAGTAGTGTATGCAAACCTTTTTAACACTTAAACTGAACTTCAAATATTTAGTTACACATTAAATAAGCTCTAAAAAAATTCCAAACACAAATAAAAGTATGTAAAGATAAATATAATAGGTTTGCTCTTATAAAATAATTAAGCCTAATTTTCTTAAAAACCATCATTAGACATCATATCTAAGATGAAAAATAGTTGATGACAAACAATTAAATGTAATTTTAAAACATGACTAAAAACCTAGTGGAAAGTTATGCAATGTTTTTACAGAAAAAAACAAACAACTAGTTAAAGAGAAAGACAAAAGTTTATGCACAAATAAGTCCCGTCAGTCCACAAAGGGTTAAACTGATTTGCTTCATATATTTTGTATTTATAAATAAATTTTATATTTATAAATAAACTATAAAATTTTACATTTATAAATAAATTATTTACAAATAAGTTTTGTAAGTTTATTTTTAATAAGTTTATTTTATAAATAAGTTTGTTGATTTTCTGTTAAAACTGTTATAATAAACATTTTTATAATTCATTCATTTAATACACTTTTATCTGATTATATAATTAGGCTGGACAAGCAACAGAACCCGAATGTTTGATTCCAGTAGGTTTTGCTGCTGGTTGTGATGAATCACAAGTAATGTGCTTCATATAGTTTCATATCAAATGATTAAAAAATTTTTTTCATTACATAATTATTTTATCATAATGTTTTGAATTTTCTAATTTAGATTGTATTAGCAGGTGATCCCTTTCAACTAGGTGCAGTGCTTCGTTCAGATGTTGCAAATGAATATGGACTTGGAATATCTTACTTAGAGCGCTTGACATTTTTAAAACTTTATGAAAGAAATGAAAAAGACTTTTTTGATGTTGGTGGGTATAATCCTCTTGTAATTACAAAGTTGGTAAATAATTATAGGTGAGTATTTAAAATTAAATAAAAATTTGATATTTTTCATATATTTTTCATGTTGTAAATGCTTATATTATTATTATTATTATTTTTTTTTTCTAAATTTCATGTAAAAAGTTTATTAAATTAAGTTCTGATTGATGTTAAGATCCCATGCTTCATTGCTTCGTCTACCTTCCAACATATTTTATAATCGTGAGCTTATACCATGCGCTGATGAAAGAAAAGTTGATAAGTTTGTTGGGTCTTTTTTTCTTCCAAATAAAGAAGTTCCTTTTGTTTTTCATGGTGTCAGGGTCAGTGTTTTTTCTCAGCAAGTATTAATGAAAAACATGTTTTTTTGCTGAATGATTTCATTGAGTCTCTTTTTTTGTAGGGAGAAGATTTTCGAGAAGGAAATAGTCCTTCTTATTTTAATCCTGCTGAAGCTGTGCAGGTACTTAAGTATGTCCAAATTATTATGGGTGAACAATGTTTACAACAAGATGATATTGGAATTATCACACCCTACAAAAAGCAGGTTTTAAATTTTACAATTTAAAATAATGAAAATTACATATTAAAATAAAACATAAAAAAACTTATTATAAATATTTTTAGGTGGAAAAAATTCGCGTTCTATTAGACCAGTTTGACCTTAATGATATTAAGGTTGGATCAGTTGAAGAGTTTCAAGGACAGGAAAGAGAGTGCATCATTATTTCTACAGTAAATTTGTGCTCATCTATTTAATTTTTTGTGCTCATCTATTTAATTTTTTGACTTTTTTTTTGACTTGCTTTTTGATTTAATTTTTTATATTTTCATTATTATGTGAAAATTAAAAAATGTAGGTTCGTTCAAAAGAAGATTTAGTCGATTTTGACATTCGTCATAATATTGGTTTTCTTAGCAATCCTAAACGTTTTAATGTAGCTATTACTCGATCACAGTCACTGCTTATCATTGTTGGCAATCCTATTGTTCTTTGTTATGTTAGTATTTTCTTTTATTTTTTAATTTTAACTTTTTTTGTCTACTTTATTTTTTATTTTGTTCCTTATTTAAATGGTAATTAATTTTTTTAATTTTATTTTTTAATTTTTTAAGCAAGTCATTAAACTTTTACTTTTTTTTTAAATATTTCTTTTCATGGAATTTTTGTTTACAAGAAGTAAACTGCATAATTATGCAGTGTGATGCCCTACGTTATTACTTAATTTTTGTTTACAAAATGTGAACTACAATCTTATATGGTGTGATGCCATTTTATGAGTAAACGTTTATTTTTTGTTCTTTTACATAACTGTAAATAATTTATGTAACAGTTTACATAAAATATTTACACAATTTAGCAGTAATATATTCTTTATATAACTTCTTTGGTAAATGTGCTTACTGAGATGAAAAGCATTCATCTCACTAAGCATATCTACCAAAAAAGATTTTTTTTTCTGATTATTTGATGTGTTTTTATGTAGGATGCACATTGGTGTGCAATGCTTCAGTATGCAGTTATTAATAGTTGTTATTGTGGTGTTGACTTACCCTCTTTACAAAATTCTCTTATTCAGGTTTCAAAGAAATTTTTTATTCATATCTAAGAATATTACAAGAATATTACATAATTTTCTAAATTAAAAAAAAAAATTATGTAAATAAAATCATTTTGTATTATATATTTGTTTTTTTACATTTTAATGTTTGTATGCATGTTTTTAATTATCTATGTATGTTTGTATGTGTTCAAACTTATTGATATTTGTTATTATCAAAAATTATTATTGGTAATTATTACTAGAAATTATTATTGGTATTACTACTTGATGGTTGTATAATCATTTAATACTTTTATTTTTAATATCTCTTTTTATGCGTATAAATTTATATTTTATAAAAACTTTAATTGTCTTTTTGTATTTTTTACTTGTTAGTATATGTTTTAGCTTTATTTGATACATATATATGTTTTTTCTTGATTGTATTTATCTATATACTTTTTAAAAATTGTAGGAGAACTTTAAACAAGCAGCATTGTTGCTTGGTATTGAATCGAAAAGACCATTGTCCTCAAATTTGTCGAATGAAGTCACAGTTTCATCTTCTAATATTTCTAATGAAAATGAAGTTTTATCCTCTGATAGTTATAAGCCCGATGCATCGTTTGGTTGTTCTATTGAGCCGATCCTGAAAAAACCTATCTATGTAGAGCCCAATTTTGAAAAATTAAATTCAATAAACTCCGAAATCCAGGAGTCTAAAATCCAGCTACATGAATTTTCACCTGGAAAACGATCTAATGCTTTATTACAATCTATTAAAAAAAAAAGTTGCTAATGATTATGTTAAAATTGTTTGGATTCATTTGAAATCACTAGTTTTATTGATTTTTAAAACTTCAAATACATTGATATTTTTTTATGTTACATAAATAGTTTTTGTTTGCTAATATTATAGTTTATATTATCATGTTTTCTTTATTTATGATAAAAATTTTATAATTTTAATATTTAAATGTAAAAATATTTCTATAAATAAAAAAATAAAGTAATAAATACTATTTGAAAATTGAATTAAAAAAAAAATTTGTAGGGATAAAAAAATAAGTATAGTTTTTAAACTTGTATTGCAATCAATTCTTGGTTTTCCATATTACTATGATATCATAAGTGACCTTTCATGGACAGCTAAATCTGCATTTACTGTTATACATACATATATATAGATATATTTTAATGGTATTTATTTCCCTAAGGCTGAGAGTCATTTCAGTCAAGGAGACTACTTTATTGTGTTTACAACCCTGTCTTTATCTCTGAAACATAATATATATGTATATATGGTGTGCATATATTATGGACCCATCAGAAATTTATCAATCAGTTTCCTTTATGCAAGATGGAAAATAAATGTAAATAAAATCAAAGACTCATCAAGAACATTTTTAAAGCATGCCAAAACATATTGAAAAGGTACTTAAGAATAAAGGGCATATAAATATAAAATAAATTTTTAAAATTATCATTTTTACCTATTTTATCATTTTTTCTATTTTTCTATTTTTTACCCCTTTGTTATCCCTTAAATCTTGATTTTTTGAAGAAAAAAAAAAGCAAAATCTCCATTCTATATATATATATATATATATATATATATATATATATATATATATATATATATATATATATATATATATATATATATATATATATATATATATATATATATTTAATATATTTAAAATATGTATATATACATATTTTTCATTTTAAAAGTATTTTAGGCAGTAAAATTTAAAATAATTTTTTTATAAATTAATAATTGTTTTTAAAATTGTCATATAATTTTCCTTCGTTTGAGACCCAACATGATATAAATGACTTTTTTTTTTTGCTGATATTAGGAACCTGTCTGATATTTTAGGATCTTGAACGACCCATAAAAATACTTATTCAAAAAAATGTTAAATCCAGTATTTATTTATTATATAAAACGCATTTAAGAGTTCAGAGCTGACATTTACAAAAAATGTTGTTTTTAGTGCCACCCAATTTTATAGTACCCAATTTATAGTATTTATAGTTTTCAAATTTCTTTTTCAGTTTTTTTTTCTCTCTTCATAAGCAAAAGGTTCCGAGTTCGATCCCCGTCATATCCCTGGAACTACTGCACTCAACTTGTTTCTCCGCGCAGCTGCCTTGTTCGTTAAGGTTTCGGAGTTATAGAGTTGAGAGAGGGTTTTAACCACAAATAAGTAGCCTCTTTGTCTGTAGTGGCCTTCTCGGCCTTGAGGAGGTGAATTAACAAAAGAAAATTAAAAAAAAATGTACATTTTGGATACAAAAAAAAATGTAATTTAGATTAAATAACAAAAAAATATGTGCGCATTTCATTTTTTTGTTATATAATCTATAGATTGATATTTACAAAGCATGTTATGAAACTTAATACTTGTCTATGAATCCTTTCAACTCTAAAAGAGCTTTGATACGTTTTGGCATACTATTTATGCACTTTGAAAGTTAATTTTTTTGCATCTGGATCTCAAAGCCATGCTTCAATCAGTTGTCTGGATCTTAATGCCATATTTGGATCTTTAACCATAAGGAAACCACTCTCATATCTGCGGAATCATCATAGTTTGTAAGACTGTTTTATACTGATCTTGTTTCATTGTCTCTTGTACAATCTAAAGTTATTCGGTACCCCTGCTCAATATACATGACCAAACCATTATGGAAGCTGGGTGCTTTACAGTGTTTACAATGCATTTGGATTCTGCTGTTCTCCTAGTTTTTTTTTCTAAAGTCTCAAGGTAGGTTCATTGCTGACTAAAACCTGAATAAAGCTGTCAATATTGACTTTTCAAGATTGATCTTTCAAATATTAGTAAAATCAATCAGGGTAAGATATTTATGCAAAAGTGTTTTTTAAAAATTTTTAATATTAAAATATTATTTGCTAGTGTCTGTTAAAAACAAATAGAAAATTTACCTTATTCCAGTCATCTTGAAAAAAAGAAGAGTAATTCTTAACCCAGGCAAGATGTTTTTAATTAATTGCTGGCCTAAGTTTTAGCTTCAGATATTTTCTACACTTAAATCATAACTCATAACTTCTCCTTTTTTGTGAAACATTGATTCCTTGGTCTTTCAAAATGCTTTTCAGTTTTATTCCTGGCATTTTACAATTTTGTTTGATTACTTTTTTGATTTTTCTTTAATCTCTACCACATGTTATTCTTTTTCGACCACAGCAGCCTGTCCTCTCTGTACTACTAAGTTGACCCCCATTTTGAGTTTGAAACTTTTTCTTCTAGCTGTAGCCTGCAAGACATTGTCAAGTTTGGCAATACTTCTTTGAGTCTGATCTGTTTCTTGCAGAAGATCATCTACTATAGTTAATTTACTTGGGGAAACATAACATTTTACCCATTAATAATCTAAAAACAACCGTAACATTCAATGAGTTATTATGTGACTGCGTGATTTTAAAGTATACAAAAAAGCAGCTGAAAATTAATTATTTAAGTTATAACGACAGCCTACAATGTGGGTCTCTAAAAATGACTTATAATTTGAGTTATGATAGATAAAATCAACTTGAAGTTTTTAATTTTATATTATTAAAATTTTTAAAAAGTTTAAAAAAAATATATTTTATAAATGTTTCTAATCAAAAACAAAAATGAATGACAGGAAGTTAAATTACACATGAACAGCTAAAGTAAACACCAATAACCTCTACCTATCAAAGAAAATTCAAAAAACAAACAGATTTTGGAATTTTTTTTTTAGTCTAATATTTTAAGCAGGTACTGTATAGATGCGTACATACATACATACCTACATACATACATACATACATACATACATACATACATACATACATACATACATACATACATACATACATACATACATTCATTCATATATGCGCACATACGTATGTACAAATGTGCACTTAGTCTTTTAAATGAGTGTTTATTAATATAATCAAGAAAGTATGAATGTTACACAATTGTTACACAAATTTCTTTGCTTTTTTGGGAAGTTTTATCTTTTGTTTTTTTTATTTATTGTTTTTTACGATTTTTAACTTTGTTATATTATTATATGGGTATAATTTTTTAAATGTGCAAGTATATAGGTTTAATATAAAAAAGGCGAAAGATAAAAAGAAGAATAGTAATGAAAAATTTATTTAGTGCAAAAATGTTACATGCAAAATAAAACAAATAAACCGGTCAAACAAGTAAACCGGTCATTTTGATTTCTACCAAAAACATAGTTTATGTACCAATGAATTTAGGATGCCAGTTCCAGAAAATGAAGGAACAATAAAGAAAATTTTAAAAATATTTACTTTAGACAGGTGAATATATTATATATTTCGGAGTTTCACAATGTAAAGTATTTTTCTTTTACTGTGAATAGAATAAAAAAATTATGCAGTGATAAGTTATTGTCTAGTTATTTCTATACCTTTTGCTTTCTGTATTTTTAGCGAAACTGGTTTGCGTCACCCAAAGGCTTTGTTAGTAGATCAATCAATTTTAGCTGGCTGCCTAGCAGGGTTTTTTATTGGTGGTAGGATTGGTGGTCGTGTTGGAGCAGTTGAACATATTGAAAATACAAAGTTAGAAGTTTACCAATCAGTCACTCATGCACATGTATGTATTATACTGTGTAGGGGAGACAATTTTAAAAAAAAAATTCTCATTAATTTATAATATTATTGTTATATTGCATAAATTTATATAATTTATGTTTAATATAACAATAAAAAGTGTATATTCTTTAGTTGCTATAATAAATTTACCTACAATAAATATAGCACTAAAAATAATTATTGTTAACTTAATGTAAACTTAATTTAATATGAAATTCTGTGTAGTATACAATATATTATAATACAACATTTTACGGTAATTAATATAATACATATACAACCCTCGGAATTAGGGTTGGCATTCGCTAATGCCGACCTAACTGCAGACCTGAAAGTGTTTGAGGTCGGCAAAAAGTTGCCGACCTCTTTTCTATGTTTTATGGTAAGACCTTTGTATCAAATGATTTTTACCGACCTGATGCCTACCTAAAAGATAGAGGTTTTTCCTAATTCCGAGGGTTGCACATATAATAATAAATATAATACAACATTTTATACAAAATATTATTATTTAATATTTTAAATATATATGGGCTATTCCGCAAGAATGGTGGTTGTAACATTTGATACTCTTTAAGCTATTAAAAATAAACTGAAAATGGAAATGACTTGAAACTTTCCAGAAATGTGAAATACTATCATATAATTTAGTATGCTAAAGTTACAGGATTAAAGTCTTAAATTTTTTTCAAAAATTAACTCTACATAGCATGATAGTTTTAGCTTTTACTTTTTACCACTTCTGAAAAAAAAAAACTTTGTCAGACTTAATGCAGCTAATGGCATGGTAAAAAAAAAATCATTTTGTGTGTGTATTTAGCACATATTGATATTATATATGCTGCATTTCACTTTTACTTGAAATTTTACAAGCATTTTTATGTTTTTTTTATTGTGACAATAATAACCGTGATGGTTGTAACGAATAATCCAATATTAAAAAACAACAAATAAAAGGATGAAATCAATGGTGTAAGAAAAAAAGTATAAATGATTATTAAAAATCATATAAATTATGTTAAAAAAATGCACTATATCATTATCAAAGTTCTCAATTATGGCTTTATACGATTTTATTTGATACAATTTTCAACGGTACACAACAGCACTGTAAATAAGCGTCAAAACATGTTTATACAACCCTTACAACTTTAAAACCATGCTATGGTATGATAAAAAGATTTTTTAAATAACCCTTTTGCTTAAAAGTATTTTTAAATAGTTATAAAAAAGAGTTATGGAGTTTAGTATGTGCTTTCATAACTTTTTTGCTTTTTTTTTTTTTCCCTCTTTCTTGTGGAATTGCCCTATATATATATATATATATATATATATATATATATATATATATATATATATATATATATATATATATATATATATATATATATATATATATATATAAATATATATATATATATATATATATATATATATATGTATATATATATATATATATAAATATATATATATATATACATACATACATACATACATACATACATACATACATACATACATACATATCAGGGCTGTGAAGTCAGAGTCATGGAGTCACGACATTTTTAGCGGAGTCGGAGTCGCTAAACAAAATCACAACCCCGACTCCAATAGTAAAACTTTTCGGTATTGCATGTGCATGTACAAAATATTCAATTAACCTTATATTCATATTAAACCTTCAAAGAACTTTTCATAAATATTTTTTAAAGAATTCAAAGAGTTTTTCAAAAATTTTGCTTTAGAGTTGGAGTTGGAATCGGTACTTTATTTTATGACTCCACACCCCTGATATATATATATATATATATATATATATATATATATATATATATATATATATATATATATATATATATATATATATATATATATATATATATATATATATATATATATAATATATTTATATATATATTTATTTATATTTATACAGTGTCTCAAATTATATCAGACCAAACAATTTTTAAAATATTTTTCCTAAAAAAGTGCCAAGTTTTCAGTCCTAAAATAAAAGTACTAAGGTCATTTTTTATTGTCAAAAAAACACATTTTAACATCTAGGCATTGATTTGACCAGGCATTGATTTTGTTTCTTCTGGTTGAATCTTTTCCCAGGCTTCTTCAATTGCCACTTTGAGGTTCTTTTTTTTGGAAAATGACTGATGTTCAATTTTTCAGTCCAAAATTTCCCACAAATGTTCAATGGGATTAACCCTTTCGTGCCGAAGGCGCACATATGTGCGCCTTGGACATACCAATCAAAACACCTCTTTAAAAGTTAGTTCAACCCTTTTTAGTCTTAAATAATAACCTTTTGTGCTTGTAGACATATAAATTGAGCTTACGAAATTTGGAACTTTCAATTCACGGATAGCTTTAATGTTTAAAACACTAAAGATAATTGACAAAAATATATGTAGTTGTTAGACGTTTTCAGTGCAGATGGCTTTGAGAAATAGGATTATAAATGATCCGAATGAAGCTCTTCGAATCCTTGATGAAATGGACGATGTTAGTGATTTGTCTTCTGAGTCTTCAGAGTCTGATGACAACGAATTCCAAGAGAATAAAACTGATATTTGCTCAACAACAGCTCCATTGACTATGGCATTGTCAGCAAGTCGGTCATCATCATCAGAAATAATTTCATCTTCATCATCTGAAGAATATGTTTTTTCCGAAGATGATTCAACAGAAAAAATAGGTGTGGATTTTTCTATTATTAATTCAGGAACTAATAATAAAGGACTCTATACAATAGCATTTGCTGATAACAATGGTACTGTAAATAATAAAAGAAAAATCCGTAAACAACAAACAAGTAAACAACTTCATACCATTAAGACTAAGAAGCCTAATATTAGTAAAGATAATAGAGAATGGAAAAAAATTAAAACTATTAGAACTATTATTCCATTTATAGCAACACCAGGACCAACATTTAGAAGATCTGTAATACCTAATTGTGATGGAAATATCAAACCAATCCATCTCTTTGAGTTGTTCTTTGATAATGCTTTAATACAAAAACTTGTCGCTGAAACAAATAACTATTATTCAAGAAGGTTACAATCTTCTCCGATAAAGCATAGAATGTTATGGGTTGATGTTACATCAAATGATATCAAAGTATTTATAGCAATCTGTTTAGCCATGGGAATGTTAAAACTTCCTCGTATCCATGATTACTGGAGACAAAAGCAATGGTTTTTTGCTATTTCATCTTTTAGTAAAGTAATGTCTCGTGATCGATTTAGACAAATTCACCGTTACCTTTATTTTTGCAACGAGACAGCTGCAATACCAAGGGGTAATGAAGGTTACGACAAACTTTTCAAGGTACGTATGTTGCTAGATGACCTTTGTCCTAAATTCAGAAATCTTTATAAACCAAAAAGAGACATTTGCATTGATGAGAGTATGATACCTTTTAAAGGAAGAATCTCTTTCCGACAATTTATTCCAAGCAAACGTACAAGATTTGGAATAAAAGCTTGGGTAATGGCAGAGTCAGCTACCGGTTACATATCAGAATTCTTGATTTACACTGGAAAAGATATTGATGGACTAAAGGACCATGATCTTGCAGGAACTGTTGTCCGTCAACTAACCCAACATGTTTTAAAACAAGGATACCATCTATATTTAGATAACTATTACACCAAAGTTGGTTTGCTTGAGTATCTTTATGAGAATAAAGTTTATGCAACAGGTACTGCACGAGTTGATCGCAGCCAATTTCCCAAGGAGATTATAATGAAAGCAAAAATGAAGTTGCAACGCGGGTATAGTGATTGGCGAATGTGTGGTCCAGTTTTAGCGCAGGTCTGGATTGACAGCAAGCCTGTTCATATACTTTCAACAATTCACTATCCAAATTATGATGATGAAGTTGCAAACAGTACGGTATATGTAAAGCGGAAAGGAAAAAAAGGGGCAGTTGGTGGAATAAATGTTCCATGCCCCCCTGCAATTAAAGATTACAATGCCAACATGGGTGGTGTAGATTCAGCAGACCAAATCATGAAGTATTATAATTGTGGAAGAAAATCAAGTAAATGATATAGGCGAATCTTTTACCACCTATTGGAAATATGTGTTCATAATGCATTTGTATTAGAGTCTTGGTTTACTGACCAGCGTGCCCGCAGTCATCAAAGTTTTCGTGAGGAACTTATTGATCAATTAATAGGAAGTACTAGATCTAAGAATAGTGGGAGACCTAGTAATTCAAATGAACACATTACACTACGACATACAAATGTTGGAGTTCATAAACCTTTGGTGAACGATAAGCCAAGAGATTGCAAAAATTGTTCTGAAAATGTTCAAAAAACTACTTTAGTTGGTCAGTCCCAGCGCCATTCAAAAGGTATTCGTAGATCACATGTTTTTTGTTCATTATGCAATGTCCATTTATGCCTTGATTCAGTCTTTAATTGTTGGAATATGTGGCATTCATAGTTTTATTTTTAAATTTATATATATATAATTACTTGTGTTGACTAAATATAATAAATAAAATAGCTTGAAAAATTTTTCTTTGCTTTAAACAAAGTGTGGGCTTGTTATTTTCTACTTATCTAAATAAGGAAAGTATCCCATTAAATTAGTTACTTTTCCTTATAGGTATTTTTAATATTTTTATTGAATAACAAAATTAGGTAAAAAAAAAAAAAAAAAAAATTTACGTCACCAGAGAAAAATGTAATTTATTTATTTTCTAGTTATCTATATTAGAAAAAAAACCCATCAAATGAAAGGTGAATAAATTTTGCACCGTTCTACAAGCCTTTAATCACTTCTAAAACAATATAGCTAGCTATTTGAAAGGCTTCATTAGCAAATATTTAAAAGTCGCAATGCTACTTCATCAATATGAAATAATGTCGACGTCATCAGTTCAATTTTTTTACTTTTTTAATTTAATTTTCGGATTCTGAATTTTGCCTGCTTTCCAATAATATATACTTTGTTTAACTTATTTTGTAAGGAAACCCATCTATTTAAGTGTTTACGTGGCATAGTATTGCGTTTTTTAAATCGCCTAAATAAATTCCGGTATGAAAGGGTTAAGGTCCAGTGATGGTGTGGACCATTCCAGGTCATCAACATTATTTTCAGCAAACCATTCCTTAGTTTTTATGGCAGTATGCTTGGGATTATTATCTTGTTGAAATGTAAAATCAGATCCTAGCTGAAGTTTTTGAGCAGATGACTTCAAATTTTGTTTTAATATGTTTTTGTATTGCACCTAAGCCATTGTGGTATCAATAAATAAGAGTTTTATGATACCTTTCCAAGCCGTTGAACCCCATTCCATCACATTACTGCCACCATGCTTGACAGTTCCTCTCACGCAATTTAATTTTAGGCTTATCCAGCTTTTCTCCAAACTTTATGGGCTCCATCAGATGATTTTAATTTAAATTTCAATTCATTGCTTCACAGGATCTTTTTCCAGAAACTTAACAGCATGTTTTTTGAACTTCATAACAAACTCCAATCTTCTTTGTACATGTTTCTTACTGATATATGATTTATTACGAACAAGTTGTCCTTAAAATTCTTGGTCTCGGATACAATTTCTGACTGTCTGATGGGATAATTTGATTCCATAATCCTCTTCAGCTTGCTCAACAAGTTTTGGAGCAGAAATAAACCAATTTTTCTTGACTTGTATAATTAAGCTTCTATCAAAACTCTTTGAAGTCTTTTTTTTTGAAACCTTTTATTATTGTGATATTTATTTTATAATATCACAATAAATATTATGATATAATTTTATTATAATGATTTTATCTTTATCTTTTTGCAACAAAAAGAAGACTTTTAAGAGTTTTTCTGAGCAACAGTCCATTTATTTCAACAGTGACATTTACCTCCAGCCATTTTACTGAAAAAAACATAATTTAAGTTTTTTATTATGCAATTTCATTAATTGTAAAAAAATTTGCTAAAAAATTCAGTTTTAAGTGTTTTAAAGAACAGAAAAAGTTTAAATACTTTTTTTTTTAAAAAAAGTTGTTTTTATTATTTGATAGATTGCCTGCCTCAACCAAACCCTCAGTCGATGTTGTGGCACTTCTTTGTAGCAGCAGGCTATAAGATAGTCAATTTACCAGCACTCCCATGTAACAGCAGGCCATAAGATAGTCGATTTAGCAACACTCCGCTCATGTTTTACAGTAAAAAAAAAAAACAAAAAACATTCAGTATGTTTTTAAAAACATTCAGTATGTTTTTAAAAACGTTCAGTATGTTTTTAAAAACGTTCAGTATGTTTTTAAAAACGTTCAGTATGTTTTTAAAAGCGTTCAGTATGTTTTTAAAAACATTCAGTATTTTTTTAAAAGCATTCAGTATGTTTTAAAAATGTTCTTGTCTTTTAATTTGCGTTTTTGTGGTTTTTTCAAAAAACAATAAATTTAATCAGTTTCCTCAATTAAATTAATGTGTTTTGCTATAATCTAACCTTATATATGTCAAATCAGATGTCATAGAGTAGCTTAGTGTTGTCTTTTACAACAAACTGTAAGTTAAAAACCTTTACTGAGGAATATATATATATATATATATATATATGTATATATATATATATGTATATATATATATATATATATATATATATATATATATATATATATATATATATATATATATATATATATATATATATATATATATATATACAGATGAATCCATTAAGTGAAGTTTAAGTGACATATTATATTACATATAGTTTGAGTGATGTATTACAGCCTGAGTATTACAGCCTAGACTTTCATAGCTTTTCTTCATATTCTTTATTAGAAATTCTACTGCCATGCTACTTTCTGAACTTGTGTCAGAGTGTAATGTGTCAAAGTCCTGATTGAGTAGCAGCTTAACTGTGGTCCAATGAAACACCTTCTGTTACAATTGCAGAACTCAATTTGGGAAAGTTCATTGCATCACTATCTTTGTCAAGTACTTTTACAAACTGTTTGATGAGGCCTATTTTTATATGTAAAGGTAGAAATGTAATCTTGTTTGCTGAAACAAGTGGAGAATCAGCAACATTCTTTAGTCCAACAGTTAAATCACCTTGCTTAGACCATACTTTCTCTTTGTAATGGCTATGTCTTGCTCGTGAATCCCAAAGGAGAGGAAACAAGAGAACTTAGTGTATCCTGCTACAAGCAGAGTTGTTCAGTTAGGATTACACTGACTTTCAGATCAACACATATAATCCACTTATGCTTATTATACTGTATGGCATTTATAATATTTTTCAGATTTTTTGTTGGTTTTCTTGCATGATCAATGAATATACAACAGGCACGGATGCCAATATGTAACAATATAGCTTTAACACTTGTTTTTGAGGCATCAGTAAAAAAGATGTCATTCTGTAGAATTGTATTCCTGTTCAAAGAATTGAAATGTATAGGATAAAGTGATATTCTATCACTTTTTTGTAACAAGTTTTTCTCTTTTAATCCTGATGCTTGCAGCTCACTATGATTTTTAGTGCAGTGTTCAATCAATTGGAACATTTACACTGTAAAAAAAAATCTTCACAACATAAAAAGCTGAAGTAGTTGATTAATATTAAAATATTTTCAAACTGCAAAATATTATAAAGGTCAAAAGTTTCTGAAGCCAGTGTACACTGAATAAAAAAGAAAATAAGTTAGGGAACAAATTAAACCCAAAATGAAAGAAAAGAAGTGGCAAAAAGCTTTTTTTTTCCAAGGTCAGAAAGATTTTAAAAGAAAATTTTCCAGGAAGATTTGCTACTTCAAAACTGGTAAAAGTGCAACTCTACTATGCTCCAATGTGAATGTTTCTATGACTGTTTGGAGAAAACTAAAGGATTTAGGTTTTAAGACCTGCTAGCTTGCCAGAAAACTCAAATTAACAGCTGCAATGAAAGCAAAGCATCTGAAGTTCTAGAGATCAGAAAGTTGGTATTACTTTATCTCAAATGATGCATCATGTTCTAAAAAATAAAAAAAGGCTAAATAAATATACAGATGTTTACAATGATATTTAAAATGTTTAATTTATTGTTAATTTTTGCTTTGTTGATGAAAGGCTGTTTGTGTGGTTGTTTCATCCTATCTGTGTCATTCCAACTGTTAAGCAAAAATGATGATCTTGTCAGTCATCAATGGCAAATGGATATCTGTGTGTGGTAAAAGGTATAATGAGACAAGATCATTACAAGAAGTCCTAGTTGAAGTCCAGAAGTTGATTGCACAGCTCAGAGAATGATTTCTAAAGAGGGACCATTTATTTTAATTTAAACTTTTACAATATTGTAATGATTATAAATGTTGTAATAATACAGTGACTATTTTTAGTAAATAAAAAAAAAGATGTTAATTATGACCTTTAGCCCATAAATGCAATGATGCCCCACTAATTTCTATTTTAGTATGGTGTCATCAATGTTTCTTTTTATTTGTGTATACAGTAAAATATCACTTTTGATATCATATTGAAAAAGAGATATCATATTAATATCATATTGAAATATATAAAAACTGGTAAATAAGATGCTGATAAATATACATAAAAGAGATCCCACACATGAGAAAGGTAGATAAAAAAATTGTTTTCATCGTTAATTTTTTTTTCTCTAAAACTAATAATATTTAAATTTAAATGAAAATTGTGCAAATCCGCAGGATATGTATACAGTTTGTTTATTTTGATCACAACCCACCATTTAATATAAGTACACTTATTTTTGTTTATTCCTCAATATGATGATGTAAGATATCATGTTATCATGTTTTGTATCAACCTACTGTAAAAATAGTGTAATATTTATTTTTCTCAATAAACTTTTTTTTTTATCTAAGAGACAATACCATGGTAGAGTTATTTTGGGATTTGTAAAAAATGGATGCAAGTTTGGTTGGAGAGCTGGCTTATTCTCAGGGTTCTACAGGTATTTATAAACTTTACATTAACTGCTAGGGGAATAGATTTTTTCTTTTTTCTTAAATGCACCCTGAAACAATAAAACTTGAAAAATTTTTTAATAAACTTTGTTTTAGATTTGGACTAGTTAAAAAAAGAAATTCTTTGTTCTAAACAAAAACTAAAAAGCATAGAATAAGCGCTCTTCATAGTCATCTTCAATCATAGTGTTCTTCCTGTTAGCCATATAAAGGCAGTAAATTTTGTAATATTAGCCATAAATAAGTTTCAAGTTAAATTACAATATATTTATAAATATATTAATAGAATATTTATAAATATATATTGTAATTTAACTTATACTGCATGTTTAAAAAAATATATTTATAATATATTATAAATATAGTATTCTTTATTTAAAATAGTTTAAAAGTTATTCTTTTTCCTATATTCTATTCTTTATTCTTATTTTTTTTCATAGTTTTGTCATGGTTGTTTTAAGTGAGATAACAAACACCAATGATAACGTAAACCTAATTGGTGCTGCAGGTACATTAAAGATATTTTTTGAAAAGTTTATAATATTTAGTTCATACTTTCACTGTCATCATTGTTGATATATGCAAGTGATATATGCAAGTGATATATACAAGTGATATATGTTGATATATGCAAGTAATATATGTTGATATATGCAAGTGATATATGTTGATATATGCAAGTGATATATGTTGATGTATGCAAGTGATATAAGTTGATATATGCAAGTGATTAAGTGTTCACAATACTATTCTGTAGCTTTTTTTAATTTTTATTATAAGAACTAATAATACCTAAATTCTGACTGAGAAGAAAATGAATATAATTAGCCAAATTCATTTGACGCGGTCCGCACACTTATGTTTACGATGTAGGGAAAAAAATAAAAAATGGTAGCTTCTCAGTTGGATAAATAATTAAAAACAAGTGTTCTACATTCTAATATTTATACTTTTTCTGGCTAGATTTTTAAAACCCTTCAATTGTGTTGTGCTTCTGCTTTGTGTTTTATAATAATTTTAAATCAAAAGATTCGAATGGTCTACTCAAATTACTATTGTTTACCAAGATCAGAAAATGTACAAAAAATCTATATAAAGTTGTTTAAAACAAGTTTATAAAAAGAGAGATGTTGTTTAAAACAAGTTTATAAAAAGAGAGATGTTGTTTAAAACAAGTTTATAAAAAGAGAAATGCAAACATTTTGCCAGACATTATTCCAGTTAAACAATATGAAAAAAGATTAAAAGGAAACTAAAATAAAACTTGAATCAATCATAAAAACAAAGTGATATGCTGAAACAAAAATACAATTCAGCAAAGAGAAAGTTATAGTTAAAAAAAAATTATATATAGAACCCTTCATATATACAATTTCAAAAATAAAATTTTCAAAATGTTTAAATTGTTTTCATCTCGAAAAAATTACAATGGGAACAAACTTTAAGTTTTTTATAAATTTCCTTAATGGTTTTCACATAACAAAATCAGATTGCCAAATATGACTTTTAACATAACAAAATTAGATTGTAAAACTTGATTTCAAGATAATTTTAGTTTTTCTTCTTATTTCCAACCATATATTGAATTTACTGTTTCTTTAACTATGACTTATTATTATTATTATTATTATTATAATGTATTCTTTTGTCTAATTTAAAAATGTTTGATGTATTAGTCTCTAGCAGGTATGATTAAAAAACACTAAGTTTTGCATCTGCACACTAAATCTGTAGCTGGCATTGGACATGACATTGAGGAAAATTTTCTACTTGTTATTTATGGCACAACACAATCAACACAGTTTTGAGTTTTCTAGTCTAACAAACTTCTTCTATCAGGGTCACATATCTTTATCAGGGCTACAACCATATTTATTTTTGATTAGGCTAATAAAGTATAGGCATTTTTCAACTTTAGCTTTAGAAATAAGTTTTCTAATAATTTACCTTTTTGAATTTTGGCCTAAATGCCTAGATGGCCTAAATGGCCTAAATAGATTAGTTAGGCCTAAATAGAGAGATAAGCCTAAAAGGTCTAGGCCTGGTGTAGAGGCCTGGTCTTATTTTCAAAAACATTCCAATATAATATAAAACTTTAAAAGTTTCCCAAAAAAACAAAGCAAATTAAATAGTCAACCACCTGTAATTTTATGTTTTCTGTAATCATGCCTTTTTTGTGTGTTTTGTTTTATGTTTATGTAATTAATGACACATTGTTTTGGAACCATGCGGTTACTAAGGTCAATATTTACAATACCAGTATCAAAACGCTGTCTATTAATGAGAAATATGCTATTCCTTTTAAACCTTTATAAGTGCTTTGTACATCAGTATTTTCAGTGTTATTTAGGATGATATTAGCGACAATTTTGGTATTATTTTTAAAAGTGTTATTTTTTCTCAAGTATTATTATCATTTGAATCTTCTATGAGTTTATTGATATAGAAGCCAATGTTTTCAATTTTAGTGTTATCTATAAGTAATATTAAATCAAATAATGAGGTATTAAAACAAATACAATCTGATTAAACAAAGCCAGTTCTTTGTGAATATTTGTAATGTAAATGTTAACAGACAGATGATTCGCGTTCAAATTTCAATTTCATCAGTACAAAATAAACACGTTACAGCTAAACAGCCATTTTTTTAAAGTGTCATTTCAATTTTTAAACAATTAATTATACATCTTTTTAAAAATAGTTTAGTTCTGGATCTGCTGATATAGCAATTATGTCATCTCTTTTTTGATTTTTTAAGGACTCAGTTATTTTTAAAAAATGGTTACACTTTGTAGCTGTTCTATGCAAGATAGAGCCCAAATCTTTTCTTTTATAGTTTTCATTGCAGTTAGTATTTAATCATTATTGTGTGTAAAAAAACACAAAAGTGAAAGTAAGCGAAAGTGCACAACTTACTAGAACTAACAGGGCAACTGCAATTTTCTATATCAGGATTAAATCAATCAAAAAAGAAAACAACTGATCTCAAATAAGCACTATATAATTTTATACTCTTAGATTTAATGCATGCAAAATTTAACCAGGTAACTATTTTAACTTTGTAGCATTCTTTATGCTTTTTCAGGAAGCCTGCAGTTCCCTTCCTTTTTATGGTAAATATATTTGTAAATGACATCTTTACTAATTTTCTTATTGTAAAATATCTTGTTTGATGACCATTCAGCTTCAATTTTAGGTATTTTAAGTGAGACTGCATTGAAAATACAGGTTTGCTATTCAATAACAATATTCAATAGCCTATTAGGCTTCAGTTTATTTTTTAGCTTTAAATAATATAAACATGTGGTAATTCCTTGAAAGTATCACATATAACTCTTTTTCTATCTTTTTTAATCATTTACATTTTTAATCATGATAAATTAGAAACTCATAGCACCGGCGACAGTATTGTTTAGTTGATTTTTTTTAATAACAAAGTAACCATCTTTACTTTTTTCCCTACAGCGAATTATCATTGAATTATCACCGAGACCAGGCCTCTGAAATGAATTTGGCTAATAATCAAAATTCATAAAAGTATTGTTTATTCTGTGATACTAACTTATAATAATCAACTTCTTCACACAGTGGTCTAGTTTTTTAATGTTTTTAACCTAAAGGTCATCTAACCTAAAGGTCATCTAACCTAAAGGTCATCTAACCTAAAGGTCATCTAACCTAAAGGTCATCTAACCTAAAGGTCATCTAACCTAAAGGTCATCTAACCTAAAGGTCATCTAATCTAAAGGTCATCTAACCTAAAGGTTATCTGACCTAAAGGTTATCTGACTTAAAGGTTATTTGACTTAAAGGTTATCTGACCTAAAGGTTATCTGACTTAGAGGTTATCTAACCTAAAGGTTAAAGGTTAAAAGGTTATAACATCTAATTAATCAGCTTCTACTTAATTGACCTACTTTTATCAAACTTGGATTGGTATTAGGGATGTAATTAGAAATAACTGATTTGGTACTTCCAGAGGTGTTCTACCACTAGCCTTATACCGCATTTACAAAAAACTGTACTAAACTTTATCAGGCAAACTAGATGGATTAAAATCCTGAGGTAATAAAATATTTTTTGAATTTTTATTTAATTACTTTTAGAGGAAACAAAATTTTCTACTGACTTGGAGCTAAAGGTTTACTACCTCTTTTAAGCAAGACAGAAAATAAAAATAAAACATACCATACAATAATACTAACATGCTTTGTGCAAAATTTAACAGTTTTAATTAGTTTAGTTGTTATGTTAATATTTTCTCAATATGTTAGTCGTTAATGTTTTCTCGATATGTTAGTCATTATGTTGATGTTTTCTCTATATTTTAATTGTTATGTTAGTTCAAATATTGCTAATATAATTAGCCTTACTTTTTTTTTAAGCTGTTACTGGCGTTGTTTATAATTGTTTTAGTGGATGGAGGAAAATGATTGTTGGAGCAATATTAGGAACAGGGATGAGGTATTTTTTTAAAGTTAAATTTAAAGTTAAATTTTTTAACTTCAAATTACTTTCTTTGTTCAAGTTTTTGAAGTTTTTTGTTTTTAGACAAGTTTATTTTATATTTTTCAATATCATAGTTTATTGTTTAATTTATAGCCTTCCTTTTGCTGGGTTAATTGAAGCAGTTCGTTTTATAACACCTGAAGATAAAAAAGCAGATATAAACGTGTTCAAAATTCTAAATTATCAACCTGTTGTTAATGATAAGCCAACTTTACCCAGGTTGAAAAACATTTAATTTCATTATAAAATTTTAAGAATTTTTTATTTTAACATTTTTTTTACAAAAAAATAAATAAATTATTTATTTCAAGTATTAATATTATTCTTATAACATTTTAAATGGGAAGAAATGATATATAATACAAATTATACTTTATGCAGATAAAATATGTTAGACTATAAAAACTGGTTTCTTTAAAAGTGGTATTTTCAATCTTTTTATTGCATTCAATACATGGTATATAATTTCAGTAATTGAAATAGATAAATTATTGCTTAAAAAGTATTTACTAAAAAACTATATGGTTGACAAAACTAATTATGTGCATAAAATATGCATTTTGCTGGGGAGACTTAAGAAACATTCCTAGAAACACAAATCTTTATGTTATCTCTTAATGCTATTTTACAGCTCTAAAAGTCAGTTTAATGATCTTTCTGAATTCTTACTACAAAATTACTTATTAAGTGCTTATAAATATATTATATTAAAATACTAAATATATCTTATTAAAAAGAAGGTAAAAGAATATGCAAAGAAGAATAAAAACTAACTAGGTGTCAAGACAAAAAAATGTTTCTCATTTTCTTAAAATGAGACCTTTAGGTGCAATTTTAGTACAGAGTAGTAAAAAGTCATCAGCCTATTCTTTTTTTAATGTTTTCTTTTAAGTGTATAGTATACTTGAATATTTAACTCATAGTTGGTAAAAAGTATACACTGAACATTAAAACATTAAATGCAAAACTGTTAAAGTCAAATACAAAACATTTTAAAAAGTATTCCAAGTCATAGGTTGCTTAAAAGTATATGGTGCCAAACAGCAACTGGTTTCCATCTGATTGATAAACTAGGAAAAGATCTTTAATCATGTGGAGAAACAGCCCAAAAATTTTAACTTTTAAATATTAAAATATTTTAACCACTTTAATTAGTTAAAACTATAAACTATAAATATTAAAATATTTTAACCACTTTAATGAGTTAAAACTATAAACTATAAACTATAAATATTAAAATATTTTAACCACTTTAATGAGTTAAAGAAAACTATTTTAATATGTTCATGCTGACAATAAAACGCATGTTATTTTTAAAGAGTATTTAATTTTATTGCAAAAAGCTATAAAACAACAATAAAACAAAATGCAAAGTTGTTTTAACAATATAAAGAGCTTGTGTTAATATAAAATAACTTTATGACACTGTTTTATTTCTGTTTTATACAGTTTATAACCTTAAAACAAAAAAATGTGTTTAAAATAAAACAAAGTAAATAAATAGAATTGTTTTGATTATCAAATTAAAACATAAAACTTTAAACTTCATATTTAAAACATGTCTAGAGACCGTACAAGTCTATAATCTATTGACCGAATGAGTAAGATCAAAGCGAAAAAAACATTAGATACCACTTTTTTTTTAATTCATTGTTTCTTGATCTAATGACTATTAAAAATTTAAGTATAATTAAGTTTTTCATTCAAATAGCATTTAAATTGATGTTTTCATTCAATTTTTTTATTCTAATTGTTTTGCAGTAAAAAGTGAAGCAAAAAAAATTTGGTTTAATGAATTGAAAATTTCCTTAATTTTAAGAATATGCTTAAATTATTTTTTTAGAAGAAAATTTCTTTGAACAGAAGTAAAATAATTTATAAATTTTAATTTTTTATAATTTAATTTTTATTTTAACTTTTGCAGCTTTTTACTGGTTTAATGTTTGCAATAGAATGTTTCTACTTTTAAAATTATTTTCAAGAAACAAAATAAATTAGCTATTCAAAACATTTACAATTAAATAATACTTTCTTCCTCACATGCACTATGTTCTAAATCTGATACTGTTATTGTGGCTAGATATATGTTTAACTTTCAACAACGATTCTTGCAATACTGGGTATTAAGGACACCGCTGAATTGAATTTATAATTATTGAGCGTTTAAATTCTTTTAAATTTTTCCAATTTTTTTTTTAATTTCAAATTTCAATCGCAAAATTATTGGAATAAGATAATTTTAGAAGGCTAAAATTCAATTGTTCAAATAGGTTTCTTCTTAAATAAAATTCCTAAAAACAATTTGCGTATTTATAGAAAATGTTTGATCTCGATATCGCTTTAAACTAAATATAAAAAATGGTATCATGTTTTTTATATTCTATTTGAGATTTCTTGTTAAAACAGTTTTTAGTTAGCAGTTTTTATTATGTGTTAACAAAATATAAGATATAAATAGAAACATTTGTATGGCTAACTTTTGCGAGTCTTTGAGTATATTAAATAAATTTAATAGTTTTTATAACTGTAAGTTACTGTAGTAACTTAACTGGTTGATTTAATTTAAAATGTAAATTTACCGTGGTGTACTTTTTCATTCAGTAAATCAAACTGAATATAACTGTAAAATAGTATTGGCTTCCACACAGAGATTTAAAGTAATTTAAATTCAAAAGCACTTTATGTTGAATAAAATCTCAGTGCAAGAGAGCATGCTTATACTTCTATTCAAAAGATAAATTTAGCGTGACCCTTAATAAAAAAGTTAGACAAAACATTACTTTTAAGAATGGCTAAAAAAATGCTAAATTAGAAAAGAAAAAAAAATTAACAAAAAAACAAAGAAATCACAAAAATATTTTTTAAAAAGAAAAAGCTAATTGTGAAAGTCTGAAAAGCAATTGCAATTCCTGATCGCAATACGCTTAATTTGAGCCCTGTACAAGTAAAGTGGTAATATCGTTATGGTAGTATCTTGGGAAAAAACCACATTGCCAACCATTTTCTCAAAATATAAGCCAAGCTAGATGTATAATGCTGATGAATATATAATGTCGATGTATTTTTAATGCCTATGAATTTTTAATGACAATGAATTTTCAATGCAGATGAACTTGGTTTTATTAGCTCAATCAATACTCTTTAAGAAAAAATAGGATTGGTATCCATTATCGAAATTGGGGAAAACTTTTTTTAAAGGCTAAAGTTAAGCCTTCAATTCACTCATGCAACTGTTGCATTACATTTGAGCCAGATTTATCCAGTTGTCAGTATGCTTGAGCAATAATGGAATGGTATGATGCTAACAAAGTTGAGTTGGTGTCTAAAATTGTTATGTATATGTGTATATGTTATGTATGTATATGTTTATATGTTATGTATGTATATGTGCATATGTTATGTATGTATATGTGCATATGTTATGTATGAATATGTGCATATGTTATGTATGTATATGTGTATATATATTAAAGCACTATCAGCATCAATTTTATTCTATTAGTTTGGATGTTGGTAACGTAATTAATGATCTTCAGATATCTCTTGCAGACCTTAATGAGATCAATTTGCCAAAAGAAGTTGAAAAATGTAAAATTGAAATGAATCAACAAGTTGAAGAGAATGAACACGGTGTTATACAGGACACCAATTTAGTAATGAACAAATGATTTTGTGTTGTGTCTTAATATAAAATTAATAGATATTCAAATGTCTTTTTACTTGAAATTTTTGCGTTTTTAATGTCAAAAAGCAACAACAACATAAAAATAAAAGCATATATAGTTTGAAGATAATGATTTTATTATACAAATATTAAAATTAATTTTTTTTTTATAGTTCATGTTCAATTTTTTTAATTTTGAATTGTTAATTATAATCTAATATAAATATCTAAAAATTAAATTTTAAGGAAATTTATATTAGGTTAAAGATAATTTTTTTTATTGTTATTCTTTTATTATAGATTAATAGAAATTTATTTTAATTAAATAAGTTTTTATTGACTTGTTTTTTCTGTTATCATTTTTTATTTACACATAATAAATATAATTGCGTATAATAAAGTTTATATGCATTTAAATTGTACATACTTATTAAATAGTATAAGTATACATATTTATACTATTAATACACACAGTGTAAATATTATCAATTGTAATACTTTATTCTTATTTTGTTATTTTTCATTCTAAACATTATTTTCTATCTGTACTTTAGTGCCCTATTATTTTTTATCTCCCCTTACATTACTATTTATTTGTATGTTTATAATGTTTTTAGTTATTTGTTTTATATCTACTAATACATTTTTATTATTCTCTATGTCTATATCTTGTTATTTTTTTTTTTATCTGTTGTATCTATACATTATCTGTTATATCTATACATTATCCGTTATGCCTATACATTATCTGTTGTAACTATACAATATCTGTTAAATCTATACATTATCTGTTATATCTATACAATATCTGTTAAAATCTATACATTATCTGTTATATCTTTACATTATCTGTTATATCTATACATTATCTGTTAAAATCTATACATAATCTGTTATATCTATACATTATCTGTTGTAACTATACAATATCTGTTAAATCTATACATTATCTGTTATATCTATACATTATCTGTTATATCTTTACATTATCTGTTAAATCTATACATTATCTGTTATATCTATACATTATCTGTTATATCTTTACATTATCTGTTATATCTATACATTATCTGTTAAATCTATACATTATCTGTTATATCTATACATTATCTGTAAGTCTATATCCTATTACTTTACATCTGTTTATTATCTCTCTATATTCACCTATACATCTGTTTATTATCTCCCTATACAAATTGCACTTGATTTTATTTCATTTCAATTTCTTTTTTA
>NC_088932.1:2852500-2982500 GCF_038396675.1 Hydra vulgaris | reverse complement strand
CAGTGTTTTAAAAGTGCTGACAACTTTCAATGACATGATGCCAGCTATTAAAAAAACTCTTTAAGAATTTGGACATTATTGGTCTAATTATTTAGAAACGAGTATTCCTGCAACTTATGCAATTATGAAAAAGGCTATGGATGCCGTGAGTGATCATTGCGAATGGAGGAAAGTTTTATTCATGGTCATTTGCTTGAAGAAATTGAAAAAAGAGATTCTTAAAAAGTGTCCAATCTTAACTCTTAGTCTGCTGAAATTTCTTAACAATCCAAGAGTTAAATACAGTTCTTGAAGAGTCAATAATGTCCCCACACTTGTCCTCAAATAAAGAAATTACTGAAGAAGCAACTCTGGCTTAAACATTATTTCTCTTCTTTCAGTAATGATGAAAGTGATGGTATAGAAATTCCAACTAAAGCTAAGCAGACAGTTGAACAGGCTTCCAATGCTCTGAAGTTACATCTCGGTTCCCTCAAGGTCAAACAACTCTAAACATTGTGCAAAACCCTGTAGAGCTACCAACAAAAAAAAAGAAAATCCAAGAGACAATAAATCCAAACCACTGATCCAAGTGATTTGATGGCCAAAGAATTCAACAGCTACATTAAGACAGGATTCAAATTAGAAAAGTTATGCCAGTTAGAAGATGCATTAAAATTATTTATGCCAACATTGATTCAATGTTTGCGAATTTTTTAATTTTAAGCAACCATGGTTGTAAGAGGGGAGAGAAAATGACAGCTGCTACTTTGAATGACTTAAGTCTTTTGGAAAGTTATTTTAAAAAAATCATTAGTTTGATAAATGTAGAAAATTTATGATTCATAGTTAATAATGAAAATTTATAAAACACAAATTTTTCTGAAAGTTTCACATTATTTTAATAGTTTTTTTTAACTGTTTTGAAAAATATTGTTTTTTTTGCTTTCGTACAGGTAATCTCAGTAAACTACCTTTTATAGTATATATTAACAGTAATAAATTATATATGGACTGAGAACCGAATTAAAAAAAAATGCCAGAGGTTCTGAAAGTATGTTTAATCTAAGAAATGGGAAAGGAGGAATCTTAACAAATTAGGAAGTTGAAGTTTTGAAAAGTTTTTAAAAATTTTTTCCTTCTTTCTAAGACTGCACTCTTTTCAATGTTATTTGTGATCAAATTGACACAGCCCTTTCTTTTTATTTTTCAACCAATATATTATTATTGGTGACTTTAGTGAATATCACACCAAATTGTTTGGCTCTAGTAACACTGACCATGTCTGGCACTATAGCTCAAAACGCCTCTATAAACCTTTTATTCACCTATGTATGAAATACTGCTGATATACTTAGTATTGTTCTTTTAATTAGGCCAATTCTAATTTTGACAAGGCTCAAAAGTACATTGTAAATGTTGTTGGATTAGTTCTAGGTATTTAAAGTTTGTTTTTTATTTTTTTAAGTCTACAAATTAGTGTTTCTCAAGTTACCTAATGTCACTCATCCCATTAACTCAATTTCACATAACTTGTCATTCAGATTAATTGCATCTTTTTACTATAACCTTTTTCATACTTTAAACCTCTATTTATCTAGTTTTTTTTTCACAAAAATCTGTTTTAGAACCCAGTTCTCTAGTTATAATTTTTTCATAACTCATACAACATTCTTTTAAGTCTTCTGTTAAAGGGATCCCAAACCTCCAAGACATGTTGTATTCATATTAAAGAGAATGATAAAAAAAAGTTTAGGCTAAATTTTTTAAATTAAAACAAAAGAATAAATGCATGCCAAGAAAAACTAACTTTTTTATTTTAGTCAAAAATCACCTTCTCGGTTTTTTTAAAAGTTGACATATTATATACCGCAACCTACTGACTTGATAATTTTTTCAAGCGTGTTTTATTCCTATAAGTTTTAGTACATGGTGTCATCGATTTTTTTGTTTGTTTACATAATCGATTTTTTACACAAACAAAAAAATCAATAATGTCATGTACTAAAACTCTTAGGAATAAATCGCGCTTGAATAAATTATCAAGGCTGTAGATTGTGGTGTATATTATGCTGACTTTTTGGCCTTCAACAAAAGTGAGAAGACAAGCTTCGACTAAAATAAAAAAGTTAGTTTTTCTTGGTATGCATTTGTTCCTTTGTTTTAATCAAAAAAATTTAGCCCAAATATTTATTTTATCATTCTCTTTAATATGAACACAACATGTTTCAGAGATTTGGAATCCCTTTAATCATTTTCTTGTTTTTTTAACTTCTTCCTTTGTTTTTTATTAACTCACAACTGAATTAGTGGTTGCTTGCAGTCTTGTTAAAGTAAAAAGTTAAAATCTAAATCTTTAGTATAAAACATTTGGTTCTATATGTCATGTATATATATATATATATATATATATATATATATATATATATATATATATATATATATATATATATATATATATATATATACACTGAGGCATATTCGTTTAGGCGCATCAATTTTTTTTTCTTTATCTTAATTTTTTTCTATGTATTGTCAACTGATATGCATGCAAGTTATTATCAAAATAATTGTTGTGTTGTGGGCTAATAAAAACCACAAAAAATTTTTTTCTATGTGTCTTTAATAACGTGAGAGTATGTTTGATATACAAAAGCACATTTTTTAATTGGAATATATCTATAGACGCAATCAGGTTATTAACGGTAGTTATTGATTTTTAATCACTTTTACACAATAAATTGATAAACTTTAGTGTAATTTGATCTTTTGCTCTGCAAGTATCATTTTTATTGCATTTTAGGAAATGCCTAAAGGAAAGTATTTGACAGATGCTGAAAAAATACAAATTAATTTATATCGTGGCTCAGAAATCTCACCAGCTCTTTCTATACGAGAAATAGCAAGAAAAGTTGGAAGATCTGACCATGTTGTACGAAACTGCATTGCAAAAGGTGACAATTACGGTGTAAAAAAAGCAACAATCGGCAACAAAGTATTAACAAATCGGCAAATTAATCGAATTTGCTTCGAAGCAACCAAAAATAAATTGAATGCAACACAAATAAAGGATAACTTATTATTGCCTGTCACCAATAAACATGTCGCACATATTCTACGTACAACACCAAACGTAAAGTGGAAGAAACCACTGCAAAAACCAATGTTAAAAAAACACCATAAAATTGCTAGATTACAGTTTGCTAAAAACCATATGCATTGGACTCATGAGTGGAAAACGTAAAATTTTCAGATGAAAAAAAGTTCAATTTAGATGGTCCGAACTCTTACAGTTGTTATTGGCATAATCTAAGAGGAATAAATGACCCACAAACAAAACGAAATTACAGAGGAGGAAGTTTAATGGTTTGGGGTGGATTTTCTTATTCAGGAAAATTGACTCTGTGTTGTGGTTTACCTAAAATGAACTCGATAAAGTATACAGAAATGTTAGATGATGTTCTCATAGCTTATATGGATGAAAAATGGACGATAATGCCATATTTCAGCAAGATAACGCTGCAATTCACACATCTAGGCATTCTATGATCTGGTTTACAGACCACAACATCCCGGTTCTCGAATGGCCAGCTTGTAGCCCGGACTTAAATCCAATCGAGAACGTGTGGGGAATGCTATCAAGAAAAGTTTATGACGCTAAAGCAGCGGGGCACCAATTTAAAACTGTTACTGAGTTAAAGTGTAAAATCCGTGAAGCATGGTCCGAGTTGGATCAAACTACACTTTAACGACTAGTGGAGTCAATGAAAGGCAGAATTTTTGAGGTGATCCAGTGTAATGGAGGACATACGCATTACTAATTTCCATCTTTTAATGTCAAAAATATGACTGCGCCTATAGATATATTCCAAATAAAAAATGTACTTTTGTATATCAAACATACTCTCATGTTAATAAAGACACATAAAAAAATTTTTTTTGTGATTTTTATTAGCCCACAACACAACAATTATTTTGATAAAAACTTGCATGCCTATCAGTTGACAATATAAAAAAAAATTAAGATAAAGAGAAAAAAAATGATGCGTCTAAACGAATATGCCTCAGTGTATATATATATAAGGGTGATTCTAAAAACAACTTTTTTTGAAATTGTCTGCTACCACCCTCTAAATGTTTTCTATGTAGTAAATTAATACTAAATTTAAAAAATTTTTGAATAAAAAAAAGTTTTAGGGGTCGCTCAAGACCCTTAAACATCAGATGGGTCCCTAATATTCCCTAATAAAGTTCCTCAATAAAGTCCCTAATAAAGTTCTTCAAAAGGTCCCTAATAAAGTTCTTCAAAAGCATATCATGTTGGGTCTCAAAAGAAGTGAAATGTTTTAAAAATTTCAAAAATAATAAAAAAAATTATGGAAACACAAATTTAAAAAATTTATTTAAAAAAACTATAAAAGTATGTACTTTTTTATTTTTTGTTAAAAAATAATAGTTTTTAAGCCATAAAATTTAAACTAGTAATCTTTATATAAATTGATTATTATTTTTAAATTTTTTATAAAATTTTTTTTCACAATATTAGGAACCTGTCTGATGTTTAAGGATCTTGAGCGACCCTTGAAATTTTTTTTTATTCAAAAATTTTTTTAATTTAGTATTAATTTATTACATAGAACACTTTTAAGGGGTGGCAGCTGATAATTTCAAAAACAGTTATTTTTAGAATCACCCTAATATATATATATATATATATATATATATATATATATATATATATATATATATATATATATATATATATATATATATATATATATATATATATATATATATATATATATATATATATATGTATATATATATATATGTATATATATATATATATATATATATATATATATATATATATATATATATATATATTCTTTTGTTTTAATTTAAAAAATTTAGCCTAAACTTTTTTTTATCATTCTCTTTAATATGAAGATTGTAGAGCAAGATAACGATTGACGGACGACTTAAAAGATTGCAAATTATATGAATCAGGAAAGCAAGATGAAGGAAGCGAATTCCAAAGAGCTGATGTTCGAGGAAAAAAACTAGACAAATAAGCGTTTTTGGAGCACTTAGGAACAGTCACAGAAAAAGGATGACACTTAATTGAATGACGAGTAACACGAGAATGAATTTTAGTAGATGGCACAAGAGATGCTAGCTCTTTAGAGCAGTGCCCATTATAGTATTTGTAGAAAAGAGAAAGAGAAGCAACATTACGACGATGTGATAATGGTTGGAGGTTGGCTGCAAGAGCAGGTCCAACTATGTTTACAATGCGTTTTTGCACCTTGTCTAAAAGAGAAAAGGCATCATTAGAAGAACCGCTATGGCAACAGTATTCCATACAAGGCCGGATTTGAGATTTATAGCGATAGAGAATAGAATCCGAAGAAAGTGATAGAGAAAGAGAAAGTGAAAGAAAGAAGATAGAGAATAGAATCCGAAGAAAATTTATAGCGATAGAGAATAGAATCCGTAAGAAATTGACGAGCTCGATAAAGAGATGCAACCTTAGCAGATGCTAATTTTGCAACTGATTTGATATATGGTTTCCAAGAAAGTTTGGAAGTAAGAGTTAATCCTAGAAGATGAAGAGTAGGTGACTCATCGAGTACATCACCGTTCATAAATATAGGAAGACCTAAATTATTGCGATAACGATTGGCTGAAAAAAATTGAGTTTTATCTGAATTAAAGTTCACCAGCCACTGTGAGCCACATGCTGTAGCAGAAGTGAGATTCTTTTCAAGCTCAAATGTCCCCTCCAAGCAATCAGAGGGTGTTGGTTTCTTATCACGACAAGAATAAATGGTAGTATCATCAGCAAACAATGCCACCTTAGATGTCATAATATCTGAAAGATCATTAATGTAAATTAAAAAGAGTATAGGGCCAAGGATAGAACCTTGAGGAACCCCTGAAGTTACAGAATAAGAAGAAGAGTGTTGTCCATCGAGGACAACTTTTATGCTGCGATTGGAAAGGAAGGATTCAATGATCTTAAAGATGTTGCCGGATACGCCATAAGAAGAAAGCTTATGGAGAAGACCAGCATGCCAAACTTTATCAAAAGCTTTTGAAATGTTGAGAGCGATGGCCTTAACCTCTCCACCTTTATCTAATGCACCATAAAACCTGTCAGTTATTACTGTTAGCAAATGAGCTGTAGAACAAGAAGATCGAAATCCATATTGATGGTCAGAAAGTAAGTTATTAGATTCAAGATGAGAAATTAAGTGTTTGTTAATTAAAGATTCAAAAACCTTGCTTATGATAGGAAGAAGACTTATGGGACGGTAGTTAAACGAATCAGATTGCTCTCCAGAATTTTTGAAAATAGGGATAACAGATGCCGCTTTTCAGCAGGCTGGAAAACAAGACTCTGATAAGCACTTGTTGAATAGTTTTGAGAGTATAGACGACAGCTCCGGAGAACACTTCTGCAAGACAATAACAGGTATGTTGTCCGGGCCACAAGCTGTAGAAGAGTCTAGGCAGGAAATCACTTTAGATACAGATGCTGGAGTGATATGAATGTCAAGCAATGGATCAACCTGTTTGTTGGCAATATCAGGTAGAACGCAACTAGTGGAATCAAGAGATGATATTGATGAAAAGTTTTTAGCAAACAATTCGGCTTTGTCTTTAGGTGAGGTGACAAAGTCTGAACCATACAAGAGAGGTGGAATTATAGATTCGCCCTTATTATTGATATTATTAAAGATTCTCCAGAAGTCACAAGAGCCTAATTTTTGAGATGAGATATGAGATTTCATGACCTGAGAATAGCGGGTTTTGGCGTTAGACAAAACCTTTTTACAATTGTTTCTAGAAGTAATAAACAGACGTCTGTTTTCTGGAGAATTGTTTTGCTGATAAATATGGAAGTAACGGTTTCGATTGGCAACCGCAGCAGTACAGTGTGAAGTAAACCATGGAGGAGAGTGAGGCTTGACCTGGAATTGTCGAGAGGGAACAAAAGATTCCATGCTAGCCTGATTCCATGAAGTTATGTAAGAAGCACATTTGTCGACAGGAAGACAAAAGATTTTTACCCAAGGGCCAATCAGAAGAAAATCTCGGAAAGAATCCCAGTCAGCTTTACTAAGGAATACAGCTTTACTGAGGAGTACAGCTTTACTGAAGAACCTAAGGGTGAATATGGAGAAACTGAGCACTGACTAGGATCAGAAACAAGACATAAGTCGAGTAGATGATTCGGGTTGTCAGGAAAGCAAGCTGGAAAGTTGACTATTTGAGTTAGGGATTGAGAAAGGCAAAAGTTGTGGGCTTTAATGCCTGCCGAATCACTGACACTAGAGCCAAGCCATTCAGAGTGGTGAGCATTAAAGTCACCGACAACAACTATATTAGCTGATGGATAAAGAGAGAGGGCTTAGTCAATATGATCAGAAATATCATCAAAAAGTGTGCAGTCTTGAGATGAAAGAGAGCGATATAGAACAAAGAGAAAGACAATAGAGTGAAGTGGTGTTAAACGAAAGCACATAAAAGAATAGTCTGTGGATTCAAACCTAGTTTCACAACAAATGGGTGAATTCTTACGAATGTAAATGCCCAGGCCAAGCATGTGACTATTGGAGTCTTTACGAATTAGAGGAAGATAACCATCAACACTATGATCACAAGATGAGACAGCCGAACTCAAATTAGTCTCACAAAGAGCAAGTAGGTCTGGTGAACTTTGCAAGAGATAAGACTCAACAGAAGAAAAGTTACTTCGAAGACCACGAATATTAGTGAATGATAGGTTTAGAGAACTTGGTGATGATGATGGTTTTTTGTGCTTTATAGTTTTTGGTACTTTATTCATTTTTAAATTAGATTGAAGAACTTGACTCAAAGCATAGATAGTACTCAGAACACCGTTTTATAGCCCAAGCGATTACCTCATTACTACTAATAAACCCTAAGCCGTAACAAAGGGCTCCAAATGTGGCCTCCGCAATGCACACGTAAAGTACAAACAGGGACACCATCCATGCGCAACATGGCACTGTTAATACTTTGATTCTTTTCAGCTGTTGATGGAATCAGCTTCTCGGAGAGCTACCACAGAGTTCGGGAAACCTGACTACCAGCCGGCCTCAGAACCATAAAACTGAATTTTAGAGCTGTACCCTCATTAGGAGATAATAGAATGAGTTGCCTTGTCATAAAAACAGAGACACAAACAAAACCCATGCATTGAGTCAGGAAGATCCAGCATTCAACATCCTAAACTGGAAACAATGTATTAGAATACATCTGCGCCAGCCTAATAGATGAAGAAAGGGTGCGAGAATCTGTTTACCCCTTAAGTCTTTGCCTAGGAGGCCTTTTACAAGACAGTAGATGGGTGCATTTAACATCTGCCCAAGATGAGTATTTTTATCGAGACACCATCTCTAGCCTTTACTCAACCAAGAGCCCTAAGGCAGGGGGAGTTTTCAATCAGAGTTGGCATCTCCTAGCCTTTGCCTAAAAAGGCGTATCCTACAAGGCAGCGGGACATAAAGCAGATTGTACTGGGTTACATGTTACCAGTAACAGGATAACCTGATCTGACTGATATATATATATATATTTTATATATGTTATATATTTATATATATATATATATATATATATATATATATATATATATATATATATATATATATATATATATATATATATATATATATATATATATATATAAATACATTAAACTGTTACAGGACAGCATCAGGTCAAGAAAAAAAATTTGACACAAAGGGCTTATCATAAAATATAGAAATAAGGTTAGCAATTTTTTGCTTACCTCTTAGGTCGGCATTACCAAATGCCAACCCTATTTCCGAGTCAGCATTACCAAATGCCAACCCTATTTCCGAGTGCTATAGATATATTTATTTATTGTTTGTGTTTGTGTGTGTGAGTAAGTATATATATATATATATATATATATATATATGTATATATATATATATATATATATATATATATATATATATATATATATATATATATATATATATATATATATATATATATATATATATATATATATATATGTTTATTATTTATAGGTATATATTACTATAATATTTTTCAGGAGATTATCGCAATGCAATTACTGAACATGAAGAAGAAATTTATTTTAGTGAAATATCAGGAGATGCAATAGGTGTTGCTGTAGGTCATCGCAAAGTCGGAGAAGCTTATTGCTCGTTAGAAGTATTTGAAAAAGCATTTCTTCACCAACAAAAATATTATGAGGTTTGGTTTTTTGATGTATTTTTTTTTAATTAGCATTTTTTTTTTTTTTAAATATTTCCTTGTTGTTAATACTTTTTTAACAAATTTTTTACATATTTTTACTTTTCTATTTATCTTTTTTTTTTTTTTTTTGTGAAGTGGTAACTCTTAAATGGTAGCTCTATAGTTTTTTAATCATTTTTTATGTTTAGCCAAAAACTTTATTTAATAGAGAATTATTTATGTTGATGATCAATAAATAGGAATAAAGAAATGAGAGTAGGATTTCTTACATTTTGTATTAGTTACAAAGTTTGTTGTTTATATTAATCATAAAATTAAAACAATGTCAGCAAACAATATTAGGTATAAATACTATTATGCAAATATTGAAATAAAAACAAAATTCTATTATATCTAAATAATAATTTATTAATATATATATAATAATATTTTGTAATTTTTACATTTAAAAATAATTTTTTCCATTTAAAAATAGTTTAAATACTAAACTATTTTTTTGGTTCACCAAACCAAAAATGTGAAGTTCATTAAAACAAAAAATTGCAAAAACTAATCATACAATTAGTTTTAAAAAGTACCAAACAAAAAAAGTAGATACAAATTTTGAAATTTCTGTTTTATTTTGTTTCACATTTTCTGGATCTTCTAACAAATTCATTTATTAATGAAATTTTAACTTCATCACATACATATCCTGTGTTTTTTTCTTTAGAATTATCTTTAGCAACTTTATATTCCACTGAGATTATCTACTAATGTATATAATAATGGCTTTTGCTTGTACCTCCTTTTTAACTCTTTTTGTTTTAACTCTTTCTTTTGTCTTTTATTGAGGGTACACAATCTAAAACTCAGTTTAATGATTCTAAGGCCAGTTAGTAGTAAGTTTCCCAAACTTTTTGGAAGCTCTTATTGAAATTGGTTCTTTTACATTTGATCTTTTTCAGCTATTGATTCCATCAACAGCTGTAAAATGTTATTGTACTAACTGTGCCATGTTGCACATAAATTAGCATAATTGCATAATTATTGCCATAGTTGCCCCTTAAGTACTTTTAGTGTGAGTTGTTGAGGCTACATTAGGAGCACTTTGTTATGACTTTAGGTTTATTAGCAGAACTTAGACAACTGCATAGATTATTGCTAGGGTGCTATCCCCTATTTATATTTGATTCAAATTCTCTAATAAGATTAAAATATGTCCAAGTACCTCAAAATAATGAACATAAAAACCTAATTTATTCTATGTTTTAAAAGTATTCATTTTTTTTTGGAGTTCATGGTTTCATGGTTTTTGGAGTAACTATTTACCTGTTGAATCTTACCTCTTGTGACATTCACCTATTTGCCATTTATGAGACTCATTTCAATTCATCTTATTCCTCTTCTGATTTTAGTGTTAATGGCTATTATCCTTTGATTTGTAAAGGCCACGGTATTGTTGACATTCCTCCATAAGCCACATGCTTAGCCTGGCACATACTTATACATCAATTCACCTATTTGTCATAAATTTTTGAATCATGAATCAAAAAATCATGAAAAAATTTCTCTTTAAGAAAGTTTGAATCCTCTGACTATACTTTTATGGGCTTCCACTTCATCATTCAATAACCTTTTTCTTTTTAATTGTTTTTCTTCTTCCCAAGACTTCACTCTTTTTACTGTTATTTCTGTTCAAATTGACTAAGCCCTTTTTCTTTATCCATCCGCCAATATATTGTTGTTGGTGACTTTAGTGCTTATCATGCTGAATTGTTTGGCTCTAGTAACACTGATCCTGCCAGCACTATAGCTTAAAACTTTGTCTTTCTTAATCTGTTACTCTGATAGTTAACTCTGTGACTTGTTTTTTGCAGAGAACCCTAATCACCTACCTTCACTCCATGATTTTTATCTTGTCTTCTTTTTCTCTTGCTATCATCTAGTTAAAACAATTCTTGTACCTCTTCTTTGGTCTGGGATTCATTTCATTATTTGCTTTGTGATGGCCCTAGGTCTGATGCCTTTTTTTTCAGGATTCAGATCATGAGTGTGAGAGGTGTGAAATCATGGGTGTGAGAGGTATGAGAAGTATCCACAGTTTGTAACACAGCGCACTAATCTACAAAACCATAGTGTCGATGTGCATATCTCAATAAAATTTATTTTATTAATTTAGTATTTATGGTCAAAATAATTAGACAAGTAATAATAAATTAAGATAAAAATATATTTACTATTTTAACTTTCTTGTGCATCTTCTGTTTTTAGTTTAAAATATTTTTTTTATCTTTCTCTGTTGATAATTTTTTCAAAATATATTTGTCTTAAGAGCAAATTTATTTTGTCATCGCAAGATACCAATATAAAAAAGTGATGTCTGACACTGAATCTCAAGTTACTCTTCTTTTTTTTTCTCAGAAACTCCACTGACTGTTGTAAAAATTTGTTTGGACTCATTTACTCTTGTATTTCCCTTTTTCTGTAATTTGAACCTTTTCACTTTTTTAAACTTAAATTACACTTTTTGCTTGCAATATTCACAACGCTATTGTTTTGCAGACAAAGAGTTTTCCAAATAGATATTTGTCTTGCACAGGTAGTCATAACTGTCTTTATTTCGGAAATAAAATCTTTTTCCCAAAATATATTTTGTGAAATTTTGAATAAACTTGGGTCTCAAGAAAATTCTTGATGTCATTAACCTATAATAAGTACAATATTTCATACCACAAATTTTCTAGGATTTGTCTTTCTCAAGTCATAATTCTATTTTATAAATTTTATCTTTTAAACTTACTGTGTAGAGTTTTTTACATGTGTTATTTAAACCAGCTGAAAGAAAATGATATCTTTCTGTTTATCTGCTGTTTAGTTTAGGCTAAGCAATTTTTTATGCATTTAGACAAAAAAATTATTTATGCAGTTAGACCAAACAATTTATTTACGCAGTTAGACCAAACAATTTGTTTATGCAGTTGGAACTCACAACTCTATAACAAACTTCATGATCAGAATAAAAGTTTAACAAAATATATTTTTTCACATGCTGGGGTTGTATTTGTTGAAAATTTTTGATCTGTTATCTTAAGTTTTAAGGCAAACCACGCAAGTCAATAATTAGTATTCTGACAGGATCTAGAAAAACAAAAATTATTAGTTATAATTTTTAAATACAATTATTATACATTTTATAATTTATAGCTTATGATTTTAAAAGTTCTTAAGTACATAAGTATGTACACCATTGATTCAAATTGCCTTCATGAACTAATATTTCATTAAAGGCATTAAATCTGGTTAACATTTAATTAAAGTCTGATAACATTTGGGTAGTTATAGGGGAGAGTGAGAATGATAGGGTTAAGAAAATTCTCATTTCATAAAATAGGTTTATTACAAAAGCTGTAAAAATTATCATGAAAAGGTTAGTATAACCAAAAAATATGTTTATTTAGTTGAAAAAAGATTAGTATGAATAATTAGTTATAATTAATATTTAATTAGTTGAAAAAAACATCATGGATGCACAGCTATAATATAAACAGAAAAAAAATTAATAAATATTTTAAATTTGTATTATAAATACTTTATAATATTTTTTGTATTATAAACAATTTATAATAATTTTAATTATTAACCTCTTCTTATAAATAATAAAAGGTTTATATTTAAAATATTTATAATAATTTCAGTTTCTGTAATAACTACAGATTTTTACAGGTTCAGAAATTCATTATCCACCATTTTGTGAAGCAAAAAATATTATGTTGTTCATCAATTAATATTTATATTATATAATAACATTATTCAAAGACATATTAGATTAAAAGTTGCAATAGAATATTGGGATAAAAAAGCAGTTGTCCTTGCAACTGGAATATTAAACTGGAATATTGGATTATTATTTACCGAATCTGAATATACAAGATAAATCTGAAAATGCCACATAAACATATGTCATCTTCAAATTTATGTATTTTTTATTTATTAAAGTTAAATTAATTTTAATTATTTTTATGTTAAACTTTTAGATAGCAAAGTATAATAACAACACTCTTGAGCAACAAAGAGCACTAGCAACATTAGGGCGCACATATTTTATACAAACTGATTGCACATCATCACAGGAAGAAACAAATAGATGTTTAGAATCTTCATTGAAATTATTTCTTGAAAGTCTTGAGCTTTGTGATAAACTGTATGGAGTTGTTTCTGAGAAGGAAATGCTTGAGATGAGAGCTCGTTTATATTTAAATCTTGGGAATGTTTATGATAAAAAAGAAAACAGTAAAGATTCACTTAAGTTTGTTAGCAAAGCACTTATTATTGCAAGGTAAATAAACTTGATGCATAAGCTGATATTTTTGATAAAAAGTTTTTTTACTAAATTTTTACGACTTTTCTAAATAAGTTTCATACCTAAGTTTTCTAATGTTTTTTGGTTAAAAAATTTCTTACTAAATTTTTATGACTTTTCTAAACCTTTCAAAATCTTTTTTTCTAATCTCTTGAGATTTTTTGAAAAAACTTCTATTAGAAGAGCCCTAATGCCTATTATTTTTGTTTTTCTTAACAAACACAACGGATAGGGCCTCAGGGTCTTGCAGTTCAGGTTTTACTTACTTTGGGTTAGCCACTATCCGTTTGTTAACAACTATCTGTATATTTAATACTTTTTTTAATTTAAGGCAATAGGATTCTTTTTTGAAGTTATAAGATTTTTGTTAATTGCTCCCCAAGTTCTAGTGTCCCTAGTGAAACCTTTCAGTTTAATGGTTTTGGTTCAAGAACTTTAAGAACAAAGTTTCATCATATAATATTTAATCTTAACAATTGAAAAATATTGACAAATAATAATCAATTAACAAAACCCAAGATGACAAAAATTATTGCCCTTATTTAAATTTATTTTAGAGAACAAAAACTACCAGAAGATATTTATCGCTGTCATTTCAGTCTTGCTGGTCTTTATTTTAAGAGTAACAATATGGAGAAAGCTTTGCATCATGTCAAGCAATCTCTTTCAACTGCTAAAGATATACATAGCAAAGCACTGGAATTGGATGCACTGTTACTTCTTGCTCAAGTCAGTTTTATTATTCTCAGTTTTTGATGATATAGAACAATTTGAAAAGGTTTTGAAAGTTTTAATGATATAAATTGAGAAAATTAAATATTTTTTAAAGGTTTTTTTACAACTAAGTGAGTTTGAACGAGCAATTCAGATATTTAAACAAGTTTACTCATCCATGTCAAATAATGAAGAAGCTTTAAAAGGACTTAAATTAGGTAATTTGAATGCATGTAGCTGTTTTTATTAATTTTTACTAATATTTTGTTTTTACCATTTCATTTAATCATTTTAAATTATTTTTTCTACTTTATTTATTCTGTCTACTGCTTGATCAAACACATATAGTTGAAAATAAAAATAGTTCAATCAAATTATAAATAAGATATTAAAATATATTATTGTTACTATTGGTACTAAATTTAGATATAGATTTAGGTCCCCTCTCTAATAATCTCAAGTTTGTGGGTAGAGAAAAGAAAAATATAATAATAAAATAAAACAAATAATTTATTTTAGATTATTAACCCTCAATATTTTAAAACCCTATTAGAAACATCTGATTAATGTAATTAGCTGAATCTGTTTGTTTTGTTGCCCCATTTTTTTTTAAATTTATTCTCCTTAGTTTTACTACTTTTTGCTTTTTCTTAACTTTTTTTATCTTAACTTAACTTTACTTAGTTTCTTATTTTGTTGCCAAACATTGTTTAAACAAGTTAACTGTTTATCATTAATTAATTTAATTTTCAAATTTAAGATTCAAACTCAAGATAAAAATTATTGAACTGCCAGAATAGTAAAGAGATCTTTAGCCACTTCAACTCACCCTTATAACTCACTCGAGTTCAATCTTATCAAAGGTTAACTAATAGATTAATTAAAGATTAGTCAATAGAATAGATTATCAAAGATTAGTTAAGGGTGCTCAGTAGTGTGATTCTATTTTTTAGTTTGTCATGCAAACCTTTTCTAAAACATGAATAATTGTATTCTAAGAGCAACTAAATAAAAAATAATTAAAAATTTGAAAATTTTACTAGCTCAAAAAAAAAAAGTTACTTTATGGAAATAAGACAAAATACTTAGGCAAAAAATGGATAATTTGTATGATATTTTTTTAATTAGCTGAAGTTAATAGTGAATATAATATAAAACTAGCTTAACAATTATTGGTGGATAAGAAATAAAATAACTGTATTCCATTTTCTATTTTAGTTATAATTATATTTACCTAAATATGTCCCACATAAGTGCTAAAGGAGCATTAAAGAGAAAAGCAAACAACTTAATACCACCGTGTTCAAAGGAATCTCGAGAACTGCTTGCTTCAGCAGCGCCTTATGGATTACGGACTAAATCCTTAGCCAATTTCAAGACTATTCCAGAAGTCCGCCACATTCTTGGCTACTATCACCATCTCCGCACCACCATCAAGAGCTGTTATGCAAATAATAGCAAAAGATTTGGAGCAGCTCTGGAATGTGAAATTTAGCATGCTCTCAGTATCCAGAGCTGGCATCACAAAAAAATTGAATGAAGTTGTGAATGCTTATAAATTAAGTTTGAAGAGAAAATCGAATATGGATTTTTTTATGCCATTTGATATCCTTAATAAAAATATAAAGCTGAAGAGGGAAGAGCAGATCTTCTACAACCATCAAATGGATGATAGAAAGAGCTGTGTATTAACCAGCCAAACAGTTGTTGAGCATCCTGCTAACAGGCAGTTGATACCAAAAAACATCTTGATTATGTAGAGCAACTGTACACAGAGTCAAGCTCTGAAAATGATGATAACGTTGATGATTTTCAGCCTTTGTTTGAACGACCCAAACGGAAGTTTAAATCAAAGGTGAGTAATAATAATTTTTGGAAATAAAAAAAGTTTTTTTATTAAATTTATATTAATTTTACTTTAGGTTTAAGGCGATGCCAATTGCCATTATGTGCGCAGAAGCTGGTATCTCAACCCACAAAGGAGTTAGTGTAACTCGCTCATTAAGTTATTTCCATAGTGACATTCCAACTCCAAATCAATCGGCTATTTTTAAAGCTGGTAAAAGGTTGCAAGTCACAACTCTACTTAAACTTAAAGAAGCTTTGTCTGTTCAATTATCCTTTATATTACACTTTGATGGAAAAGGTGTGGCACCATATGATTATGGGATTAAAAAAGTGGAACGCATGGTCATCACCCTTCAGTCTGATGGACCAATATTTTGGTACATTGGCCTCAAAACATTACATACTAGCGGAACTTCTAAAAATCTAGCCGCTATGATAACGGAAACATTGTTAGAGTATAATGTTGTGCATAAAATATCCCTTATAATTTGTGACACCTGCTCTGTCAATACAGGTTAGTAAAATTAAAATTATTTATTTTTAAATAATATAATAATACAATTAAATAAGTTTTTCCATTTTACTTCAGGTGGATCTTATGATGGTTCTGGTGGAGTAGTAGGGATTTTAAGATTTAAGCTATTTAACAGGCCTGTTCCTTATTATGGATGCAATGCTCACATTTTGGACCTTGTTTTGAAAAAAATGGTAATTTTCCACTTGCCAACACCATCAAAATCGCCTACTCTAAGTGATTTTAAGTTCATTCAAAAACTAAAAAATAAGTATCCGCAATTGAAAGAATCATACAATATCCTGCATAAAACACCTCATCCTCCTCCTACTGTAAAAACCTGGAGAAATGATTATAAGCTATCGGCTAGGTTTGTTTTATTAAAAATTATTATTTTCAATATCAATGATTTGTATATGTGATGAATGCGTTGATCCATTTTATTGTTTATTTTTCCAGGTTATGTATTGCATTTAGGCACTATTTGGACACCAATATTTTACCCAAACTGCAGCTACCAACGAAATTACCAAGTTCTCACTCAGCAAGGTGGAGCAGCAGAGCAATATATGTCTTGTTAGGCTACTTTCTACTTCCTGAAGAACGACCATTATTGAAAGAAATAGCTAAGTTTATTAGCTGTTCTTGGTCACTTGCATGGTTTAAAATGAGAGAGGAACCCAACTGGGAAAACTTAAAAGAAACTACATCAAGTTGCATTAAAGCCCAAGAAGCTCTGACAAGACATATTCTTGGTGTTAAAATCTCATTCAAGAATGTGCATCGAACAAATGAGGTAGCTGAGAGAGGACTCTGAGCTATGGACATCCGATGTTCCCGGGCTAAGTCTGATGATGCTCTTGAGAGACTTTTTTTAACAGAAATGTTTATGCAAATGTCGAATAAAAAATAACTTCACTTTATAAACTTTGTCTTATTTCTTTTGCTTATGTATAAAATAAAAAAAGACTAAAATAAGAAATAATTTTGTCTTATTTCTATAAAGTAACTTTTTTTTTTGAGCTAGTAAAATTTTCAAATTTTTAATTATTTTTTATTTAGTTGCTCTTAAAATACAATTATTCATGTTTTAGAAAAGGTTTGCATGACAAACTAAAAAATAGAATCACACTAATGCTCAGTTGCTAAAGAACAAACGCTAATCTTGTGCAAAGTCTATATAGTGAAGAAGCACTTTTTAAATCGTAACACATTTAAATGGATAAATGGTTTAGTGAAAAGTGTACTGTACAATGCTTTGGCAAAGTCTTTTCTGATTATACAAAGATTATCTGCTTAAGCAAGCATAAATGTAAAATGTGTTGAATGCCACAAGATCCACCAAGATGCCTGGGAGCTTTCAGTCTAGATATGTTGCAGCAGTTCTCTTCCCTTACTGGAAACTTTGGTGTAAAGGTTGAATCATTGTTTAAACAACAAACTAGGCTTTTCAGAAAAGGGTATGGTTTATACTCTTAGGCAAAACCAATACTTGAGTATTGATTTCTTCAACAGTTTTAAATGGAGTAGTGATGATAAAAAGATACCGTTATTGTAATAATAATAATAATGGTATCTTTTTAGTTTTTTAAATTAAGAATACTTTTTTGTCCCAATTTTTAATTTTTCCATTGATCAATATTGTTATTTTAATTTTATTTTCCTTAAAATAAAATAATAATATAATGACATCAATATCAGACAAGAAGGTTACAGTTATGCAATCAACACTTAAGTTTTAATCAATGTTATTAAAAATGCAGATGATAAATATTGAGCACGGTTACAAGTTTATACTGTTGTCATGCAAACAATTATGTTTATAAAATTAATGAAAAGGTTCATAAACATGGAAACAAAAATCTTCAGTCTGTATTTTGGACTTAATGTTTATTTTTCAAAAAAAAATATAGGTAGAGTCCCTAATTTTTTTATTATTTTGATCATTTTGAGAAAGAAAAGAAATTTGAATTTAATGTTTAACACACAGTGTTGAAAAACGATAACAAAAAGAATTTTGTAGCTCATGTGCGATCTTTCAACTTTTTAGATTAAAAAAATTCACATATAAAAAAAGTGTCTGTATCTTATAAGCTTCCACTCTAGTCCTAAAAAAATTTGAACCACCCTAACTTGCAGTCATATAGATGCCTTAATATTATCAAAACTTGTTTTGATGGCTTACAGTTTATACACCTTAATATACACCTTATACACCTTAATATGATAAAAATTTGTTTTGATTTAATTTCTCAGTTAATTTTTTAAAGTTAATTGAGCAAATCATCTAATATATGAATTGACATTTGTGATTGGATTGTTTTAAACCAAAGTTTTCCTCAAAGTCAAGAAGTACTTGCTGCATGGATTTAATATTCTATTTAATATTCTACTTAATATTCTATGAAACCATCTTAAATTGTTTGTATTTGTTTACTTTATATATTTTTTTTAGTTAGGTCACAAAGATCACAATGTACCTCCTAATACATTTTGTAGGCATTGATAAATGTTAAAAATCTTTTTGTCCAAACTATGGATGAACTAATTGACCACAATTTTTACTTTAACATAATTTAGATTTTCATTGTGTTATCAATTCCATCATTCTTGTATATTATAACTTCATTATTGTTATTATGTATTATTATTATTGTTATTAATATTATTATGTACTAATATTAATATGTATTAATTTATATATATATATATATATATATATATATATATATATATATATATATATATATATATATATATATATATATATTTATATTATGGAAATATTTATTTAAATATTATATTTTTAGCCATATTAGGATTGCAATTGACTCGAAAGTATAATGAAAAAGAATCTTTAAAAAGGAATGATTTGTTTTCTCTTTGTGAAAAGTTAGGTGACTTCTATGCAAAATTTTCACCACAACACGCATTAAAATACTATAAAGAACAAGTATGTTTTTTTTATTTTTAATTAAATGAAGGAAGATATTTAAAGTAAGTTTAAAAGAAAGAATGATACACACAAACATATATATCATTCAAGGTCAGTGATTTTTTGCTGACCTTAAACATGTTTAGGTTAGCAGTTAGGTCAGCATTGCCGAATGCTTACCTAAAACAAACTTATTCCCGATAGTGGGTGCAAACTGTTTAAAAGTGCAAAACTATTCAAGTTAGGAATCAACAGAAAGAAAAGAAGATTGTTAAAGTAAAAGAAGTTTACAGAAGATTAAATAACTTTGAACTGTATGAATCAGGAAAACATAGAGACAGAAGAATATTTCAAAGCATAGATGTTTGTGGAAAAAAAACTAGGTAAATAATAGTATTTTGAACATAAAGAAACATATGCAATAAAAGGATATGACTTTGCTCAATGTCGAATCACACAAAGTTTTTGGAGTTAATGGCACTAGATATGGAGGCTTGCTTGGCTAGCAACAAAGATAGTAATGGTAGCTATCAATCAGTTGATGGTGTAGAGGCTTAAGCTTGACAGTTAGAGCATGTCCGATCTATTTTTAGATTTATATAGGTAGAGCATGAAATTCTAAGTAATAAAGTGGAAGAAAGATTTGACGTAAAGCAATAAAAAGTAGCTTTTTTTTCAAGACTAGAGTATATAGATCACCCATTAGTGAAAGAGGCAACTTTAGAGGTAAGATTGGCAGAAAAATTATTAATGTAGAAAAAAAATAACATAGGAACAAAGATGGAGCCTTGTAGTGCCCCATTTTAGAAATGGAGGAGAGTGTAGTGCACCAAATTAAAGTTTAACACTGGAATTAAAATGAAATGTTTTAAAAAAACTTAACTTGACACACCACATAAAGTGAGCTATGGACACACTGCTATGGTAAAATGGAAGCTAGAGAGCTTGGTACTTGAGAGCAGGTTTTTAAAAAAGATTTTTTTAAAAAGAGCTATGGAAAATGGAAGCCAGGAAAAGCTTTAATATGTAATGAGCATTAGCCCTTGCCTTATCTTCCATTAAACTTGCAATAGAAAATTTCTGTTATGACAGTAAGAAGGCTGATAGAGCGATAGTTGGAGGGTCAGAAAGTACTCCAGAGTTTTTGAGTTGGTAATTGGAACCACAGATGCCATTTTCCAGCACTTATTAATTAGTTTAGAGAGTATTGAAGAGAATTCTGGAGAATATTTTGTAAGACTATGACAGGAGTGTTGCAATACCAGTTAGTAAGAAGATTGCCATTTAGAGGAAAAAGAGCAATTCCAAATTTTTAATAATTTGAACCACAAATTTTCCACATGCTTGGCATGGTAGAGCAGTTAAACTACATTTACAATTTTTTGACCTTGTTTAGTAGAGAAAAAGCATCATTAGAAGAACCAGCCCAAATATGACAACAGTATTCCATACAGGGACAAATAAAAGATTTGTAGAGGTAAGGAATGGAATATGGAATAAGAAAATATAGTAAAAAAGCAAGCAATTGTTTATATGGTTTCCATAAAAGGTCAGTAGTGAACAGTAACCAAAGAAAACATAAAGAAGAGTGTTATATCATCTTCTGTATATGATTTGAGAAGGTTGCCAATCATTAATATAGGAATGTCAACAGTATTGTGAATGTTGTTTGCAGTGAAATTTAACTCTAACAAAACTCAGTTTTGTTAGAGTTAAAATTCACAAGCCACTGCAATCTATTACAGTAGTGAGATCAGATTCAAGATCAGCTGCCTGTTATAAGCGATCAAAAAGAGAAGACTTTTTGTCGTACAGGAAAATATAAAATTGAGTCATCAGCATAAAGAGCTACTTTAGATGTAAGGTTGTTGGGAAGATCATTAATGTAGATAAAAAACAAAACAGTACCACAGATAGAACCTTGAGGTACCCCAAAGTTGTTGAAAATGAAAAAGAGTGATGGCCTTTAGGATGACTTCAATAAAACGGTTAGAAAGAAACGATTTCATAATCTCAAACACTTTTCCAGATACACCATATAAAGCAAGCTTGTGGAGAAGACTAGCATGCCAAACTTTTTTAAAAGCGTTAGATATTTCAAGAGCAATAGCCCTTGCCTCACCACTTCCATCTAATGCCTGATAAAATCTTTCTGTCACAGCAGTTAGCAAGAGCGAGAGTATTGAAAACCGTATTGATTGTCTGATTGTAAGTTATTTGACTCAAGATGGGATGTGAGAAATTTGTTTATCAAACACTCAAAGACCTTGCTAATAACAGAAAGAAGATTGATAGAATGATAGTTGAAAGGGTCAGAACATTCTCTGGAGTTTTTGAAAACTTGAACCACGGGTGCCATTTTCCAGCAGGCTGGAAAACGAGATTCAATCAAGCACTTATTAAATAGTTTAGAGAAAATTAAAGAGAATTCTGGAGAATAATTTTGTAAGACTGTAACAGGAATGTTGTCTGAACCACAAGCGGTAGAAGATTTTAAATGAGACATGACTTAAGCAACAGAAGCTGAGGTGATTTGAATGTCTAACGATGGGTTAACCATTTTAACTGGGATCCCAGGAAGGTTGTAGCCATAAGTTTCAAGAATTGAATTAGAAAAAAAGTTCTTTGCAAATAGTTCTGCAATAGATCAGTTCCATGTATGAGAGATGGAATGTTAGACCTACCCTTTTAATGGCGCTGTAAAATTTTTTTAAATAGTCACTAGAACCTAACTTCTGAGATAAGATATGAGATTAATTGAACTGATGGAGCTTAGCTTCAGACAGTACTTTTTTACATTTATTTCTTGCAATAATAAATAGCTGTTTATTCTGGAAAGAGCTGTTCTTTTGCTAAATAATATGAAAATATAAGTACAATTAGATAAAGCAGCTGCACAAGAAGGTGAAAACCATGGAGTAGATTGACTTCAATTCCTGCCTGAAATCAGGTTACATATGAAGCCCATTTATCAGCTGAGAGAGAAAAGACATCAGCCCAAGGATCGTCACAAAGAAAATCAAGAAAAGAATCCCAATCCCAGGTAGTTGTAAGTAGTGCAATGATAGGGTGAGTCCAAAAAAGAGGTACAAGATTAAAGATTTATAGAGATCATTGCATGGCCAGAACCACCTAAGGGAGAAAAAGGAGAAATTGAACACAAGCTAGTGTCAGAGACAAACATAAATCAAGGGTAGGAAGATATATGATTAGAATTGTTAGGAAAACGAGTCACTAAGTTAACTTTCTTAGAGATTGAGAAATGCAGAAGTTATAAGCCATAGTGCCAGCAGGGTTAGTGGCGATAGAGCCAAGCCATTCAGTGGAATGAACATTTACGTCACCATTAGCAACAGTATTTGTAGAAGGATAAAGAGAAAAGGGCATGGTTAATTTGATCACAAATTACATCTAAAAGAGGTGATAAAGGGCAAAGAGAAAGGTGACAGAGTGAATATGGGCAAACAGAAACACATAAAAGAATGGTCAAAGGATTCAATTGATGTGTATGTATACCCTCAAACCAAGTATATGACTATTAAGTCTTTGCGAGTCAAAGGATAGTACCCATCAACACTGAGATCTGAAGAGAGAATTGAGGAGTAAAAATTAATCTCACTATGAGCAAGCTAGTCTAGTGAATTTTGCAAAAGGTTTCAACCGATGATAGGTTGCTTCACAGACCACAAGTATTTGTAAAATATATATTAAAACAGTTAGGAGGTGGGGTAGGTTTTTTATGTTTAATATTTTGGGTTACTTTTGGCATGATTTGAGTTTAAAGAGAACTTGACTCATTTATGACTTAGCGTTAATTAACAGGACTGAGACCACAGCTATGCTGTGGTCTCAGTCCTGTTAATTAACGCTAAGTCATAGCATAGGACTCCTTATGCTGCCTCGACAGTGCCCACCAAAAGCATTAATAAGGACACCATCCATATGCAACATGGCACTGTTAATATTCAGATACTTTGCAGCTATTGATAGAAACAGCCTCTTTGAGAGCTACATAGTGCTACCACAGAGTTCCATCAGTTGGCTTCCATTTCATCGATAGAGTTTGGGAAACCTTACTACTTGCTAGCATCAGAACCATTAAACTGAGTTTTTAGAGCTATAACCTCATTAGGAGGTAACGGGAAGAATTGCATTGTCACTATCAAGGAGTCAAGAAGATTCAGCATTCATGATCCTAGGCAGAAAACAATGTAACACAGGTTTACATCTATGCCAGGCTAATAGATAAAGAAGGTGTTTGAGGCTGGTTAGCAAAATTATTTTGTTTACCCTTTAAGTCTTTGCCTTGGAGGCCTTCTAGAAGACAGTAGCTGGATGTAGTTAACATCTGCCCAAGATGAATATTTTAATTATTTTTATTTTTAAAATCCCCTGCCTTGAGCCCCAAGGCAGGGGATTTTTAAGCCAGAGTTTGTTTCTCCTAGGTTTTGCCTAAATCTTATATCAATCAATTTATATACTTTGTACAAAATTTATAAAAATAAAAGAAAGTTAGTTGTTATTTGTAGGGGCATATAGCTAATTTTTTCTTTACACACTTAGTAAACAAAATTTATTATTAATTCTTTTGACTATTTTACTTAATAATTTTTAAAATATAAATTTAATAAACTAATAAACCCTAATTAAATAAATAATAGAATACTTTTTTTTTTATTTTAAAAAATGATTGAAATTGCATTAATCTAATCTTTAGTAAACAATTTCTTTGGCTTTTTATTATTTTTATTTTTTGGAACTATGCTTGGTTTAGCTTTTTTTTAGTTTTGTATTTTTTATATATGTATTTGCTTGTTGTTTCTTTTGTTTCTGTTTTGCTTTTCGTTGTTCACTGCAAATACTTCTTTAATGAAGTATGCTATGTTTATTCAGCAGTTTTTTGTACAATTTTGTAAATGTTTTATTTGATGGTTTTGGTATGTTCTTCATAAAATAACCAAAGCCTTTCAGGTTCATTTTCTCAGCTTAACAGCATACACATTAAGCAAAAGGCTTCAATTTGAAAGATGAGATCATGCAGGTGCAATAGTATACTAAAGTTTGATATTTTAAAGTGTTCAATGTCATAAACAGAGCTTTAGAAGGTGTCCCTTTGTGTTGTGTGCATCTTTCGCATTTTATTATATTATGTATTTTTGTCTTTATTTTTCAACATTTTATTAATTAAGCTTGTGTTCTTAAAATTTTCTGCAAAAAAAAAGCAGCATAAACTTTAACTTTGAAGAAACAAAATAAATATCAATAATTTATTATAAGTTAACGGTTTTAATTTTAGATAATACATGTTTTTGTTTCTTATAATTTATTTAATAATTTGAAATTATAACATTCCTTTTAGTTAGATTTATGTTTGGACACTAAAGATGAAAAAAATCATGTAATGCTTGCATCTATTTACAATTCTTTGGCGTTGACATATTACGAATGTAAGCAATATGATGATGCAATGGTATACTACCAGCTTGAATTGAAAATGCACAATAGTAATGAATATAATGAGGTTCATTTTTTAAAATTTTGTTTTTATTTATTTTTATTATTTTTTATTTACTATTATTATAATTAAAATTTATTAAAAAAAATTTTAAATAAAAAAATTATGTTTTTATTAAAATAATAAAAAAGCATAAAAAAGTTTTTAAAATGATAAAATATAATTAGTTTCCTTAATTAAATTTAATGGTTTTTACATAAAGTGTACTTAATTTTGTTCTTTTTAAAACCAAAGAGTTGTTAAGAGATAATTTTTAACACAAAGGGTAAATTTAAATGTCATACTACAGGAATATATATATATATGTATATATATATATATATATATATATATATATATATATATATATATATATAAATTACTAAAAACACTAAATAATATATATATATATATATATAATATATATATAAATTACTAAAAACACTAAATTTTTTCAACAAGTTGAAATTGCAATATAGTAATAATAGCTGCACATAAAACAACACAGATGAAATCATACTGAAACAACTATCTGTGTGAGCTTTAGTACATACATTAACTGAGAGGTGAAGTTTGGATAGACAGTAATTTGTATAAAGGGCATTTATTAGGACTAAAGTTTTTATGCTTTTATTTTTTAATTTTTTTTTCCCATTTTTTGTGAAAAACCGTCATCAAAATCAAAGTTTTAAAAAAGTGTGCAAAGTATATTACTTTGCGCACTTTTTTTAAATTTTGATTTTAATGATAGTTTTTAAGTAATTTTTAAAATTTATTACTACGCAGTAGTAAATTTTAAAAAATTACAAATCATTTTCTTTGCATTTCAGAAATTTGACACCTTGTGCATGATTTTAAAAATATTGGAACTTGGTTGTGCATCTTTTGAAGTCTTGAAAGTAAATTTAGATCTAGCTGCTGATTGTGCAAGAGAAAGTGAAAAACCTAATTCTGCAGTAAGTGGTAAAATATAAAAGCAAAAAATAATTTTTTTTAATCAAAAATCTACAAGGTTACATAACAGTTTATTAACATCACACAATATATGATGACATCACGCATATATGATGAGGGTTTTTTTTTACATTGTAATTGTCCCGTTTGATCAAATACATTTGTATAAATTGAAGTTTTTTTATAAAAAAAATTTTAAATGCTTACAAAAATATAAATAATACTATTTCTCTACCATATATACCTGATACATCTTACACCATAAACATATACACCTACCATATACGTTTGATATAAATGTATTTATATATACCTGATACAAGCTTGTTTTCAAATGCGTTCTTTAAGCTTAATTGTAACAATCAAAACTTCTAAATTTTAGTCATTTAGGTCAACATAAACTGTAAGTTGTAAAAAATTAATTTTTTTAGTGTTTGATTTTTTTTTTAAACTATTTTTAGTTTTTTTTTTTTAATGTTTATTAATTTTTTTGTATTAATTTTTAATTAACGTATTAATTTTTATCTCATTAGTTAGTATTATTGTATACTATTTGTTTTTAAAATTTCCTTAATGGTTACTAAATAAAGTTAAATAAAAAAAAAAGCTCTGAAAAAAAAAGTAATGATTCAAGAGAAATCTATACGATGAAAAATTAGTTTTCATCATATAGATTTACCCATCGAAGAAAAAAAACATTTTAGTTCACATTTTTATAAAACTCCAGAGGTAGGTGGCCACTACAGTTGAGAAAGCAACTATGTTGTTTTTTTTACTACAGTTAAGGAAGTAACTCTTCTTCAAATTTTATTAAATAAAACTTTTTATTAAAAGCTCTCTATAAACCCTAAACTCTGAATTACAAACCTTGTTAAACATGACCACTGCACAAACAAACATGGTCACTGCACTAAGAACCACATTGAGTGTCATACCCCCGCAGGTGCAGGGCTCTAACTCCTCGATTGTAAACCAAAAGTTCCACACCAGTTACCAGCCTACACTAGTTCTACATCAGTTATCACCGGCACAACAGTCTACAATCACGACTCACCACCGGCACACCAGCCTACTACTGGTAGAAGATAGAATGACTGTAACTTTTTAAATAATTTTTTATTGTACTTATGTTATAAATTGAATACATTAATAAAAAAAAACTTATTATAATTTTTACTATTGGTTGATTTTTTTAATATTCTATTGGATAATTTTTTTAATATTTTATTGGTTAATTTTTTTAATATTCTATTGGTTAATTTTTTTAATATTCTATTGGTTAATTTTTTTAATATTCTATTGGTTAATTTTTTTAATATTCTATTGGTTAATTTTTTTAATATTCTATTGGTTAGTTTTTTTAATATTCTATTGGTTAATTTTTTTAATATTCTATTGGTTAATTTTTTTAATATTCTATTGGTTAATTTTTTTAATATTCTATTGGTTAATTTTTTTAATATTCTATTGGTTAGTTTTTTTAATATTCTATTGGTTAATTTTTTTAATATTCTATTGGTTAATTTTTTTAATATTCTATTGGTTAATTTTTTTAATATTCTATTGGTTAATTTTTTTAATATTCTATTGGTTAATTTTTTTAATATTCTATTGGTTAATTTTTTTAATATTCTATTGGTTAGTTTTTTTAATATTCTATTGGTTAATTTTTTTAATATTCTATTGGTTAATTTTTTTAATATTCTATTGGTTAATTTTTTTAATATTCTATTGGTTAATTTTTTTAATATTCTATTGGTTAATTTTTTTAATATTCTATTGGTTAATTTTTTTAATATTCTATTGGTTAGTTTTTTGTTTTGTTAGTTGATTATTCTTTTATTGTTTTTCTTTTAAAAATGAAGTTATATTAATGTTTCCATTTTCTAAAAGATTGATAATTTTATTTTAAATTTAAATTATTATTTTTTTTACATTATTAATTAATAATTTTAAGACATTAAGTTATGTTAAAAATTTATGTTTATTAAATATTGTTTAAAAAGTTTGACTTTTTGACTTTGATGTTTTTAAACCAAATAAAACACTAAACTACCAATAATTAGGTGTTCAAAAAAATTGAATTACTCTATCACTACCTGTGTAACAGTTGAATTACTCTACTACTACCTGTGTAACTATTGAATTACTCCATCACTATCTGTGTAACTATTGAGTTAATCCATCACTCTGGGTAACTATTGCCATACATTCAATTTATTGCCATAAATTTGGTTCTTGAAATTAAGCTGTCAAAATCAATAAAAGTTAAATCTCTGTGAAAAGACTTGATTGAGTAATGAGTCACAATAGACTAATTTTTGATTGAGCAATTTATGATAGCTTATTTGAGTAGCAACAATGGTAGTACCAGTTGAAAAGTGATAACACCAATGATTGGACAAAGGGTCAAATTTGAATTGATAAGACAAGGGTTTCCTTAAGTAAATTAGGCAATATAAGAGGTTATGTTCAAAGTTCAAATAGAAGGAAGATTCTGGATTTTTATAATAATGATTGACTTATATAATAGATGATAATAATAAGATTTCTTTTAGTTAAAATTCACCAGCCAATCCTATAATTCTTAAACATGCTCAAATAAAATGTTGTTTAATAAGTGTATAAAAGATTTTTTTAGACAAATTTATGATTGTCATTAGAATTGCGTCAGATGGTAAAAATCAAAAAATAATAAAAAGAATGAATGCTCGATTGTTTGTTAAATGAATGTTATAAAAACTATTTTAGTCAAATCATTTTTTTTGTTTAATCAAGATCCAATCATGTATTTTAGTGCAATCAAATAATTCTCTTAACTAAAAAAGGTTCTAAAATAGAATTAAAAGGAACTGAACGCAGATCAGTTAGAAGACACCTATCTGATGATAAATTTTAAATTTTATAAATAATAAGAAAACATCAAATAATATCTTTAAATTATAAAGTTTTTTTTTTTTTTTTTGAGGTTTTATTATACTTTTTTTCAGATGATGGATGTCTACAAACGTTTTTCTGATGATATTTTATGTTGCAAAACTCAAGAAGAATACAACTATTTAAAAACAAAGATTGAGAGATGTATTGATGAAGTTGATGAAGAATCTGAAAGATCTAGTGATTGTGGTGATGGTCTTTTTTTAAATGAAGAAGAAAAACTATTTATTGAACATGGTAAAGTTCTTATTTATTGTGTAAACCATTATTTTTTTAAATCGCTTATTAAAAAGTTTTTCATTTGAATCATTTAAATATATTAAAAAATGCGTCTATAGGTCAATATTATGTGATTAATTAAGTAATAAATGGTTAGTTAGCTAATGTTATAACAAAAGTTTATTAGTGCTCCAGGTTGGTTACTGTAAGTTTCTTGCAAAAAATTTGTATAAAATTGTTATATTAATAAGCATATTTTATATTGTATTTACAATTTTTATGATATTTCAATACAAAAAATATTTTTGAGATAACATCAGACACGAGTCATAATACAGGTAGATGTGAATAATACAGGTAGAAGTGAAGTTTATTGTGACATTTTAAATAACTGATATTTTATGTAAGTAAATTTTAAGTAACTGATTGTATACTGAAAAAAGTTTTTAAATATCATTGTCATTATCAAATGATAACGACCTTTTTAAAAGATCATTGTCATTTGATGAAAAAGTTTGAAGATTTTATTTGATATACTTAGGCTTTTTTATTTTTACAAATATGTTTGTTTTGTATATTTTAATAGTAAAATTTTAAATAAATTATGTTATAAACTTGTTTTGTAAATTATAAACTTATTTTGTAAATTTGTAAACAAATAAATTTATTATAACATCTCCAGTAAAAACAAAGTCAAGCAGCTCACTTAGCTTTTACTATTTGCCTTTAAAATAGAATCAGATTACGCTCTGCCATCATTTAACAAATTTAAATGCTTTTTCAAAAAATTGTTTCACATCTTTCATAAATTTGACAAATTTTTAGGTTTTTAAACTTTTTAAGACTTTAAATTTTGAGACTTTTAAACTTTATTCAAAGATTAAAAATCTTTTTTTATTTTTTCATATATTTTTTTAGATATCAATATTTACTAAAAGGTTTAGTATTTGCTAATATTGAAAAAGATTTACAAATTTACATTTTTAATATTTGATATTTGCAGCTGTTGAACCAAGCTGAGAAAAAAAATAATCGTACAGGGAGCCCCAAAAAAGATTTGAAAGTCACAAAATGATTGTTTCTTCCTGGTTTTTGATATCCAGGAGCTCCAATATTGTGAAGAAGCTTTTGGTTTACTTTTGGGAAATAAAATTAAGACTTTCAGTTTACTGGAACTTTAAACCCAGAGTCCTTATGTATAACAGCAGAATCTATATGTATATTATTTATAAATATATGTTTGTGTTTGCTGTTTTTAACTCTTTTAATTGTACTATTTTAAGAGTGTGGAGGTTTAGAAAATGAGGAAGAACTAGTTGAAAAAAATTCAAGAAGCACTAAAAGAAAAGCAAAATCAAAGGTTCGAAAAAATTTTCGTTTTAGTTAAAAATATTATATAATTTTATATAATATATCATAGGATATTATTATTTATTAGTAACTGTTGCATCTTTAAAGTAATCATGACCCGTAGTGTTATTGAATATGGCTGATGATGATGTAAGCATGGCTGTTAAACAGATAATTGTAAAACCTAGTTGTATTGTAATTGGTGTAACTATAAATCTGATATAACTAGAAAGCTGACTTAACTGTAAACCTGGTTGACTGACATAACTGTAAACCTGACTGTGGTTTAACTGAACTTAGTCATATTAAGATTAGCATAACTTTGACCCTGCATTGCATTGCTGCTTAATTGAAAATTAGGCTACTATAGTAGCATTTGTATATAGTGTGCCCAGAGCTAGATTTTCACCCTTTGGGGCCCTAGGCCGAATTGCCTTTTGGGGGTTCTTTTAAAAAGTGTAGAATTTTCTTATGTCAATTTTTCATTTTACTACATAAAAAAACAAATTGCATAAATATAGTGACAGTATAATACTGTGCACATATATGTAAGCAGATTTTATAAATGCAAAACAAACTAGAAAATAAGTAACATTTTAGCATAAGAGTAAATTTTAACAATTTTTTACTTTAAAAAATTTTTTTTTTTTTGTTTGACAAAATTTGTTGATGAGGGAATCCATATAAATTATTCAAAGTTTCTTGGTTTATATTTAATCTTAAAAATTTTTTGCTCAATTTAAGTTTTGAATTCACCAGAATAATTTGTTATAATAAAGCATAAAAAGATTCTCAAAACTCAAGATTTAGAAATGCAATTTAATTAATCTAAATTTATCTAAATTTTATTCTTTTATCAGCTATGCGGTAGTGGTGTAGTGGTAAGAGCGCTCGCTTCATAAGCGAGAGGTTCGGAGTTCGACTCCCACCACGTCCCTGGAAGTACCGCGCTCTACTTAGTTTCTCCGCGCAGCGGCCTTGCTCGGAAAGGTTCGTGTTTCGGAGTTAAAGAGTTGAGAGAGGGTTGTACCACGAATAACAACTTAAAAAAAAAAAAAAAAAAAAAAAAATGAGTAGCCTCCTCGACTGTAGTGGCCCCCTCGGGCCTTGGGGAGGTGAATAATCTAAAAAAAAAAAAAAAAAAAAAGCTTATAAATGAATAAGTGAGTCATAGTTGTTTCTTGATATTTAGTTTTGATTAAGTTATGAAATTGAAAAATTTCATCAAACAAAGACATATCGATATCTTTATGATATTGTTCAACGGTTTCTTCAACATTTTTCTTCAGCTTCGCATTGTCGATGTTCATCATTAATCAAAAATCCAAAAGTTGTGTTAGATTCTTGATATACAATCATCCTTTTATTCAAATTTGAGTAAATTGCTCCGACGACTTTGATAAAATGTCTTTCTGAAACTTTTTTTTTGGACTTATTATAACACATATTTCATGGTTTAAATCATCAAAGAATTTTTTCTTTGTTCGATGTTTTCTATATGAATATTCTGAATCAGTAAGTAAAATTTTAGCTTCAGCTTCAAAATCACTTCAAATTTCAACTGATAATTCAAATTCAAGTTTATCAATTTTGTCACTAAACAGTTTTATTATGGTTTTTTTATGTGTATCTATGATTTCTTTTCGATGCATGATTGTACTACTTTTATTAGCCATAATTTTGTACTCAAAAATAAATATTAAAAAAAAAAATTAAACACACTGAAATTAGCAGAAAAATTATATAAAAATTTTAATTTTTACTATTCCAAAATTTCATGAGGTCAGGGGGGAACACTCTGGCTATTAGGAATCCAATGTGTTACCCTATAACATTTGTTTCAGGCATTAAAAAAGTTAAAATGACATCACAATTTTAGCAAAAAATTAACTATTTCTCCATAAAAAGTATTAAAATTCATTGACTTTGAAATACTAGTAAATTCATCTATAAATACTGTCATTTTCAAATAAAAAGAATATATTGTTTCCAAGTTAAAGAAATGAATAAGTTAAGTGAAATAAAAATAAATATTGCTAAAATATTGTTACTGGTTTGAAATCACCTTTCTTTTTTTTTGCTTACCTGTCTTAAACCAACTTTGGTAAACCTGTTTTAAACCAATTTTGGAAACTATCTTCATGCTTTTTGATTGAAATTTTGGAACAATTATTGTCTATTTAATTTAATTTTTAAGGCTTGCTAAATTTATAAAAATTTATTTTTAATTTAATTTCTTTTTTTATGCAAGACAAAATACTTTTGTAATTAAAATAAGTTATGTGTTAATTTTAAATAGTTTTATTGATTCAACTTCAATAAAATTGAATCAAATCAATAAGTGACCTTTGTATAATCTTTTTTGTGTGTGTGTGTTTTTAAAGAACTTATATATCTTAAGTATTTTAAAATTTGTTTTATTTTCAGTTCAAATCCCTTCTACATATTTTAAAAAATAGTTTTTGCAATTTTGTAATCTGACTTTGATAGTTTCTGTTTTAGTTCACATTGGGTTCGAACAAAGTTTTTTTGATTCAAAATTGGTCTAACAATGTTTATACTAAATTATAATTATTAGAAATATGTTTTCTGTATATTTTGCTATAAAGTAACATTAAATTATTGAAATTCAGCTAAGTCTTGTCATTCTCTGGATTTATTTGAAAATCCAAAGTTTTGAATATTTAATTAAATGTTAAAAAATGTTTTTATTCTTTTTACAGAACAAAGTTATTAAAAATATTTCAAAAGTTGCATAAGTTTTAGTGGCAAGCCTTTAGTGAATATTTTCATGAATTACAAGTCTTATGTTCACTGTGAAACAGCCATGCTATATTTCCTAAACTATTTTACTTAATTTAACTCTTGACTGCAAATATTTACATAATGGAGACAATAATGATATGTAAATATCAGGAAAATCAATGGTGTTGTCTCACCAAAAATTGCTTGAAATATAGTGAAATAACCCTAAAATAAATTAGTAATTTAAAAATTGATAATTATGAAATCTATTGGCAAATTTTTTAGGCTCATTAAAATGTTTATGCAGTGATTTTGTGTTTTTTGTTTTGCCCAGTGACCTTTAAGAAATTCAAAACCAATAAAAATGTCAACAGAAACTATTTGCAGATTCTTTCAGAATTTTATGAATATGTTACAAATCTGTTTAAACTAAAACCCAAGCTGCTGGTCTTGTTTTAAATCCGAGCTGCTTGTCTTTGTCTTGTTGTTTTAACTGCTTAAATTGCCCAATATTTTTAATCAATTTTTTTTTAACCATTAATTATACTTTCACCTAGTCCATGCTAAAAGCAATGTTTTAAACTGTACAAACTGAACAATTATTTTAGCCCATGCTAAAGGCAAAACTGATCAATTTTGTAAAAGTCATAAAGTTGTAATTAATTAAAAATTACTTCAGCTTCAATATTTTTAAAGCTATTATAAACCTACTATGGGAAATAGAACCACGTCTTTGCATAGTTTAAATCTTCTGGGAGCGATGCATTAGAGTTAAAGGAAGTAATGTATTGTTTAAAAGGGAAAAAACAAAATAAATAGAAAAGTCTTGAACTAAATTCCACAACAACTTTTCTCAAACACTTCTCATTTGAAGTATCAGTGAATATGTTAATTTGATATTGTTACCAATACTTTACAAAATTTTCAATGGATAGACTCGCTTGTTTAGACTTGCTTGTTTAGTAGCTCTAGTTTATTATCTTATTTTAGTTCATTAAGACATTATTTAATGTGTTCAAGAATTGTGTTTTTAGAGTCTTAGATAGATAGATCTTTTGAAAGTCTCAGATCTCAGAACTTGGAATCCTAAATTAAATAGGTAGAAATATGTAGAAATTTATTTAAAACAAAAATGTTTAATTGAACCTGTCATAACATTTTCTTAAATCGCCATATTTTTGCAAACCTGCACATCTATTGTTTAAAAGCTTTGGAAGAGATATTAAAAGATATATATAAAAAAAATCACACATTCTCTTCCTCTTGTATAATCCTTGAAGTCATTGTAATTGGGCAAAGATTTGTTGATGTTGTTGTCTGCAGATTATTTAATACCAAAATTACTTTAAAGTCTGCGTTGTACAAAAAAAAAAAGAATCCTGTCTAACCTTATTAGGTTAAATCTTTCATCAAAACAGTAGCCTTATGTTTTTATCATGTTCTTTAATTTGAGGTGATATGCAAAGCATTATCAATCTGTAAACTCATTTTTTTTTTAGCTGTACCTCCTTCAAAATACAAAGACCTTTTTTTATTAGAAATGTCCAGTTCCTAATAAGTGTTTTATCTTTTCAGTTTCATTTTTAGTCAATTTTCGATATAGCTCTGGGTAATTGCTCTCTAGTATAATTGTTGCACAAATTTTTAGAAAACTAATTTTTAATTAAATGTAAATAGCCACCACCTAAAAATAAACATTTTTATTTCTAATAAATTATAGTTATAAAATAAGCTAAAGTATAATTATGAAACTTGAAATTTTATTTGTTATATCGAGGAAATTTTAATTGTTAATTTTTATTAGTTATATACTGGTTGAATTTTGAATATTTTATCATAAAATCTATTGTTGTACATATATTATCATAAAATCTATTGTTGTACATATTTTATCATAAAATCTATTGTTGTAAATAGATAAAGAGAAAAATCAAACTGTTTTACATCAAAAGCATTAAAAAACATTTATAATAATAATAAATAAAGTATATTGTCAAGACTTCATTTTAATTTTTTTTTTTTTCCATGTGGTGCACAAACTTTTAATCTAGATTCTTCGTGATTAGCAGATTCGTTTTCTGTGTTTTGGTAATTATGGATTATTTGAAAGTAGTTTAAAAATCTTGAATGAGCAGCTAGGATTTTTTTTTTAACAGATTTGTGACTACAAAAAAAATTCTGCAAACAGTTTTTGTTGACATTTTCATCGATCTTGAATCAATATTGAACACCAGTGAAAGTTAAAATAGTGTGTTTGGTTCACAGTTTTAGTTAAAAAGTTTATAACTTTTTTTTTTATATATTGGCTTTAAATGTAGAAATATTTATTATAGAAATTATTTTTTTTAGATAGTATTTAAACAGCTGTGGTCTTCAAAACATTAAAAAGACATTCAAAAATGTTTTTTAATGTTTGGAACATCTTTTGAATGTTCAAAATCCTATTACATTTTTTATTTAAAATTTTTTTTATAGGTTAATCATATTAATGCTCTTGGTGAAACACCTCTTCATATTGCTGCAATTGCAGGTAACACTGGGCGAGTGACACTTCTTTTACAACAGGTATATTTTTGATGACTATTTTGTTTTGTAAATCATAAGCACAGATGTTTACGTTGAAAATATGTATTTAGGGTGCATCTGTTCATGCGCGAGATGCATCTGGGTGGCAACCTATCCATGAGGCATGCAACCATGGGTTTGTCGGTAAATGTTATTTTTTATGTTGTGTGAAAATTTTAAATAAATTTATTTTGAAAACAAGTGAAGAGACTTTTATGGTTTTTTTTTTATTTTACTTTTATATTTAAACTAAAACTAGATAAAAAACATTTCTTTACTTATTTGGCTATAAATTACTTTTTACTTGTTTGGTGAAGATAAAAGTTATAAAAATTCTAGTAACAAGACAAATTCTTGTGAGTTACATAATTACTGTTTTGTCATTAACCAATTTACTTTAGATCTCCATAAAGTTACAAAAAATTGTTATCAAATAAAGTTATGGAAATGATATGATATAGGGGAGCATAATCTCATTTTCGGTCTTCATCTAGAAAAAAACTTTTCACATTAAAGGTTTTTTTATGAAATTAAGTAAAATATTGCAAGTTATTATATACAGCTACAAAATGGATTACAACTTTATATGTGTTATATGTTTGTGTTTAGGTTTTTAATTGAATAACTCTAATTCATTTTTACAATAAGAACCAAACAAAATTTTGCTCTGAAAAAAAAAATTTTAAAACTATTTATTATTTAACTATCTATTATTTAACCTTAAAAATTTAATAATTTTTAGTTATATAATATATTTATAGTTATATAATAACTAGAACTAAAAACAACATTCAAGTTAAGATTGAATTATTTTATTTTTATGAAGGTTGGTTTAGATTGTTCCAAAATATATCTAAATACAACATTCATTTAATAACATTCTTTTATTTGATATTATATATAGGGTTTAATGTTTTACAACCAGATATAAGGTTTAAATGATTCAGATAAAATTGATGTTTTGAAAAACTGGTTTGATAAACAAATAACAGATTTAATTATATTTTTTTATTGTCTCATTATTTGTAAAATTTGGCTGCAATTTTTATTATTTTTTTCTTCTGAGTAGCCCAAAAAGTTTGTTGAAAAAAAATTTTTTTTGCATTTTTTTTTACAAAACACAACATATTAGCCTGTAAAATTCAAACCAATATTCTTTAATTAATTTATTTTCTAAGTGAGTTTGTTTTCAAGTTCTGTTACAACCTTGGATTTACATTAATGGATTACAGAGAAAAGGCATGTTCTGAAGAAAATTTTCTTTTCTAAAAAAAATTAAATTCTCTTGCTGTTGTAGTCAATGACACATTTTAAAAGGTGACTGGCATAATCTGGGTGCAATGGATCTCTCTTAAATCTCTCCCAGTGAGGTTTGAAGTTGGAATGTAGAGCTTCTGTTGCCTGCTCACTAAAGAGGCCGAGTCCAATTTGTTTCATCTTGATGAACTGTGGCACGTGGTAAAACACTGCATGCACTTTGGGAGTCACAGAAATAGAAAGGTTGGTGTAGCTAAGTTTGAACTGTTCAATCTTGGATTCAGGGTCCAGGCTTTTTGCAAAGCACAAAGTGACCACTGTCTTGAATAGTGTGAGTGTTTGAATGAAGCCAAGAGCTGGACTGAAACCTTCTTTTTCTGAAAGCTGTTGAAGCTTATCCAGACCTCTTAGAAGCTTCATGCAATCAATCCCATTGAAATGCCCCCCATGGTAAGGCTGGATAGGGATATGAAGTGATGGAGGCCATTCCTTGGCCCTTGGCCACAGGTCGCAAAGATTTTTAAAGATGTGGTTCACAACTCCAAGTAATAAGTGGAGCTCCATTGGTGGAATAACCTCAAGGACAAACTTGTCATCTTGAAATTCAATCAAAGGTACATGAATGACATTTTTGAATTCCTTCGACTTTCTTGAATCTCCTCCTGTCTGGATGTATTCAGAATGCTGTCTTCTGATCTGGCCAAAAGTCTTAAGTTGTCCACAATTTTCAAGACCTGGAGATGCAGCATCACACCAACAACAAGGGTGTTTGCTACTGTGAGACTGAATGCCACAAAGAATGTTGGCCAGTTTTAGGTCACAAGAGACAACCAAAGAACCTGTTTGGCATTTTTCTTTGACTTGAATGAGGTCGAAAATGGCCTTCACATTCTGGTAACTCTCAGGAGTGTTTTGTGACAGTGCTATCAGCATCTGCTGCTTAATACTCGTTTTTTTGGTTGATGCTGGTGCCATCAGCTTGATTGTCTTCTGTGCTGAGGTGTGGAGGAGTCTCATCCTCTTCCAACACAATGTCAGTGAAGCTCACTTTCAGAAATGATCCACCACCATCAATCCCGAATTTTAAAATGGAAGATTCTGATATTTTTCGTGATGCTCTGAAAACATCACTGATATTGCTGAGGCTCTGGCAGTGCACAACTTGACAAGTTTGACCATTCTCTGCCAATCTGATGTTGCTGACCATGAACTGATCATTAAGTTTCTGGCCGGCTAGAGCAAATTTCAAAGGAAAACTTGGCTCCACCAATCTAATTGGGCTTATTTGATTTAGTGCTGAACCTAGTTTTCGCATGCTATTGTTTAAAAGTCCTGTATTTTGCTGAATTTGAACATTATTTTCTGTTGTGAGTGGTTCTTTGAATAGCTGCTGCTAAAAACAATAAAATAACATCCATTATGAAAAAAAATATGTATTCTTGCAATGAGAATGATTTAAAGTAAAATTAGGTTGATGAAATAAAATTGAAGCAGGGTAATTAATTAAGATATGAATTTTCAATAAAAGCAGTTGCAATTAGCATTTTAATTAATATAAAAGCATTCTTGTTTCTTTTTCTCATAATTAATTATTACAGGTCATAAATTAAATGTTTGTGAATCAACATTTTGAGTGCCTTTAATTTAGCATAATGATACTATGATAATTAACTAGACAATAGAAGTAATTACCTCTCCTCAATGGCAAAAGTTTTCCACAAGGCTGACTGAGTCTAATAGTGCCATTTGGAGATGCGCTTTTGGATGCTAAGACTGCTGCAGCCACTTGCTCTGCACCTACGGGATCATCTGTGGCCATTCTTCTCAGGTTTTCATGGCGAGTTCCAATGGTTGTGAAGAAGTCCTCAGCCAATAATTGACAAGCACTTTGTGCAGCGCTTTTCAGAACTCTGAGAAGTTTGCTTTGGAATTTTTTCCTCGGATTCTTTAACTTTGTCAAACGGATGCTTCTCCTTTCCTTTGATCTTGGCAATTTGACATAAGGCACTCACAAACTGACGAAACTCTGGTTGTAGGTTTAATAGAAATTGACTTAAAGTCAAAAAGTTTTTCCAGCACAAAGTTTTCCAATTTGAGATCTGCATGAAAGATAAGTAGCCAAAGGCACTCTTTCATCACTGAAATCTATGTCTGTTTGAATCAGTTGAAGAATTTTCAACTTATAGTTTTCAGTCAACTCTTGATCACCCTTTTTCATGCATATAACACAAACAGATTTTCTGCTATATTCATGAGTTTTTGCTAATGTAGGCATCTTTAAATTTATTTAAAAAGCGCTCACTGTGTTTACATTTTACTTTCTTCTTTGAATAATTACTGCCATTTCCCGAAAAAATTATTGCCCGTTAATTTTTTAACTGAGGGGCAAAGTTCGAACTTGAGAATTTATCTTGATACATCGGAACAGCAATAAAATGCATATTTGGATAAAAGCTTTTAAAATAAAAAAGTTTTGTTTTTATGCATTACATTTTATATTATATATATTGTTTAAACAAAGCATGTCTTGTAGCATTTTAGGCACTTAAATAGATCACATTATGGTATGCAAAAGCTTATAAACTTCTTGACAAAAATTATGCTTTGGATGTTAATGAGGGATTTCAAAACCCTTTATTTTGGGCTCCCATAGGCATGCACTATCACCCCTTAAAAAGATTTTCATAGGGTATTTCACTGATATTAGGAACCCAAATCTACAAACCGTGATCATGTGACTGATTGTAATGTTTATCATGTGATTGTTTGTAAAGTTTATCATGTGACAGCTTGTAATGTTTGTTAAATAATTTTGATTTCATAATTTTATTTTTAATCTTTAAGATATTGTTGAACTGTTAATACTGAATGGAGCTGATGTGAATGATCCTGGTGGAAAGCATTGTGGTGGCACTACACCACTTCATGATGCTTCTCAGAATGGACATTTAAATGTTGTTAAGCTACTTTTAGCACATGGTGCATCACTTCAAACTAAAAACACCGAAGTAGTTTACTATTTTTTTTAATAATTAAAAATTTATATTAAAAACTATAGTAAAGAAAATTAATATTTTTTTGTTGCAAAAGAGGTTTTAAACAGTTTAAAATTTCAAATATGGTTATTATATGATATGGTGTAGGGTAAATGATATGATGTAGGGTAGTTAATATAATGTAGGGTAGGTAATATCAATAGGGTAAATGCTTTTTTTTTTTTTGTGACAGGGTAAAACTCCACTTGAAGTTGTACGTGATCTTATAAAAGCAGATAAGGAAGAATTTCGTGAGAACACAAATGATAAAGATCTTTATATCATGCGTATTAAAGTGGAGGAATATTTATCACAGGTATCAGATGTTTCAATTGATTGGAAAAAACATAGAAACAGCATTACAGTTAATGAAACAAATGAAAGTAAATACAAGCAAAACAAAACATTAGAAAATGATAACATAGCTCCTTATAAAAAAAGAAAGCTAAAGAGTGGACTTCCATTAGACTTAATAACACATGAATCTCCTTTTGAAGAAGTTATTGCAGAAAGTAGTTCAACAACATCTTCCACTGTTAGTTTAAATGAAGATAATTCTGATTTAGAATCTCTTTATTCTGATGTGGATCCTCTAGAAGATATTAGTGAAAACTGTCACGAACCTGACTCTCCTACTGTCTCTAATATCATTTACAAGGAACCGACCAAAGTATTAAAAAAACCAACTGAACTACCAACCAAAATACTCAAAAATCAGGATAACTCACAAAGCTTTAAAAAAAAAACTTCTTTAAAAGCAAAAAGATATCGTCAATCAAAAATTAGCGTATTGCATACTTCAAAAGAAAATCTTGATTTTTTTGATTGCAACATAATCAGAAAAAAAAGTAGCCATCACAATACAACCAAACCAAAACAACATCATCTTGATAGTTTTGTCGTGAAGTCTGTAAATGATGTTTATATAGCAAACAAACATTTGGAAACTCAACTACCCGAACTACGAAACGATTCACTAAACTTTAAGCAAAATTTATTTCGAGTTAAGGTTCATGTGAATACTACATGCTTTTTAATTCCATGTTCTAATAATATTGATGAGAATGTCAGTTGGCTGATTGAAAAGGTTTCTATGTTTGCTTTTTATATATGTGTGTGTGTATATATATATATATATATATATATATATATATATATATATATATATATATATATATATATATATATATATATATATGTATATATACATATATATATATATGTATGCATATATATATATATATATATATATATATATATATATATATATATATATATATATATAACATGTGGGGCGTAAAGAATGAGACAAATTTCATATCAAGTTTTAAGGAGTTACTAAAAAAATTATCTGTTCATTTTATATATCGATTTAATAAAGTAATAAAACTCTTTAATATTAATGTTTATTTAAAATTAAGCCACCTTGATTTTGTTCAATAGCAAAAACTCGAAACCTGAAACTATCAATTGAATCTTGGATATTTTTCAAGGGTATTTTTTTAACAACTTCTTTTATTTTTTTAATAAGCTCAATCTTGTTACTAAAAGATTTTGATTTCAAACAATCCTCCACTTCCAAATTTCAAAAAAAATAATCTAAGGGATTAAGGTCTGGCGAGTTCGGCGGCCGGATTTTGACGAACAAGACCGCAGCGGTCTTGTTCGTCAAGGTTCGTGTTTCGGAGTTACAGAATTGAGAGAGGGTTATAACCACAATTAAGTAGCCTCCTCATCTGTAGTGGCCTTCTGGGCCTTGGGGAGGTGAAATAACAAAAAAAAAAATATTGTCTGGCTTAATTACTAATTTGGTTGGTCCATTAAAAGTTAGTCCACATCACACCATGACTTTAAAAGTAAATTTATGTACTGGATGAAAGCCAATGCCTTAATTAGCAGCTTGTCTTAATTCAGCATAAGTTCTGTCGTTTTGACGAGTGTGTTTCCTATCTTGATTGAATATCTTCTCATCTTAGTGATCCGATTTCTTAAAACAATGAGAAAACGGCTTTCTTTTTTCGATGTGAGCTGCAGTTAATGCAGGAACACGAATTTTTTTTGTACGCTTTCAATTTTAAGTCCTTGTTAACTATTCTACAAACAGTTCGAGATGAACAACTTGCTTCTCTGGCAATTTTTTTAATTGGCTTTTTTTTCTTGTTAGATACAAGGTTTCACCTCACTTTTGCAATGGATTGTTTTGTTCCGATGCTCCGTGGGCTACTAGGCAAGGTTTTGGGTAAGATTCCAGATTTAAGTATATGATTGATCCATCTGTACACTGTTGCCCTAGATGTTTCTGTTTGTAATAAACTGTAGATTTTTTGAGCCTTGAAACCTTGCTCTAGCCAAGATTTAATCATATTTCGGAAGATTAGATTTAGCGTCATTATTTTAATAAATTCTAAAGGCAAATTTTAAAAGCTATAAAATTTTAAACAAGGTTTCATGATGTATAATAATATATATATAACTTGGAATATTTTATTTACAACAATATAAAATTAATTGGCAAAATTTGTCTCATTCTTTATGCCGTTATATATATATATATATATATATATATATATATATATATATATATATATATATATATATATATATATATATATATATATAATAAATTTTTATAAGAGCATGGAGAAAATAAAATTACTTTGATAAATTTTTAGTCTAATTAGTTGTTTTTGAAGATTATACTCTTTTGCTTTGTTTTACTATTTCAGCTTGTTGTGCTTAGTTGTTTTTATTTGCTCTGTTTTGGTTTTATTTTGTTTCTTTATTCTCCATGTTTATTAAACTTTATGTTTGGTTTGTTTTTTTAAATTACTTCCAATTTTGTTCTGTCTTTGTTTCAGTGATAGTCATATCAATGACTTTTAAAGTCATTGATATGACTATCTCTGTGACAGTTCCTAAATGCTCCAAAAATTCTTTTTTGTCTAGTTTTTTTCCTTGAACATCAGTTTTTTGAAATTCTCTCCCTTCTTGTTTTCCTGATTTGTATAATTTGCAATCTTTTAAGTCGTCTGTTAATCATTATTGTGCTTTATAAACTTTATTTTTTCTCTTCCAGTAACTTCCAACTATAATATTTGTTACTTGCAGCCTTGTTGGAAGTGAAGATGTTTAAAAAATATTTTTAGGTTGAGTCTCGGTATCGAGCAGCATGTGGAATTTATGCACGGCTAGCTCTTAAAACTAAAGATGGTGCTTTATTAAATGAAAATGATGTCATAATGGATATTATAGTAAATAATGAAGAATTGGTTGGTGAAATACTTCATCTTGATTTTCCTCCGTTGAAAGAAAGATTTTTATTAGCTTGTGAAGATAAAAAAATAGGTTTTTCATTTTTTTAAAGTTCATCATTCCTTTTTATAAATTAAATTTTTTTCAATTATATAAATATTTATGATAAATAAATAATTTTAACAATTTTTACAAAAATATTTTATTTTTAAATACTTTTAAATTTAAATTTAAAGATTGTTTTTTTTTAATTCTAAACTCATTACTTTGAAAAAAATCTTTGTTTAGCTGTAAATGATGAGCTACTTGAAGCATTGACTAATGGTGTCTCTTGTCTGAAATTAAGTGACATGCTTCTTGAAGACAATGATGTGTTTGTATTATCTATTTGTTTACCTTGCAACTTGAATATAACAGTACTAGATATATCCAAAACTTTGTTAGGTAAAAGATATTTTCTTTTTTTTAATTTTAATTTATCAATAAATATTATTTTTACACTGATGATAATAGTAGATGATGATTGATGATGATGATGATGATGATGATGATGATGATGATGATGATGATGATGATGATGATGATGATGATGATGATGATGATGATGATGATGATGATGATGATGATGATGATGATGATGATGATGATGATGATGATGATGATGATGATGATGATGATGATGATGATGATGATGATGATGATGATGATGATGATGATGATGATGATGATGATGATCACAAGAATAAATTGACTAGATTTATAGCAAAAAACTTAATTTTTTTTCTATATAAGTATACTATAAATGTATGATTATATATGTATATAAGTGTAAGTATAATTCTATATTATGGTTATACATGTATATTATATTTACCTATATTCTATATATGTATGATTGTAATTCTATATTATAGTTTTTATGGTGTTATGGTTTTTACTCCATATAAGTATGTCTGCGTATGTTTATAAATAATGAAGATGAGTTTTTAAGATTAAAATACCAATGTTTTTAAATTAAAATATTTTAGGAGATGAAAACTTCAAAATCCTTGTTAATGTGTTGATCACATTGCCGAATCTATCTTCTCTAGATATCTCAAATGTCAACATTACAGCAGTTGGTTTATGTTATTTTTCTGAGCATTTAGATGAAAAAATAAAAAAAGAGTATATATTGTACAATAAGGTAAAAATTTAAAATAAGGTTCTTTTATCACTTGAAATCAATTAAAACATTTTAAATCGGTAATCACTAATTTAAAATATTTATACAATGTATAGTAGTTACTGGAAAATATAAGGTAACAGTTATAATCATAATTCAACAACCATGTTTATTAATTGTAAGTGAATTTAGTTTAATGACCTTATGCCGTAACAACTATAAAATAGCAACATAAGGTAACCATGAAATGTATGAAAGCAATCCTATACCAAATGTTTTTAACTTGTATTTATTTGTAATAGTCAAAACTTATCCCTGGCAATTTTTACTAATTACCAGTTAGGACAGGCAAATTTTAAAAGTAAGAGCATTAAACTAATTAGATATGGAAATCATATCACCGCTCATTCATTTATTGAAAGGTTTAAAGTAAGAAATAAATCTAATTATAAATTCGAGTTAGAAGTTTTATTCAAATTTAATACTGTTTTATTCGCAATAAAAAACTATTCCAGTTTGTTTTTTTTTAACATTGCTTCTATTGACTGCTTGATTGGTTGCTAGGTTGCTATTTGTTTACTGCTTGATTGGTGTAGGTTGTTATGATTCTTTTTTTCTTTTCTTTTTTTTTTTCCAAATATTTTGAAGAAAGCTTAAAGTCCTTAAGAAAACATAGTAATGGGCTTGTTCCTAAATATATGTAATATTTCTAAGAACATGAGTTGTTTTTTGGCTAAAATAATGCAAGATCTTTGTTTTATAGGTAATATAGTAAATAGATAAATATAGTAAATAGGTAAATAGTAGGTAAATTATAATTTTTTAGTCCGTTAAAATTTATGTAAAAGATCGTTTTATGCATTTTTATTTAATATATCTAGTTTCTATAAATGTTCATTAATTTCATATATATTTTTGACGATAGCATGATAAAATTTTTTTTATAGTTTTATGTAACAAAATTATAAAACTGATACATGTCTTTTACTCTCTATTAACCTTAAAAACGCAAACTAAACAGATTGACTAACATTGCCTTGATTAACAAATCTGCTGCAAGCAAAAACTAGTTTATACTTCCAAGGAAAAGTTTATACTCATCCTTGGAAAAGTTAAATGAAGGAGAGCAGTAAATAATAAAATGTTGATTGATTGAAATATATTATATATTAAGGAATATATATATTAATATTAAGGAATATTATATATAATATATATTAAGGAATATATATTATATATTCCTTAATATAATATTTAATGTATTTAAAAATAAAATTTAAATTCCTATATTAAGGAATAGTCAGATGATTCAAACCTAATTTTGTGACAAATAGATTTTTTGCTCTACATGGGTAGGTGTTGTAACTTTTACAGTCTTTAAGAAATTTTGAGAATCAATAATATTCATAGCACTGAGACTTACAACAAATAGCTCAATTAGATTTATTTTCACAACAAGTAAATAAGTGAGTTTTGTGAGAAATAAAAAAATATTTATTGAGACTTTTAAGATTATTAAAAAAGAAATTTTTTTGATGATTATTTGCAAAAGATACATTAAAATAATTTGGCAATGAAAATGGTTCTTTCAACGTTTTCTTACAATGACAATGGTTCTTATGATTTTTTGGTATGATAGACATGATTTAAATTGAGGGAAAACTTGACTCAAATATAGAAAGAAAAAAGAAAATAAAAATTGATAACTTAATCCCTGATAGTACTTAGTTCTTGTAGTTAGCTGTAAATATTCATTAAAGTGTGGCTTTTACTAAACCAATTATTAATATGTTTTCTTTATGGTAATTGTCATGCTTTAGCATGTCTTATTTCTTTTTTGACTTGAATGATATAAGTTAGATTTTTACATGTCATTTATAAAATGTGGACTGATTGTTCTGCCGTTTTGTAAATAAAACTTTATCTTTTCCCGCTTATTTTGAAATAATTAGTTGTTGTTTTTCTTTGCGGCACTGTAGTCAATGCATCTTATATAGTCAAGGCAACTTCTTATAGTATTTTCTGAAGTGTTTGGTTCTAGTTTTTAATTGCATCTCAGGCTATAGGATGTTTTTTTAAAATCTTACCAACAGTTCAGTTTAAAATCAATTAGCTGAACCAGTAAAATTTTAATGTATGTGAGAAACAACTTTTGTTGTGGTGTTGTTTGTGTTTTGACTTGTTATCTGTTGATCCATTCATCACAATTATCTCTTGATCCATTCATCACAATTTTCACTTTTACCTATTATCTTTTATCTTTTTTTCTAAGTTTTTCTCTTCTTGTGCATTTCTTGCAGCAAAATTTCTGATCATAGTTATTTCTTTTATCTTTTTCACAAGAACAATTCTCTGGAGAACAAACGTTTTATTTTCAATGCTAGAAATCGATGCAAAAAGATATTTTTTTACGCCAAGCTCCATTCTCAGATTACTCATTTGTGTATTTTAACTAAGTAGGGTTTAAAATTTTTTAACAACGTCAGTTACAAAGGCAAGTCTTAATTTCTGTATAAAGATCCATTGAGGATTCATGAGTCTAATTTAATTGCCTCTCCCAATAATAAAGCAGTAAATAACTCGCAAATAACTCTAATTCATCTCTTGAATCTAATGACCACACTTGTGTTTAATTTAACATTTTTATACATATATACATACATACAATACATACATACATACATACATACATACATACATACATACATACATACATACATACATACATACATACATACATACATACATACATACATACATACATACATACAAACATACATACATGCATACATACATACATACATGCATGCATGCATACATACATACATACATGCATACAATACATATAAAAAAAATATTTAAAACATACATACTTACATACATACATACATACATACATACATACATACATACATACATACATACATACATACATACATACATACATACATACATACATACATACATACATACATACATACAAACATACATACATGCATACATACATACATGCATACATACATACATACATACATACATACATACATATATACATACAAAAACACACAAAGAAAATATTTAATACAGTATATTATTATTAGAAACCACCATATTCTTCCCTCTCAACTCTTTTGATGGATTTCAATGATTTTTCTGATCAAGATATGTTTCAACGTGCATTGAGAGGCATCATAAAGATATGTGTTTCCTTAATTTTTATAAGTTTTCGCCATTGTCTATTGGGTTTTAACATTTTTTATCCAGGATGCCCATTAGAAAGTAAGTATAATTTTTTATTATTAAAAAAAAACTTTATTTTTTTTAACTTAATTTTTTTAGTTTACTGTATTTATAATGTACAAAATTTACAAAATTTATAATGTACTAAATTTACTAAATTTACAGTTTACAAATGTAGTATATCATGTCAAAATTTTTACACATGTAAAAATTTAACACCCATAAAAATTTAATACCCATATGTAAAATGAAATTTAACTGCAAGAACACAATTGTCAATAAAAATAAAATAAAAAAGTTAACTAGTATTAATAACTATAAAAAACCAAAAACCTAAAACTAATTAAAAGTAAAATTTTTTTTAAGGTTTTTAATAAAATTGTGTGGGATTTTGATTTAAAGTTTTTTGCTATTTGAAGATAAAAATAAGTAGAAAAAAAATTTTAATGTACAATCAAATAAAATAAAAATAAAATAAAATGTAAACGAAAATTTTCTTCACGTAAAGGAAATATTTAAACGTTTAAACTTTTTGTAGTGAAAATTGTTTTTCTTTTTTGAAAATTAGCTACTCTCTTTTTTTATTAAGTTGTTACGCGGATAACAATACGCGGATAACAAGGGTTATCGGTTTGATCAGGCAATTTTACTTTATTTTACAATGTTACATAGTTATATTTTTATCTTATACATTTTTGTACATTGAAGTTTAATGTTCATTTTAATCTTTATCGATCCCAGATAACTTTTTATAAAAATTGCAGATTCTCGTCTTCAAGTTCTACGAGCTTCCTGCGTTTCTAATACTATTGTATCAAATGTGCTCCAAACCATTAGCACAATGAGTTCCTTAACCTCTTTGGATATTGCATTAGTTAGTCGTCCAATCTCGGAATCACAACCATTCAAGCCGTTTTCGAAGCTTTATAACATGGTATGTATGAACTTATAAATTTTAAATGGAAATTTAATCAAATTACAAATATACGTTTATCTTTTTACGTTGTTATTATTAAAATTACTTTTAAAAAGTATAAAAAGTTGATATACTAAATTAATTATTAATTATTGATTGTTAACATATTGAATAATTTTTAATTGATATTGAGTAATAAATTCAATTGTTTAAACTTATGTATTATAATTTATGAAAATTTGTGTTAACTTATTTTTAAATTAATCTTTTTTAATTTTCTTTCTACTTCGTTTAAGTTGTGCTTACCAAAGCTGTCTGAACTAAAAATAGAAAGTTTAACTGCTACCGAAATATGGGAGATAACTACTGTAGCACCATCTTTAAAAAGTTTATGTGTTTTTAATTCTAATGATATGATTCCTTTTGTCAGGTCTGTTTATCTTTTTGTTTACTTGTTTTATATTTTTTATTATTTATAAAATAAAATGTAATCAAAATTTTTTATTTTTTAGATACTTATCACATATGCCATACTTACAAGAATTGGACATGTCCGGTTGTGACAATTTTGATACTAAAGTGTTGAGCGAGCTTTTCATACATATGGAAACAAACTGTTCTCTTGTCAATAAACTAACGCTTGTGGCGTGTTCTATTAAATCCCCTTTATTGGACAATATATGGACGACTTTAGGTAGCATCAAATTAATTTATTTCAATATGGATTTTAACGAACTTACAGTTTTGGATAAAAATCGTTTGCGTGATTGGTGGCTTGGTTTACATGGAAACCAATCGCAATGCGCTATTGTTGATAAAAAGTGTACATTTGAACTTTTCTGAAAGTTTTATTGCGCATTTTCAAAATTCTTTGTTGTTGTTTTTTTTGTTTTTTATTTAGATTTTCCTATGTCATTAATTTAATTCAACATTTCATATTTATATTTTTTATTTATTTATTTATTAACTTTTTAAAAAAGAAAGTAGTTATTAAAGTAATTAGAAAAATGTTCTACTTTTTTAAATATTAAAAATCAACAAAACCCATGAAGCAGTGATGGATTAGGAGAGGGAGGCTAGGGCTATATATAGGGGGATGGGGCCGATTTAAAATAGAAATTTTTTTTTTTTTAAAGAAACTCTTAAAAATTTTTATCGTGTGAACAAACGAGCTGCGAACTATATAATATTAGTGATTTCGGAACAGTATGAAGATCGGATAACATGTGTACTCAGCACCGCTGAATATAGAACATATTGTTTATAACTTAATATTTTTTGAATAATCCTCAATTTCCTTTAAAAAAGCAACAACAATTTTCATATAAAAATTTCTTTTGTTTCATATTAAACTATAAACAAGTTCTATTTATGCAGCTCTCAAAGCTTTCTAAGCATTTCTCATTAATGATAATAAAATATCTACACGTGATATCAGAGAGTTTTCGTTGCGTTCAATCACCACAAGCTGTTTGTTTATGACGAAAATTCAACTAACTCTCTTTGGATAGTATATTTTATAATTAGTTATTTCAATCGCTTACAATATCATGTTCAGAAAGGTTTGAATTTTTTCCTAACATTACGTGCAACGTAATGTTAGGAAAATTTTATTTTGCAATGTTAAATTTGAAAAATTAAAACATAATTGTACTGCCAAGCTGAAACCAATCCAAAAAACCTCAACTGTGCATCCCAGAAAGTATCTCTTTATAAAAGAATGTGCTTTGAATGAGAATTGCAGAACTAGTTACTTTTAATTACTTAAATATCTTTACAGCATTCTACTTTATTTGTGAATGAATTTTATAATCACTTTTTTATAAAGTTTAGTAGATCATTTTGTAGATCACATCAACTTTTTTTATTATGTTAGGACCATGTTGTATTGACATTTTTGCATGCTTGTACTTTTACAAATCTTAGCGCCTCTGTCGTAACAGACCATTTTGTACAAGTATTAACGCATTTTTTCTTTTCAATATAAAGCCAAAATATATGGATAGGCCTTAGATACCATATAACTTGGTTTGCATAATTATATCTAATATCTACGATACTTTCAAGTTCTGCAAGAAAATCGTGTGCAACTCTTCGCCGTTGGAAATAACTCCCACGAAATATTTTTCTTCGCCGTTGGCACGAAACATGAAAATGTTTTTTTACTTTTGAACTTTAATAATTAGCTAAGTGTCACGCAACAAGTGCTCAGTGTCACGCAACTTTTTTATGTTTTTTTAGAGAGAGCTACCCCAGACGGGATTGGGTCCCAAATAGACATCTTTTGAAATTCAGAAAATGTCATTTTAGGACCAAATGCTGGCTGGGTCTGTGTTACTTCCTGATCAACTGATTAAAAGTTCAACCAATTTGGAAGGGGTGATTACCACATTTCCAGGAGTTTGCCTGATTCTTATAAAAAAATCTTAGCAACAACAATACTCATAAAACTATGTAAGCTTCAAAATAAAACATAAAATTTCAAAAAAAGGAAAAGTTACACGAAAAAGCATTTGTATTAGCATCTCCAGCAAAATTTTAAAAAAGAAAAGTTACTTAAAAAGATCTTTACTTGCACCACCAGCATTAGCAAGCTTTTACTAGCCACCAGCATTAGCAATATGCACCACCATTAGCAGCTTTACCAGCATTACAGCTTTACTAGCATTACATAGCAGCTACACCAGCATAAGCAGCTTTTACTCGCACCACCAGCATTAGCAATATGCACCAGCCCCGCAGCTATTTATTTAAAAGTGATAAATATAGTTATGTGCTCCTTTAAACTTACAACTTTTTTACAGACCTGGATTAACCTATAGACCAACTAGGCCGCGGCCAAGCGCCCCGCGATTTTTTTGGGCCCCAAAATTTAAGTGAAAAATATTTAAATTTGCTAAGTTAATAATAAAGTTGTGTATTATAAAAACTAATTGTTATACGGACAGTTGTTGCAACTAAATATTATATGCGTGGTCAGGAACAGATTGCGATCGCACGCCTTTTCAAAAGCGTCAGAAAAAAGCTAAAAAAAAAAAAACAGGAATTAAAAAAAATTCAGAAACTTTATGGTTTTTTTGATGAAAGTCAGAAGTGCATTTTCAATAGTGCAATCGCACTATTTAAACAGAACAATCAGTTTCAGAAAATGGTTATCAATTGCAAGTCACGCGTTCTTCTGAATTAATCACTGATAGCTATAAACATCAACAGAAAAGATAATATTGGCTGTCATGGGAACATCTTTCTGAAGAAAATATTTCGTTTTAGATTTCAAAAAGACCAAAAACAGAACTTTAATAATGATTTTCATGAAAACAGTTTTACAAGGATCATGATCGCTTTTGTTCAAAATCTTTTTTCAAAGGCCAAAGAGCAAATGGTGAAAAATACGGTCGTGAATGGTTTTGAATTTACTGGCCAGTAAAAGGAAATCTTTACTGCTTTGTATGCAATTTTTTAAGATTTCCTGTTTTTTTCTTGCTACAACTGGTTTGAGACACTGGACAAATGAATTTTCACTGTTAAAAAGCGACAAAAATTCTACAGAACACAGAGAAGCCTTAATGGCTTCTCTGTGTTCACGTTGGACAACAAACTTGAAAAAGAATCAAAATAAGAGTAGTATTGGAGAATAATTTTGAAGCGTGTGATAGTTGTAATTTGTACTATATAGCATTTAGAGGTTCCAACGAAATGTTCGGAGAATAAAGTAATGAAAATTGGACTTTTTGAACTGATTTCAAAATTTTATCCATTTCTATCAGAACACATTACACGTTACAATCAAATTGATTCAGGAAAAACTTCATACTTGTCTAAGACAATTTGCGATGAACTGGTTTCTTTAATGGCAAAAAATGTTTTTTTTTCGAGAACAAAATGGAATGCAAAATTAGATTCAATGAAAGTAATCAAGCTCTGTTTTGAAAGTATTTTGAGTTCTTTCACGGATATTTTGGAAGATCAAAATTTTGAATTAAATGCTAGAGCTGAAGCACACAATATTGTTTTAAAAACGAAGAATTTGAATTTGCAGTACAAACAGTTTTTTTGTGGGATGCAATTCTAAAAAGAATAAACTCAATGTCAAAAGCTTTACAAGATCCAAAAATAACATTAGATACCTGATATTTTTTACTTTTGTCTTTGCAGAATTCATTCTTTGTTGGTAGAATTCATTCTTCGCTGGCAGAATTCATTCTTCGCTGGCAGATTTCAATCTTCGCTGGCAGAATTCATTCTTTTCTGGCAGATTTCATTCTTCGATGGCAGAATTCATTCTTCGATGGCAGAATTCATTCTTCGCTGGCAGATTTCATTCTTTGCTGGCAGAATTCATTCTTCGATGGCAAAATTCATACTTCCCTGGCAGAATTCATTCTTCGCTGGCAGAATTCATTCTTCGCTGGTAGTATTCATTCTTCGCTGGCAGATTTCATTCTTCGCTGGCAGATTTTCTTCTTCGTTGGCAGATTACATTCATAATTTGAAAGACAACCATAATGATTTTGAATTTGAAGCTAAGAATTTTCTTTCTTTAAAATTTTACAGAACATTCACATAGAAAACATTGATCAAAGAAAAAATTCTTTGATCATCAAAACCATGAAAAATGTGTTATAATAAGTCCAAAAGAAAGGTTTCAGAAAGATGCTTTTATCAAAGTTGTCAATGCAATTTGCTCGAATTTAAATAAAAAGATGATTGCATATCAAAATACAATCATCTTTATAGACCAAGAAACTTAAATAATTTATCAATTTTATCTAACAATGCGGGTTTAATAAAACTTTTGAATACGGATTCTCTAATCGGCAAATTTTGTCAAGAAAAAAAAAGTAAAAAAATTGTTAAAATTTTACTCTTATGCTGAAATGTTACTTATTAATATAATATAAATTTCATATCAATTTACACATACCCACTATTCACGAATACTTAATTGTCGTCTTTTATATATATGTATATATATATATATGTTATATATATATATATATATATATATATATATATATATATATATATATATATATATATATATATATATATATATATATATATATATATATATATATAAATATACATCGGTTTATGTGATTTCAAAATATTATAATTTAAAATTTATTTGCTTACAAACAAATTTTGAAAAAACTAAATAAATCTTTTTATGTAAAACAAGTTATACAAAGATTCAAAATTCTCAACACTTGTTTTAGAGCTTCAAGACAATTCGATAAGCAAATTAAATAATATAAGACATTTACATCTTAATAAGATCTGGAAACTTGAGCAAGTATAGTAACATAAATATCATTAAAATAATAACTACACAGGATATAACTATAAGGAGACAATGTATCACTATAAGATATTTAGAATAAACCAGAGTTGATAAACGGTGTAAATCCTTTCACTTTCACTTTTCTTTCGCAGCATTTGGCAGCCGCCTCCCTAATATATTATGATGACAAAATGATCTGGCTTCCCCCTATCAATTGGAAGTCATTGCAGGATTTTTTTTTGAGGGCAGAATGCATTAGAGGCCACTGCAAATTAGGAGTCAGCAGCCATTAGTGGTTGCCGCTAATTATTTTTCTGTACGCCATTGACTATTATCTATTATCCGTAGACATTATCTTTTTAACCTTGTGCAATAAATAGCTGGTTATTTCTAAATGAAACTTCAAATAGTCGTTTGTATATATATATATATATATATATATATATATATATATATATATATATATATATATATATATATATATATATATATATATATATATATATATATATATATATATATATATATGTATGTATACATATATATATATATATATATATATATGTATGTATATATATATATATATATATATATATATATATATATATATATATATATATATATATATATATATATATGTATGTATACATATATATATATATATATATATATATATATATAGCCAAAAACGTCTTTTAACAAATATGAGTAAATGTTCCAGGTAACAAAAGAAAAACTATTCAAACTAAGATGAGTAAAATATATTTATTATTTAAATTTTTAAAAATATTAAAAAAATTTTTCTCTAACACAGATAAAAAACTCTTTATATTGAACTTCCTATAAAAAGTTTAAAAAGAAAGTAATTAAGGTTTATATAAAGAATTACAATTAACAAAAATATAGCATAACTTAATACTTGTTGGTAAGGAAAATTTTAAAAGTAATGTGAAAATAATTACTTCCTGTTTATATGTTCATTGTATCATGTCCCTGTTTATGTAGGTGAGCTTCATTAAATAAGAAGTAAATTCTCATTTGAGAGTTTTAACATTAGAAATAATTTAAAAAAAGGTTCATTTTTGTGGCAATTGAAAACATGCTGATCAAATTTATCTGAACCAATACCTGTTCTGCATGTGTAGATGTGTAGATTAGTTCTTAACCTTAGGTTATTAGTTTTACCAATGTATGTTGTTTTTCCATCACATCCATTACATGATAGAAAATAAATAAAATTTTTTGAATTACATGATATTGATGTTTTAATGTACCATACTTTACCAGATGATGTAGTAAAATGGTTAACAAACTGAAGATACATTGTACATAACTTACAAAATTTTGATATGCATTTTAAAACCTTGCATTCATCGTTAATAAAAACTGGTTTCTTATTAAAACTTGATGTACTAATGTGTCTTAAAATATTTTTTTGTTGGCGCTGTGATAGTACAATAGACGTGTTTTTAAAAACTGATTTTAATTTATTGTCTAAAACAGATAGTTTCAAAATACCATGTAGAGTAGTTAACAAATTTTCAAAATTAATATTTGCAAAATTTGTAGTTACAAAAGGTATAATTTTGTTCTTTTCTCTTTTCGGAGGTGCTGGTCCCTGTAGTCGAGCTTTAAAGATTCCATTATTAATGATTTTTACTGGGTAATTGCATCGAACTAAAAATTGTTTTAGTTGTTGAAGTCTGAATTCCATTTTTATTGGATTCGATACAAAACAAATGATTCGTTTAGCTAATGTAAAAGCTATATTTTCCTTTGTGTGTTTAGGGTGATGGCTTTTGTAATTTAGATGTCACATAGTCATGGGAGTTAAGAGGTTTATAAAAAATATCTGTTTCAATAATGTTGATATCATGTAGAATAACTGTTATATCTAAAAAGTTTAAAAATTGGTACTGTGTGGTGTTCATATATGAAATTTTAGATTGTTCTTCTGTATATTTGATATCGAGGTGTAAAGAATTGAGACACTTTAACAGCAAATTAACATTAATTGATTTTAATAAAGCGACAAAACCATCATCCATGTATCTTTTGAAATTTTTTTGAATATTCTTGCATTCAATTTTATTGAAGAAAATTGTTAAATTTTTAGGAAATAATTTCACTTCTTCAAGATATCCTACTACTAAACAAGCATATGGTGGAGCCATTTTTGTTCCCCATAGCTGTTCCGATTGAAAAACTCATTATTGAAAGTAAAATTATTGTTCTTTAAAATAAAATTCACGCTTTCTAAAATAAAAGCTTCCGAAAATCTGATAGGAATATCATCACGTAATTTACTTATCCAAAATTTTATTGCTTCTAAACCTAGTTCATGAGAAACACTAGCACAAAGATTAGAAATATCAACACTGTATAAAGTAGTATTTTGGTACTCCATATTGTTAGGTAGTACTCTAATGAAATGCCAATCATCTTTGATGTATGTTGTTAATTTTGATACAAGAAGTGATAAGATTTTTTCAACGAGTTCACCAAGGCGCTGGGTAAACAGTTTCAAAAGATACATGGATGATGGCTTTGTCGCTTTATTATAATCAATTAATGTTAATTTGCTGTTAAAGTGTCTCAATTCTTTACACCCCGATATCAAATATACAGAAGAACAATCTAAAATTTCATATACGAATACCACACAGTACCAATTTTTAAACTTTTTAGATATAACAGTTATTCTACATGATACCAACATTACACGATACCAACATGATACCATATATATATATATATATATATATATATATATATATATATATATATATAATATATATATATATATATATATACATATATATATATATATATATATATATATATATATATATATATATATATATATATATATATATATATATTTATACATATATATATATATATATATATATATATATATATATATATATATATATATATATATATATATATATATATATTTATATATTTATATATTTATATATTAATATGGCAATATCTTTGACAACATCTTTGGCTAACTGTGATGTGTCATTACTTAGACCTGGCTGGAAAAAATCAAAAGAATAATCTGAGTCTATGCTAGTGTTTATGCTATTGGTTTCTGAGGAAAATTGAAGCTGAACAGAAAACTGTGGTCAAATATTTCTCTGAGAAAACCGTTCAGCACTAACTGTACATGTTTCAATCCTCTTTGTTGTCTCTTCTCAATTCTCCGATTATATAGTTTGTCTTTTTTACCTAAGGTCATTTTTTACGACTACCTAAGGTCATTTTACGACTGGTATTTTGATCTCTCAAAAATTTAATATTTGTATGGTACAAGCCCTTATTAAGGCTAGTCTTCTTTACAATATTTTTGATATTTGGTTTAAACCTTTTCTTTTTGGATATTTGGTTTAAACCTTCTTCTCTTCTGCTTCTTTTGAGTTCTTTTACTTATTTTTCTTTAAATTCTTCCAGCTGTTGATCAGATCAGTGATACGCTTCCTGTAATAATATATGTTAAAGCTTTATTAAATATTACATTATACTAAATTTTTGTAATGTTTTTTATGGTACCCTACCCCTTTAATATAAATTTAATTTTGTTTGGCCTACCTTATAAATGGTTCAGTAAGTATCGCATCCTTGTGCCCTCTGTCTATACAAAGTTTTTTAACTGCAAATAGAATGTTTTAAGGACAGCTATCAAGACAAGAACACTATACTGTTTGATGTCCGATGGTACACATCACAGTTTGATGTCCGATGGTACAAGCAATCAGCTTTTAATCTTCTAAACTTAAAGTGGAGAATAATGTGTTTTTGTTGAAAACATTATTTCTGGTAGGTTTTCTTTAAGATCCTTCTTTAAGAAAATCTACCAGAAACAATGTTTCTTTAAAAAGATATGCCCTTATTGTCGATCTTGGCATCTTAGTTTCTGAAAATTTTAGTCTTTTGATTAAAAGTAAATAAAACAATAGCTAATTATTCTTTGTTTAAATCACATGTATTTTACATTAATAATTTTGTATATAACCACATATGGTATACCTGTTATAGATTGTTATGGAAACACCAGATACGCACACTCCAGAACACGTGTTACACATATTCTGTGTACACAGAATCTAAAACGGAATTAAAAGACAAACACAATTCAATAAAATCCATAAAAATAGCACGGAAACAAATGAATATTCCAAAATATTCAGATATCAAAATTGGAGGGCGTTGCCCACCAATTTTGATATCTGAATATTTTGGAGGCTACAATTTTGGAGGGCGTTGCCCTCCAAAAAGAAGGGGGGGGGGTAAATCCCAAGAATATGACAAAGTAGCGGGGGGAGGGGAGAAAGGGAATCAGTGACATGTCACCTTCTATATAAAGGTTAACAATGCTTAGTTGTAATATTAATTTTTAGAATTTGGCCTGAACATAAAGAATAAACCAATGTCAGGTATACATAGTAATAAGTCATTTTACTTAAAAATCCGTTTTTTTCAACACTTTTTCCAGATCATATGGAATAAAAACCACTATATTTCTTTTTGGTTCTACCCTACTATTAATAACTAGTCCAAAATATACCATATAGAAAAAAAGTTGGCTTTTTGATTTGATTTTAAAGGTCTCCGCCAGACCTCTGAAGTTTGATATGTTTTTATACACAAATTAGGAGTATTGCGTTAAAAAATTCAAATTATAATGCATATAAATCGTAATATAGACAATACACCTTTTGAGTATATTTGGTTGAGAAAATCTTAAGTGTTTTCAGAAGTGAAAAATGAAGGCTTTTTCAAACTATTAAAATGCAAAATATCTTCCATAAAGTTGTCTTCTATTTCACAAGCTTTTATTTTTGCCAGTACTTGAACTTCAACCAGATGAATGAGAATCTTAAATAAACAGTTTTCACAATCCTAATTTTAAATTAAATTTTATGAATGAAATGACAAAGCGCAATGCTAAAAATTTTCACTTCAAGCTTATGTTCAGGGAACTTATGGAAAAAAACTGCATTTCCAGGTTCATCGCTATTTCGCTAACATCATTCGTTTTTCCAAAAATTCTGTTTCATTGTCAAGAAAAGTCATCCACTCATCAAAAGGTCAATATTTTAGTTAAAGCTGAAGCAACAGCTTTAGAGCAGCAGTAACTTTCAATTGTCGCTAGCTATTGGCAACCTGAGGTGAATGTCTGGTGTCCGAAATCTTATAAAGCATGATCTTCTATTTCTATTTTTAATCAAATTTTTAAAATTTAATTTAAAAATTTAAAAAATTCTCAATTTTTTAAAATTTATTTCTCTTTCTCAATGCATGCTGGAACAAGATTTCGTCTCATACTTTCAATGTCAGCTATGGTATTAATAATAAGTTTTTGCGACAACCAACTTGCGTTACTTAGTACTTCTCAACGTTAAAATTCACAAGACCAATTTACAGTGCTGTCGGCGTTTGCTTGCAGTTTTCATAATCAGAGGAACTCGATAACTCATGTGATGTTGCCATCATCGGCGTATATTTTGTTAAGGTTATAAATGCCTGGTAAGTCATTGGTGAAGAATACAAATATAAGTTTTGCAAAAACTGATCCTTTGGTGTCTCTTGTCACTCTTTTCCAATTGGAAGTTTATTTTCCAATTATTACTCATTGTTGTCTAATAGCTAGCTTAATCCAGTTTAATAGTTGACCTCAAATGTCATATATGGAACATCACAACGGCTGCCTTACAAACCTGATTGAGTCCCTTAATATTTTAAAGGAAACAGTTTACCGTGGACACTTGGTTTACATAAAATTTACCAACTTTGCCAAAACGTTAAACAGTGTCATATAACAACCTCTCCATAAGATTACTGCCTATACACATGTATCTCATGAAAAAGTCATTTTGTGACACTGTGTTGAATATTGAGACTTTTATACTAGATTGTGTACAGTTTTTCGTAATCCTATCTATGACAGTTCTCTCCGTGACCTAGCACGGTATACGTGAAAGACACCAGCTTGTAGTTATAAGTCTTGACTTAATTTCTTTTTTTAAAGGTTGGCTTTGTTGGCAAACAAAGTTAATTAACTTTTTTATTTTATTTCTCTACTTAAAATTGTGATTAAATTTTTTTCAGAATAATCATATAAGTATTTATAAGATTTTTTTCTGATATAACAAGGCAAAGGTTATCTTTAACAATAAAATTTATTGTATTGATAAGACCTAGTGTCTACTTCAATGTCAATATAAAAAACAATTCAAAATTTTTGTTTTTTTTTGGTTGGTCCCCACCGAAATAAACAAAAGAGATAAATTATTTAAAACTATAATTCTTTGGTAAATAAATAAATCAAAGTTACTATCTGCATCACCAAGTAGTTTATACCTCATCAATAAATACAGTTTTTTTACTTTTTTGTCATTAAAATCTCATAAAGGTTTTTTTGTCTTTCGCTTTTGACACTTTTATTATCTCGGCGCCCGGGGTTCGGATGCCACTTTCGAACTTCCCCTCGGCGGCCCTTTAATAGCATATATTAAAAACTATTCTATCATTTATAAGCAATATCAAATTGAAGAAAAATGACAAGATGTTTGACATGTTGGTAAATGATTACCTAATCTTGAACCAAAGATATTTAAGTTAACTACCAATTAATTGAGAAGTTTTATACCATTTTTTATAACACTATTATTTATATCTTACAAGATTTGATTTACTAGGAACTAACTAGGAAAAAAGAAGCTGCATATGTTGTATGAGAGAAAGTTATGTTTTTTGGAAAACAGAATTCAAACAAAACAGAAAAAAACTACTGTTAGAATGATATTGCATCTAATACAGCTCAGAATTAACTTGATTAAAAATGTAAAAAAAAAAACTTGTTATTTGGTTCAACTTCAGAGTTTTCTATAAACTGTCATCTCTGTTTGATATTGCATCATCTCTGTTTGATATAGCGGCAAAAAATGCAGATAATTTAAAATTTTCATAAATCAGATTTTAGACTAAAATTTTCTCTCAGATCAGCATCAACTAAAAAAGCAGTTTTTGGATCCATTAGACAAGAAACTATGAATGTAAAATGAAAGAAACATTAAGAAGCACAAAAAAAAAAGAGCTATTGAAAAAATGAAATCAAGAAATGAAAATATAAAAAAAGAAAGATCCAAACTGCTTCCAGCATTTAACAATAAAGACAAAATTTGTGATAAGAATAAAATTAGTGTTATTACTAGATAGAAAAAAAAAAAGATATTAGAATACCCTCAAAAGTTTCTAGGTTTTTAAAAGATAAAATTAAAAAAATATTTAGTTCACCAACTTACTTATGAGGTAGATAATAAAATAGAACGCTTCACTATTGTAGTAACAGGGAAAAATGATATATATATATATATATATATATATATATATATATATATATATATATATATATATATATATATATATATATATATATATATATATTTAAACAACTTTAAAAAGTATTCTACACAATAGAGTGCTCAATGTTCTTAAAAGAACAGAGCAATTATATATTAGTAGAAAATCACTTAACTAAATTTTTTTCCATTTGACACTGTGTTTCATCAACAAAGATTCATCAGAATCTGATGAATCTGATGGATTCTGATGAATCTTTGTTGATGAAACACAGTGTCAAATGGAAAAAAATTTAGTTAAGTGATTTTCTACTAATATATATATATATATATATATATATACACTTTTTTTTTTTTTAACATCTTTGCTTCCAACAAGGCTGCAAGTAACTTCCACTCTTAGAGTTGGAAGTTACTTGCAGCCTTGCAATCTTCATCTTTTCTCTTCCAGTAACTTCCAACTCTAAGAGTGGAAGTTACTGGAAGAGATTTTAGAAAACATAAAAATTTTTCCTTAAAATTTTTTGGCAAAAAAACTATTTAAAAAAATGCTGAAGACTTTTAAAAAAATTTTAACAAAATATTTTTCAGCAATAATAAAAAAAATACTTATTTTTATTAGAAACGAATAACGTCTTTAAAATCTTAATGAAAATACGCTTTTTTTGAGACCCAGGTTGACATACTTTTGAACAACTTTTTTTTCGACAATATTAGGGACTTTACCCCAAATACTAAAGATTTGAACCCAAATATCTTTACAACTTGACATGATGGTAAAAAAATGAGTTGCATATTTGAAATCAAAATGTGAAATGTAATCCAAAAAAACAAATTGTTTGCTCGGAACCAGAAAAAAAATTTTTTTTGTTGACCTGTGTTATCATTGCTTGCAGCTATTAACTTTTTACATTATAATTTTATAAAGTTTTTCACTCAGAATCCTCTAGTTTAATATCTGCAGAAACTAGAACAGTTAATTTCAATGAAAAGAATGGTAAATCATTAGGAGCTAGTTTATTTTGTTGTAAAAGTCCGAAAGAAACCCAAAAGGGGAAGTTAGGGGCAATGTATTTAGTTCAAATTGGTTGTATACATATTACATTTACTAGTTCAAGTATTTAATATAGGTTCTCGTAGGTTTCCTAAATTATATGACACTTTTTGTACAAAATAAAAGTAATAAATGTCAAAAATTCACCTCGTTATTTTAAAGCCACGTTATAAGTGTATTATAAAGACTGATCTTCACTTTAGATTTTTTTTCGAAAAGCTTTACTGTTAAATATTTTAAATATATAATCTAACTCCGTAAGCTTATAAAATTTTAAAAGTTACTGTTTATCATAGCTATGTATAAAAAAAAAATTTCACGCTTTTTAAAAAAAAAAGTTTTTCATTATACATGAAACCGCAACTAATTTTTGTGGCTTTAAAAGATACTATTATACTCAAAACAAATATGTTTTAATATATGGTTTTGAATATAATAAATATTTATTTTTTAGGTTTTGTCCACCACCTGGCCCACTATGCGATGTAGGGGGAAAAAAAAATGGTAGCTTCTTAGTTTGATAAAAAATTAAAAACAAGTGTTCTACATTCTAATATTTATACTTTTTCTGGCTAGATTTTTAAAACGCTTCAATTGTGTTGTGCTTCTGCTTTATGTTTTATAAAAATTTTAAATCAAAAGATTCGAATGGTCTGCTCAAAATACTATCGTTTACCAAGATCAAAAAGTGTACAAATAACCTATAAAAGTTGTTTAAAACAAGTTTATAAAAAGAGAGATAAAATACAAACATTTTGCCAGACATTATTATTCCAGTTAAACAATATGGAAAAAGATTAAAAAAAAACTAACTAGCTAAAATAAAACTTGAATCAAACATGAAAACAAAGTGATATGCTGAAACAAAAATACAATTCAGCAAAAAGAAAATTATAGTCATAAAATTATAAAAAAAACCCTTCATATATACAAATTCAAAAATAAATTTTTAAAATATTTAAATTGCTTTGATCTCAAAAAAATTACAATAGGAATAAACTTTAAGTTTTTTATAAATTTTCTTAATGGTTTTAACATAACAAAACCAAATTGCCAAATTTGACTTTTAACATAAAGAAATTAGATTGCAAAACTTGATTTCAAGATAATTTCAGTTTTTCATTTTCTTCCAACCATAATTGAATTTACTGTTTCTTCAACAATGACTAATAAAGTATTATTTTGTTAAATTTAAAAACGTTTGATGTATTGGTCTGTAGCAGGTATGATTAAAAAACATAAAGTTTTGCGTCTACACACTCAATCTGTAGCTGACTTGAGGAAAATTTTCTACTTGTTGTTCATGGCCCAACACAATCAACACGGCTTTGAGTTTTCTAGTCTAACAAACTACTTCTATTAGGGTCATATATCTTTATCTGGGCTACAACCATATTTATTGTGCATTAGGCTAATAAAGTATAGGCATTTTTCAACTTTAGCTTTAGAAAGAAGTTTTCAAATAATTTACCTTTTTGAATATTTTCTAAATGGCCTAGGCCTGGTGTAGAAGCCTGGTTTTATATTTAAAAACAATCCAATATCATATAAAACTTTAAAAGTTTCCCAAAAAAACAAGTAAATTAGAAAGTCAACAAGCTGTAATTTTATGTTTTCTAAAATCATGTCACTATTTTGTGATTTTTTCTAAGTTTATTGACTTAGTAACCGCATGACTCGTTTTGGAGCCATGCGGTTACTAAGATCAATATTTACAATACCAGTGTCAAAACGCTCTCTAATAATGAAAAATATGTTATGCCTTTTAAACCGTTACAAGTGCTTTGTACATGAGTATTTTCAGTGACACTTTTAGTATTGTTTTTAAAAGTGTAATTTTTCTTAAAGTTTTACTATCATTTGAATCTTCTGTGGGTTTATTGATATAGAAGTCAATGTTTTCAATTTTAGTGTTATCTATGTGAAGTATAATTAAATCAAATAATTAGGTATTAAAACAAATACAGTCTGATAAAAAAAAAAGGCAGCTCTTTGTAACTATTTATAATGTAAATGTTGACAGACAGATGATTTGCGTTCAAATTTCAATTTTATTAGTACAAAATAAACACTTAAAGTGTTATTTCAATTTTAAAACAATTAATGATACATCTTTTTAAAAATAGTTTAGTTCTGGATCTGGTGATATAGCAATTATGTCATCTCTTTTTTTTTATTATTTAAAGACTCTGTTAATTTTAAAAAATGGTTACACTTTGTAACTGCTCAGTGCAAGAAAGAGTAAATCTTTTTATTTATAGTTTTCATTGCAGTTAGTATTTTATCACTGTTGTGTTTTAAAAAACACAAAAGTGAAAGTAAGCGAAAGTGCACAACTTACTAGAACTAACAGGACAACTGCAATTTTCTATTTCAGGATTAAATCAATCAAAAAGTAAGACAACTAATCTCAAATAGGGACTATATAATTTTATACTCTTAGATTTAATGCATGCAACATTTAACCAGGTAACTGTTTTAACATTTGTAACTGTTGTAACATTTAACCAGGTAACTGTTCTTCGTAGCATTCTTTATGCTTTTTCAGGAAGTCCTTCCTTTTTATGGTCACAATATCTGTAAATAACGTCTTCACTAATTTTCTTATTGTAAAATACACGATTTTTTTTGTGTAAGCAACTCGTTTATAAGCAACTGAACTCGATGTGAAAAAATATTAAGCAACTTCAGTTCTGAACAAATGTTAACAAAAGCAACTCATAAATTGCACATAAAAATCAAAGCACTCAAAAAGTTCCTTTATTTACTGTCAAATACTATTTTTATGTTGGATATAAAACATAGCTTTATGAAGTTTAAAAAATTGTCGTACACGTTTTTTTGAGAAATGAAAACATTCGATTTTGCGTTCGAATCAATTTTTTTCTCTGCAATGCAATGACTTCTTTTAGATAAACGATTTCAAAAGAAAGTAATCACAGTAGTGTTGTTGCTGTGTATGTTGTTGACAACGCTGTTAAGATCATGAGTAAGAAAAAGCAGACAAATTTGTTCAACTTTGGTTTTACCAAAAAGATTTGTCATCGTGTTGAGTTGGTAAATGTAGTGCCGAAGGAAAAAGAAGATAATTTGTTTGAATGTATTGTTTGCAAAAAATCACTGAAAACATCACAAGCCCTTTCGATGTTTTGGTGTAAAAATAAGTTATCACAAACGGATATTGCTCAAACTGACAAAGACCCGAAATCAATGAGCTTGGACCAAATCATTGATGGACAGAACAAGTACGATAATATTGAAAAAACTGTGAAATTGGTTTTAGAGAAGCTCGTTACTGATGTTGAAGCTAACGAATTACCAAAAATTGCTGACAAACGGAAGAGCTATACTATAAAAGAAAAGGTTGATGCGCTAAATGACTTAAACGGTGGTATTTTAAGCAGGGATGTAGCAAAAAAGTATAAAATTCATACACGATGGAAATCAAAGGAAAAAGAAATCTACAACAAGTACAACGAAAACAAGAAAAACGCGTTATTCAGGAAATGCCGAAGAGGCGACAAACACAAAGCTTTGTTTAACAAACTTTATGACAAATTCTCCGAAGCAAGAAAAAGGAGGGCTAAAAGTTAACTTTGAGTGGTTGTATGTTCGAGCGAATCAAATTCATCTACAACAAAGCCCGAATGCTGACAGATTGCCAAAATCAATAGTCACTCATTTCTTAAGGAAAAATAAGATCTGCATGCTGTGTGTTCAACATAAGCGCCAAGCTGACGTAAAGAAAGCAAACCCCGATTCTGATGAAATGGCATTCAAATTTGAGAGAAAAGTTGATTAAGTTTGGAAGTGGCAAACCCACATACGATAAAAAATGGGGACGTTTCCCACCGAAAAAGAGAATCAATGTAGATAAAATTCCACTCCCGTATGTAGTCGAGAGCAAACGAACATACGAAATTCCAATGAGTAAGGGAAATGAACGAAGAGACCATAGAGTATGGGTAGCTCAACCTGGCAATGGGCTTGATAAGCGACAAGCTACCCTTCAAATATGTTTCAGTCCTGAAGGAATGGTGAAGCCGGCGTTGATTTTCAGAGGTAAGGGGAAAAGGATTAGTCAAAATGAAGTTTTAGCCTATTACACTGATGTAGATGTGTACTGGCAACCAAATGCATGGGCAGATACAGCGTTTTCCGTGAAATGGATTAAGAACCCTCTCTCCAATGCTGTCGCTAACCTGGATGAGTATGTTTTGTTCTGCGATAACCTGACAGCCCAAGTCAGTGATGAGTTTTTCAATAAAGTGCGACAACATAAAGGTATTGTCTGGTTTGGTGTTCCCAACGGGGAACATTTTTGGCAACCTGTTGATGCCGGACCAGGAAAAGCATTCAAATCACATATTAAAGCAGAACAAAACATCTGGCTCAAAAATGATGAAAACATCGAACTCTGGCTTGGCAACAATGATCGGAAACTGTCGGCAAAAGATCGCCGCATTTTGATAACTCGTTGGAGTGGTGAAGCTTACCGTAAAACATCCAAAGACGAGAAATTTCTTCGTATGCTTTATAGGAACTTTACGAAAACAGTATGTCTTATCACGGCTGATGGTACCGAGGACGATAAGATAAATCCTGAAGGCATGCCTGCTTATGTTGTTCCACCCCCTGTTGACATTGACAACCCGGTGGAAATCACAGAGACTCCTATTCCAGACGAAGTAAAGGATAACCCTATTGATGTTTTGCCTGACGAATCAGACGGAGAAGACGAGGAACTAGATGGACAAGTAGAAAAATCAGACGGACAAGAAGACGAAGAAAGTGGAGATGAAGAAAATAAAGATCCAGCAGAAGAGAGAAACATTTTTGATCTTTTTTTTAATTAGAATTTAAGTGATTTTAGTTGTAAAGAGCACTCTTCTGTTAAAGACTTGGTATTAAACCGTATTTTGTCTCTTATTCGTAAAAACACTGAAATTTAGGCTAAGAAACTTAAGCAACCATTAAGCAACTCGAGATATAGAAATTGGCTGAAAAATAAGCAATTCGAGTTCTGACCAAAATTCTAAGTTGCTTATACAAAAAAAAATTGTGTATCTTGTTTGATGACCATTCAGTTTTAATTTTAGGTATTTTAAGTGAGACTGCATAGAAAATACACGTTTGCTATTCAATAACAATATCCAATAGCCTATTAGGCTTCAGTTTATTTTTAGCTTTAAATAACATAAATACATTTGCGTTTTGTTTCGCAATTCCTCGAAAGTACCAAATCATTTATTGTATCATTTACGTTTTTAATTATAATGAATTAGGAATTAATAGCAGCAGCGACGGTATTGTTTAGTTAATTTTTTTTAATACCAAAGTTACCATCTTTACTTTTTTCCCTTCATCGAATTAATTTCGAGACCAGGCCTCTGAAATGAATTTGGCTAATTTTTTAAAAAGTGAGTTTTTGAAAGCAACATTTCAAAAACTCACTTTTTAAAAAATTAAATTGTTTTTGAATTGTTTTATTACTTTTAATACCTTTTAAATAGTTATCATAACTCTTATAAAAATGACTCCAAATTTTAGGTACTTATTCCCAGTTGGTTTTAATGTTATCAATTTGTACCAATCATTTGCTTGCTTTTTAGTAATAAAAATAAATTTTAAAAATAATTTTAAACCTTTTATGCAGTACGTGTTTTTTGTTTTAGTTAAAAGTTATAGCTTTAAAAATTTAAGGCAGAAAAATACTCCAAAGGATATCATGAAGAGGGGTCACAATAAGCGAAAAATTCTTTTGAATAAAATTTTATTTGGTTTAGTATACAAACCTACATTTAAAAAAAAACAAAAAAAAAAACGAAAAAATAAACATAGTTAAATATATCAATAGATATATATATAAAGTATATTTGGAACTATTTTATGAGAAAAACACTTTGAAAAAGGGTTGAAAAAAGTTGAAATTTGTTTGAATTTTATAGAAGTTTTATTGGTTAAAAATGTGAACATACTTGATTATAAAAATTATCAAGTCCTTTCAGTTATAATTCTAGAAAAAGAATGTGGAGGTGGAGGGGTCAAAAACGAAAATAATAAAAAAATTACTTTTTATATAGTTTTTTGCCCCTGCAGCTGCTGATTTCAGTATGACATCATTAATGTCATACTGAAGTTGCACACACATTTTTTTTAAAGCCTACACAAAAATTAAAAATAAACACAAAGAACAAACTTTAATAATGAATAAAGAAATAAGTATCACAAGTAAACTTTTAAAAAATTAAAGAAATTAACAGGACATTACTAGTATCTAAGCAACAATAACTTTTTCCTTTTTGCTTTTTATTAAGTTTTTTTTTCTTCCTTATATTTTTTATTTATCCTTTTTTTTCTTTCTTATTTATTTTTTTAATTTCTTAACGCAGTTTTTTTTTTAATAAAAACTTTTTCCAATTGAAAGTACATTAAAAATTTTGTAAACATGTAGAAAAATAATTTTTTAAATTCAGGTTAGTGGTCTAGAACATTAGATATTATAACTTGTTAAATTCGTTTTAATATAAACAAAATAAATGCTAAGCTTTTAAAGCTTTAAAAATTTTTTTTAGAAAAAGTATAGGATCAGTATAGTGAATTTTGCCTAAAAAGAATAGAACACTTGAAAATAGAACTTGCCCTGCCTCTTTTTATATGAAAACGCATCTAAATCATAACAAAATATAGATAATAATCCATAAATATAAATATATAAATATAATACAGATTTACACACAATGTAAAATACATAAAATTACATATAAGATACATTAGGAGGATCTGATACTTATCTGTTGTTGTGGATCGGATCTTTCTAATATATCTTTTATTTTATGTATTTTGTTTAAAATAATTAGTTCTAAATATTGGCTAAAAGTTTCAAAATTATTAGTCGCTTAAATATTATTAGTTAATTCAAAAGTCGCTTAAATATTATTAGTTGCTAAAAAAAATTTGAAGTTTAAACTTGCACTCATGTTATTTTTTGCAGTTTTGACAAAATTGAAATTATTTTATATGAATATAAAAGTATTTAGATAGTTAAAGAATTTTCTGTTGAAGAAAAAACAATAAATTACTTTGTCATTAGTTTCATTAAAAATTCATTTAAATAACAAAGTTTAATAAACTCATAACTTTAAACAATTAACAATACAATTATACAAATTATATAATTTATACAAATAACAAACCATTTTTAAACTCTAACATATATATGTATATATATGTATATATATATATATATATATATATATATATATATATATATATATATATATATATATATATATATATATATATATATATATATATATATGTATATATATATATATATATATATATATATATATATATATATATATATATATATATATATATATATATATATATTTAAATTAGCTTGCAATTACTTTAATCGTTGAACAATAACTGCATTGAAAAGTTTTGCATCAGAAATGGTCATTTTTAAATCATTTAAAACCTTGTTAGGAAATGTTGTCATTAAATAAAATGGAGCAGTTGAGGGTCTGGCATTTCGTACTAAATTTTCTATATCTTCAATAGTGTTATCATAATTAAACTTTGAAACAAGTCGTGTACCATCTGTAAGTCTAATTTGTATTGTAGTAACAGGTTTACTATCATCAACTGAGAATGATTGTAAAATATTATTTGAAGATGGAGGTTTTATTGAAATTTCGTGTGTCATCTGTGGAGTGGGACTACCAAGAGTGTGACCAACACCTTCAAAACATTTTCTAATTTCCTTTGGCTTTATATACTCTTCATCTCCATGATCTTCCATATCAACATGAACTTCACTGTTGAGAGCTAAACGTCTTAATTCTTCAGGTACATCACCTTTAGAAATTGATGAAAGAAAATCTTTATTAGCTGGGTCATTAAAATTTCTCAAAGGACCATTATCAACAGAAAATCCATTTTTCCAAAATTTAATAGCAACATGCTTAGTAGGTTGATTAGGCACTTCTTTAGCTAAAGATGGTGTTATTTGCTTTGATGGTTGAATATCAGAACCTAGTTTAAACCCTGCTCCTTTAAAAATATTACTTACTTTCTTATTATCAGAAGACCTTTGTTCTGGTAATGTAACAGCACCATGTTGTTTGGCTGATTCAAATATTTCTTTGGTTATATCACTTTTTGTTTTTTTCGGACCTAATATTTGTTGACCACTGGTTTCGGATCCACCTGCAAAAAATGCCTGACCTTCTTCTTCACTACTAGATTCTTCGTTTAACTGTCCGATTGTTTTAAAACGGTCGCTTTTGCTACTTGTTTTAACTTTTATTTTCTTTATAGGATTTTCCACTTTATGTGGACTTTCCATACGTTGACTAGAAGCCGTATCAACCGAAGATAATTCGTCTGTTCCAACATTTTTATCATCGGATACAAATTCATCATTATCAAAAAAAGTGTCAACAGCTGCATGAAATTGCCAATTAGCCGACTGAAGATAAAACTGAGATCTCTCTTTGTTAGCACCAGTTAGTTGCATAAATTCAGCAATTAGATTACTTTCTTCGTGTCTAGCTGCCATTTTTAACTTGATATTTTTATTTAAACCGAGGAATTTTAGGGCAGCTCACCAAAACGGGTCATTTTTCGATTTCATACAATTTCTTTTAATTTCTTTACAATCTCTTTTAATCTCATAAATGCTTAGGCCATATGAGTTTAAATGAGTTGGCCCTTATAAAAAAATAACTCATAAAAAGAATTATTTCTATGTTTTCAAAATTTCAATTTCTACAAATGAACAAAGTTTATATTCTAAAACAAAGGTTGCAGAAATGGAATCAAATCAATTTTGGCAACAATTATTGTACAACAAAAAACGCAAAACTGTTGTACAACATTTATGCAATTATTGGAAACCAACCTGAGAAGGTATTTACCATAGCTTTAGTCGGGTTTAAAAGATTGATTCAAAAACAGCTTTAACTGATTCCTCGATCCGAAATACCCCTAGTTAGACAATTAAAAAGTTAATATAGCTTGAAAACTTACAAATTTACAATTTTACAAAGATCGTCATTTTTGTAACACTAGGTGAAGAAAAAAAAAAAAAGAAGAAGAAGAAGAAGAAGAAGAAGAAGCTTTTAACGCTCTAGCTGCAATACCCTGCTCATCAAACATATGAATATTATTTAATGACATGATTGTTATTTAATTAGATATAGGGAATAGTGGGCAGTGCAACTTTTGTTTTTTGCTTAGTAAAATTTTTTTTTAAAAAAACAATTTTTTTTAGACGATTGATTTAATTTGTAGAATAAATTTATATCTACATAATTAAATTTATAAATTACTAAAATTAAACAGGTTAAACTTGTAAGACTATTTATATAGTAATACTAGAAATTTGTTTCAAGATACCCCATGGGTGGGGTACTTTAATACACTCTATGTTTACATCATTAAAAAGTAAATAAAAAGTATGAAACGTAGAAAAACGCAGGTTTTTACTTTAAAGACAAACAAATCATTATAACTCAAATAATGCATCTAATGGTACAAATCACATTTCAAAAATCCAGATAATATATCATTTTAAATGTCATTCTTAAGCGTCAATAAATAATGCCTTTATATTGAAATACTATATTTCTTAGTATTATACTTACATAAATTTATAAATGGATATCTTAGTGTTATATTTACATAAATTTCTTAAAAATCGACGGTAAATATTAAAAGATATGATTTTTAGAACTGTTTATGACACAATGAAGTTGTATTCTGCAGTTTTAGGGCCCCACACAAATGCTGTACCAAGCTACCCCATACTTGCTAATAGAAAAGCAATCGCTTTATTATTAGTATATTACTGTATTTTTAGTATATTACTATTTTAATTTATTTATTATTGTATACTATACTTTTTTAGTAACGCCTAATATATAAGGTAACCAAATCTGGAAAAAATGAGAAAAAATTTGATAAATTATTTCTCTTGATCTAAATAATGTAGCAGTTTATAGATTGCATTTATACAAAATATTTTCAGGTCACGTTATGAAAAAAATTTAGGTCTCTACGATTAGTGGAAAATGCTCAAATCTCTGCCTCTGAAATTAAAAACATTTTTATGTAAACGCAATATTTAGGATAAAAAAAATATTTAATTACCTTTTTTGGGCTGAAAAGAAGGTATCGCTCTTTTTTTTAAAAAATATATTAAAATCAAACTTATTTCGATAGTTTATGCCTGGCAAACAAATTTTTAAGGCTAATAATGACAGTTATTAACAGGAACACAAGTTTAAACAAACTTTTAGCAATATTGGTAAGCCTATTCATATTAGCAAAAATCTTAAAATTTCCACAAAGGGGTCGTCCATAAAGTACGTATACTTTTATTTCAACCCATTTCCCTCTCCCGCATTTTTATATATGCTTTTTTGAGTACCTTCCACCTCCCTAAAAGTACCTACGCTTTTAACCTACCAACCCAGCATCTTATTATACATTTTTTAAATATTGTGTCTCCTTAATTTTTAATTTGACCCCCTACCCTCCACATCATATACGCCATTTGCGGTCCCCTCTCCCGCATCCAAGCGTACGTACTTTATGGACAACACCTAATGTAACTCAAGACTTGCTTATTGAAATTAATTTACTAGATATTGACGAAGATATTTAAAAAACTTTATCTACTGATCAAAGGTATCTATACTTTGAATTAATCCGTAAAGATAAAACATCAAGAGACAAAACCAGTGCTTATTGGCCTTGTAGTGAAACTTATAGTGGATAATTAGCAAATGATGTTAAAAATAAAATAATGCCAGATAGTTTATAAGAAATTAAAGTTGGTTCCTACAACAATAAAGATTGCTTAAACTTGGCGAGTAGACTATGCAGAACCTGTTGTTCACATTGAATGAAAACGATTATAACTAAAACATTAAACTTTTTGATGGGAGATATTTTCAAAACTTTACTTGTATACAAAATTAGCAAAGAAAAACTGATTAGGTTTTTAGTGGTTCTGATATAAGTTCCGAATTTAAATGGGCTTATAAAATATTTGATGAAGCTTTGACGCTTTTTTCTTGTTATGTTATTTCTAAGCAAAATATGCGTATATTACTCTCTTCTCGTTTAGTTACTTACTTATCTAAAACATGTATATGTGTGTATATATATATATATATATATATATATATATATATATATATATATATATATATATATATATATATATATATATATATATATATATATATATATATATATATATATATATATATATATATATATATATATATGTATATATATATATATATATATATATATATATATATATATATATATATATATATATATATATATATATATATATATATATATATATTTCAGCACTTGTTATTTACTTTGTTAAACAAAATACTTATTACCGCACGAGTTGTTATTATACAAACATTTTATTCAAGTATGCATATTGTATACAAGTAATACAACATTAACCCTGACACTCTGTGTACAATTATGTACGCCTATTCCTAAGCGTCACCCAGTGGGAATGGGACCGAAAAATACGTCTTTAAGACGTCTTTTGCTCGTTTTGATGACTTCTGAACTTTCAAAAGACGTTCCCATTTTAGTTCCCGTGCCCACTGGGCAGTTGATGTAAGCACACAAACACACGCATACACACACACGCGCACACATAGGCACACACACGTAAACACATACGTAAACATATAAACATATTGTACATAAAATTTATTCATCAATCTGGTAGTACAGACCTCATACAGCTACCAAAAAGTATATTGATCATCTCGTATAATAAATATAAAAAAAGATTTAGTACATGTACACATAGATTTCACTTCCATCAAATCACATCTGATAATATTACAAAAATTATAGGTCTATGAAAAATAAAAAAAAGAATAATGGTCTATGTAAAAATATTTATGTGTGTATCTAAAAATGATCTCGTGATGTGGTTTATAGTCTCTGCTTGTTTCTTTGCTTATTACCAATAAATTTTGTAATAATTTTTTGTAATTGTTTTTTATATAGTTAGAATGCTGTTATTTATAGATACAGTTTCTGGAGTCAGTAATAAAAAAGAACAATTAGCTACAAATCAAATAAAATCTGTATTATTTGCCAGATTGTCTTCAGTACAAACTGCATAGAGAATATACTATAGCGGAATTTCAGTTGACCTATATAGGTATTTTAAGCACACTGCTGTAGTTTTGCATATCGGTTACTTAGTGGACCATTAGTGACAGCCGCCAAAAGTGCTAGCCTAGGAGTAGCCACTATAAGCATGTCGGAAAGTTATCGGCTCGCCATTTATAGCGGCTGCCACTATAGGTCCACTATGAATCCGATGAGCAAAACTCCAATAAATTACTTAGAAATGCTTATAAAAGTCCACACAAAATTCTCTAAAACAATGTTTGCTTGGGTGTTCATAGTTTTTTCAATTTTTTTGAGTTATCGAATATTTCACTATTAACATTATAAGTTGAATTATAATTAGAATCTGTCAGGAATTCAATCATGGAGTGGATCATCATCAATGGATGTCCAATTCATACTTAAACAAAATGATTATAAGATTTAAGTTCTACTTTCTCTTTTTTCAAAATAATAATATTTATAGCTTGACAAACTCTCTTTATCCCTTCGAAAACTTTTATTTGCTTTACCAATTGCCTTAAGTGCAACCATCTTTGTTTTTACTTTTATTAATAAAATCTGGCTTAGTTTCATAAACAGGAATAGGTTATTTATGTCGGAGAAAATTATGCTATGCATCATATATTTTTTGAGATTTTAATTGATTTTTAACTGTCAAGCGGACTCAGCTTTTGCTTCTCAACGAAACCCATGCGTAAGTTAGTAAGCGCTTGTTAATCGGTGCCGTTTTTTTTTTATTTTAATCACAGATACTAAATTCAACCGCTACTAAATTCAAAACAACAAAAATGGCTGAAAAAGAGAAAGATAAAAATCTGGTATCAAATTTAATCAGTAAAGCTCAACAGTCAGTCGAAGAAATAGATAGCGTTGCTAAATTATTATTGGAAAAAAGATTTTTTCTCACTGCCTTAGAATTTCAAACTGAATTAATAGAATCAGGAAAGGGTTCATCAAGATTAAAGGAATTTTTTTCTAATCCAAACAACTTCGAATTTCAAGCTAAACTCGACCCTTTATCACTTTTACGTATGTAACTATTTAACAAGAATATATGTAAATATCAATTGAAATGGAAAGATTGTGTATCAAGCAATCATTTAATTTTGAATATTTCTCCTAGGTTCATTGTCATATACAAAGAAAGTCAATATCCTTATTGTTTCTTAAGTATTTATTTCCTTCATATCTGATTTCCTTACCATAAAATAAATCCATTAATATTTTACAGGTGACACCCTAATGTTAACTAAGTTTCATAACGTTTAACAAATGTTGTAAAAAAGTTTGAATTTAAATAAAATAACTAAATTATAAACCAAAAAATTAATAGTAAAAAATCATTTTTCTATTTAACCTGAAGTTTAAGTATGGCTTTTACTTTATCAATTTTGTAAAAGCTTTTTTACTTTATCAATTTGGCATATATGTTTTATTATGCAATACTTTACATCAAAGTATAATTTTGTAATATTTATAAAATAGTTATAAAATTTTTGTATATTTAGGTAATCCTACAGTTAAGCAGTCTAAAATAATTTTATTTTTTCACTTATTGTGTTTTTGTCAGCGGAGAGTTTTTAAACATAAGGAATATCTATTACTGGACCATTACTGTCTTTATTATATGTCAATGATTTACCCTCTAAAATTAATAATAAATGCCAACTTGATGCAGATGATAACAAAATTATTGCTATAATTGACAACTAAGTAGACTCAAAAAGCTTGCAAGACAATAATAATAATCTAATAGAATGGTCTGATAAATGGGTGATAAATTTCAACATCATAAATGTAAAATCATGCATTTTGAAAAACATAATAAAAATTTTGAATATTATATAAAAGATTCAAAATTAGATTCAACAACTAAAGAAAAAGGCATTGGTGTGTTAATATCAAATACTATCAAGTGGAATCATCATGTAAATATGGTTGTAAATAAAGCAAATAGTTGATTAGGTCAATTAATTGAATCATTTACTTACAAAGACAAAAACACAATAAAGATTTTGTACTGCAATTTTGTAAGACCTATTGAATATGCATCATCAATATGGAATCCTTATATTAAAAATGATATAAATAAATTAGAAATTGTTCAATAACAAGCAACTAAATTGATTCCAGAGTTAGAGCATTTATCCTTAAAAAAAGATTCAAAAAACTCCAACTAACTTCCTTAAAAACCAGGAGTATAAGATATGATTTAATTTAATATTATAATTTTTTTCATGAATTGGACTAAGTGTTTTGGTATCAACAACCAAAAGCAGCATTTTCTATTTCAGCAAATGGTCCAGCTGCAAACATTAGAAGACATAAAGCATGCGCAGATATTGATCTTACAAAAAGAAGGAATAAACTACCAGAAGAAATTATTTCCTTAAAAAGTGTAAAAATCCTCAAGATCAAGCTTGATAAACATATGGGTATTATGAAACTCTGATCTTTATGAATATTACAAAATTGTAATTAACATGGGCTCATAATAGATTCAAATTGGTGTTGAATCTCAAGAAGCATATAAATAAATAAATTTGAATAATAAAGGAAAAAAAAAATTATTTTAGGCTGCTTAACTGTAGCTTTACCAAAACTTCTTATTGTTTTATTCATATATGAATAGTTTATCATTAAAAAGTTATGTATAGTAATAATTTCAAACAGGAACAACATGTTAAAATAACAATTGAAAAGGCAAATTTGGTTTAATAAAGCACAATTTTTATGGATATATTTTACAACTTTCTCCTAATATATTTTTATTATTAAATCCATACTATAAAAAAAGATGTAAAACTGTTCAAATTGAAAAAAGGATTAAAAATCTAAGGGGCCTTGAATACCAGATAAAATGTTTTTTTCAAGATATTTAAATAGAAAAGAGATAGATTAATATTACAAATTTTTTAAATTTTACAAGGTATTAACATTATAAGGATATCTATTGGTATTATCCAGGTGCCAATTGATACCCTGATTCCCTGATGCCAATTGATACCCTGATATCCTGAGGTAGTTTGTTCCATGATTTAACAGTTTGTTAGGTAAAGAAGTTGAGTTTGCTATGCTTGAAACATCTATTTTTCAATTATGGACCACAATCCAGTGAAAAAGTGGCTAAAAAGTATCTATTGTCATGAGGATATAATTGAAATATAGGTGTTTCAAATACAGCAAGTTCAACTTCTTTCCCTAACAAACTATTAAGTCATGAAACAAACTACCTCAGAAAACAATTAATACATGTGAAATTATTGTTAAATTTTTTTTAATTTGTTAAATTCATCCTTGTTAAAGAAAAACATTGTAATTGAGTCATTCTGATAATTGAGTTACAGATTTCACTTATTTTTAAAACATGTTTTATATCTAAAAAGTTAGAACCTCCAAACTTTACGGTTCTTAAGAAATGCAGGTTTCAGTTTTCTTATTTATGCTGACATAATATTCTTGCAACATGCTTTTTTTTTTCATTATGTAGCAATATTAAAATTTTTTTTCATTAAATAGCAATATTTAATGACCGGAATAATGTATTGACCTAATATTTGATACATAGGCATTATGTGATTTTTTTATGACAAAATTAACTATATCTTAATTTTAATTACCAGAATATTGATTTTGAAGACTTTTTGAGGTCAATAATAAATTTATACATTAACTTTAATTTTTTTTGTACAAGGCTAGTGAGGGGATTCTTTGTCAGTACAGGCTCACTTCTTTGTCAGATAGTACAAGGGTCACTGTACTATCTGACAAAGAAGTGAGCATAATAAATATATATATGTGCATAATAAATTTTTCAATATTTTTTTGTAATTTTCAGGTAAAGCACCTAGTGTATTAACATTAGATTCCATTGATGATTTTGCTCGTTACTCAGATGATGATGCCCATGAAACTGATGAAAGAATTGCAGGTGCAAAATTTGTTTTGCTTAATGAGTATAAATACAACATAGCATATTTTTTATTTATTATATAACTGATGATATATATGCAGGTTTTGTTAATAAGCATTTTGCTGTTCGCATTTTACGTAAGAAATGGTGATTTTACCTACTTGTTAAGCCATTTATATTATGCTAAAACTTTTTTTAGTTGAAATATTTAATCAGCAATTAATTACTGCTTAATGTTTTCGGCATAAATTAAATAATTTATGCTGAAAACATTAAGCAGTAATTAATTGTTGTAAAAAACACTGCAATTTTGAAATAATTTTTATTTTAATAAAAAAACAGATATTAAATAATGTTTTTTCTACTTTCTGTTTTTAAAAAAAATTTTATTTAAATTTATTTTATTATATTTGTTATTAAATATTAAGAAATTTAAATTTATTTTATTACATTTAATATACATTTAAAAAAAAATTTAAAGGGCTTTGTTTTACAATTTTTTTTTACTTTTAAAATTTTTAAACTATATTAAAGGAAAGAAAATTCTTTTTATCAATTTAATTAATTTTTATAATTACAAAGCATCATTATTTTAAATTTTAGACTAGTGTAAGGTGTAAGTTTATGTAAAGAAACTGGTAATTGTTTTTTTTTTTTTAGTTTGTAGGGTTTTTTCTACAGTAAATCTAATGAAACCTTAAAAATCTCAAATTACAGAAACGTTAACTTTCACCATTCTGATTCTCACCTGCTCAGTTGTTGCTTGATTTAAGTTTAAAGAGAACTTGAATCATTCATAGATAGAGCACGGCCTCCTAAGCAATAAGCTATGCTGTTATCTCAGCCCTGTTAATTAACCCGAATTTATAACATGCCTTCTGTTAATACTATGATATTTTGCAGCTATTGATGGAATTAATCCAGGAATCCTTGCTATCAGCTGGGCCTAAAACCATTAAACTGAGTTTTAGAGCTGTACCTTCATTAGGAGTTAACAGAAAAAATTACATAGCCACTATCAAGGAGGCACAAGCAAAAATCTATGAGTAGAGTCAAGAAGATCCAGGTTTCATCATCCTAGGCAGAAAACAATGTAACACAGGTTTACGCTTACACAGATTTATGCCAGCCTAATAGATAAAGAAGAGGTTCAAGGCTAGTTAGCAGAATTATTCTACTTACCCCTAAAGTCATGCGGTAGTGGTGTAGTGGTAAAGCGCTCGCTTCATAAGTGAGCGCTTTACCACTACACCACTCAACTTGTTTTTTACCAATACCGCGCTCAACTTGTTTCTCTGCGCAGCGGCCTTGTTTGTCAAGGTTCGTGTTTCGGAGCTATAGAGTTGAGAGAGGGTTATAACCATTATTAAGTAGCCTCCTCATCTGTAGTGGCCTTCATGGCCTTGAGGAGGTGAATAACAAAAAAAAAAAAAAAAAAGTCTTTGCCTAGAAGGCCTTTTACAAGACAATAGCTGGATACAGTTATCTGCCCAAGATGAGTGTTTTTTTAAGACCCCAGTTTAAAAGCACCTTACATCAGGCTGTAGTGGTGCAGTAGTAGAGTACTCGCCTTATAAGCAATAAGTTCTGAGTTTGATCCCAACCATGTCCTGGTTGTACTGCGATCAACTTGTATCTCCGCGCAGCAACCTAGTTCATCAAGGTTTGTGTTTCGGAGTTATAGAGTTGAGAGAGGGTTGTAACCACAACTAAAGTAGCCTTCTCAACTGTAGTGTCCTTTGTGGCCTTGGGGAGGTGAATTAAAATTAAAAAAAAGATTTTTACTTTTCATGATTCAACAAAAGTATGTTTTTTTGAGAATATATTTAATATACCTTGATACAACTTAGTTCATTTGCAACCAATCAAATGTCGCTGCTAAATATAGTTTATACTGCATAATTTATAATTTTAAGCAAATCAGGTTGCTACTTTTAATAGAGAGGAACCAATTTAATTATTCAATTTTCTCATATTTTGCTAAGTATGATTTACATTAGTAATTTATGTAAAATAAATTTTGCAACCTCTGCACAGCATAGTTTTTACTGTATATATTTTTTAAAAAACATTTTCTAACAAATATATATATATATATTTTAAACATCTTCACTTCCAACAAGGCTGCAAGTAACCATTAATTAAAGTTGGACGTTACTGGAAGAGAAAAGATGAAGATTGTAGAGCAAGATAACAATTGACAGATGACTTAAAGGATTACAAATTATATGAATCAGGAAAGCAAGATGAAGGTTGAAGATTCCAAAGAACTGATGTTTGATGAAAAAAGCTAGATGAATAAGAGTTTTTGGAGCACTTAGGAACAGTCACAGAAAAAGGATGAGACTTAATTAAATGACGAGTAACACGAGAATGAATTTTAGTACATGGCACAAGAGATGCTAGCTCTTTAGAGCAGAGCCCATTTAGTATTTGTAGAAAAGAGAAAGAGAAGCAACATTACAACGATGTGATAATGGTTGGAGGTTGGCTGCAAGAGCAGGTCCAACTATGTTTATAATGCATTTTTGCACCTTGTCTAAAAGAGAAAGGTATCACTAGAATATCCGCCTCAGATATGGCAAAAGTATTCCATACAAGGTTGGATTTGAGATTTATAGAGATAGAGAATAGAATCCGGAGTAAGAAAGTGTCGAGCTTGATTAAGAAATGCAACCTTAGCAGATGCTAATTTTGCAACAGATTTGATATATGGTTTACAAGAAAGATTGGAAGTAAGAGTTAATCCTAGAAGATGAAGAGTAGATGACTCATCGAGTACATTACCATTCATAAATATAGGAAGATCTAAATTATTGCGATAACAGTTGGCGGAAAAAAATTGAGTTTAATCTGACTTGATGTTCACCAGCCATTGTGAGTCCCATGCTGTAGCAGAAGTGAGATCCTTTTCAAGCTTAAATGCCCCCTCCAAGCAATCAAAGAGTGTTGGCTTCTTATCACGACAAGAATAAATGGTAGTTTCATCAGCAAATAATGCCACCTTAGATGTGAGAATATCTGGAAGATTGTAAATGTAAATTAAAAAGAGTATAGGGCCAAGGATAGAACCTTAAGGAACCCCTGTTGTTACAGAATAAGAAAAAGAGTACTGTCCATCAAGGACAACTTTTATACTACGATTGGAAAGGAAGGATTCAATAATCTTAAAGATGTTACCAGATACATAGTAAGAAGAAAGCTTATGGAGAAACCAGCATGCCAAACTTTATCAAAAGCTTTAGAAATTTCAAGAGTGATTGTCTTCACCTCTATCTAATGCACAATCAAACCTATCGGTTATTATTGTTAGCAAATCAGCTGTAGAACAAGAAGATGGAAATCCATATTGATGGTCAGAAAGTAAGTTATTAGATTCAAGATGAGAAATTAAGTGTTTGTTGTTTAAAGATTCAAAAATCTTGCTTATGATAGGAAGAAGACTAATGGGACGGTAGTTAGACGAATCAGGTTGTACTCCAGAATTTTTGAAAATAGGGATAACAGATGCTGCTTTCCAGCAGGCTGGAAAACAAGACTTTGATAAGCACTTGTTGAATAGTTTTGAGAGTATAGACGACAGCGCCGGAGAACACTTCTGCAAGACAATAACAGGTGTGTTGTCCGGGCCACAAGCTGTAGAAGAGTCTTGGCAGGAAATCACTTTAGATACAGAAGCTGGAGTGATATGAATGTCAAGCAATGGATCAATTTGTTTGTTGGCTATATCAGGTAGAATGCAACTAGTGGAATCAAGAGATGATATTGATGAAAAGTTCTTAGCAAACAATTCAGCTTTGTCTTTAGGTGAGTTGACAAAGTCTGAACCATACAAAAGAGGTGGAATTAAAGATTTGCCCTTATTATTGATACTAATAAAGATTCTCCTAATTTTTGTGATGAAATATGAGATTTCATGACCTGAGAATAGCTGGCTTTGGCGTTAGACAAAACCTTTTTACAATTGTTTCTAGCAGTAATAAACAGACGTCTGTTTTCTGGAGAGTTGTTTTGCTAATAAATAACGAAGTAACGGTTTCGATTGGAAATTGCAGCAGCACAATGCAAGGAAAGCCATGGAGAAGAGTGAGGGTTGACCTGGAATCATCGATTGGGAATAAAAGATTTCATGCCAGCCTGAATCCATGAAGTTATGTAAGAAGCACATTTGTTGACAGGAAGACGAAAGATTTCTACATAAGGGGCATCACAAAGAAAATCACGAAAAGAATCCCAGTCAGCTTTAAGGTAGTTGTAAGAGGTACGATGATAAGGAGATTTAGATGATGAAGAAGAATGGGATATTAGTTTTAGAGAGATCAAACTGTGATCAGAAACACCTAAGGGTGAATGTGGAGAAACTGAGCAGTGACTAGGATCAAAAACAATACATAAATCGAGTAGGGAAGGTAAATGATTCGGGTTGTCTGGAAAGCGAGCTGGAAAGTTGACTATTTGAGTTAGGGATCGAGAAAGGCAAAAGTTGTGGGCTTAAATACCTGCAAAATCACTGACACTAGAGCCAAGCCATTCAGTGGGATGAGCATTAAAGTCACCGACAACAACAATATTGGCTGATGGATAAAGAGAGAGGGCTTGGTCAACTTGATCAGAAATAACATCAAAAAAAGCGCAGTCTTGAGATGAAGGAGAGCGATATAGAACAAAGAGAAAGGCAATAGAGTGAAGTGGTGCTAAACGAAAGTACATGAAAGAATAGTCTGTGAATTCAAACCTAGTTTCCCGACAATTGGGTGAATTCTTATGAATGTAAATGCCCAGGCCAAGCATGTGACTGGTGGAGTCTTTATGAATTAAAGGAAGATAACCATCAACACAAAGATCCCAAGATTAGACAGCTGAACTCAAATTAGTCTTACAAAGAGCAAGTAGGTCTGGTGAACTTTGCAAGAGATTAGACTCAACAGAAAAAAAGTTACTTTGAAGACCATAAATATTAGTGAATGATAGATTTAGAGAACTTGGTGATGATGATGGTTTTTTGTGTTTTGTAGTTTTTGGTACTTTATTCATTTTTAAATTTGATTGAAAAACTTGACTCAAAGCATAGAGAGTACTCAGAACACTGTTTGATAGCCCAAGCATAATACTTTGATATTTTTCAGCTGTTGATGGAATCAGCCCCTCTGAGAGCTACTACAGAGTTCGGGAAACCTGACTACCAGCCAGCCTCAAAACCATAAAACCGATGAGTTTTAGAGCTGTACCCTCATTAGGAGATAATAGAATGAGTTCCCAAGTCATAAAAACAGAGACACAAGCAAAACCCATGCATTGAGTCAAGAAGTTCCAGCATTCAACATCCTAAACTGAAAACAATGTATTAAAATTACATCTGCGCCAGCCTAATAGATAAAGAAGGGGTGTGAGGCAGGTCAATAGATAGAATCTGTTTACCCCTAAATGACTTGAATTAAAATATTACTAGAGAATGGTAATATATTTTTCCAAAAATAAAATTTTTTTCAAACATAAAAATTTGCAATCTAATATTAGGTGGGTAGTAGACATAATACCAATATTTATATATTTTTTTTTTACCCCTCACATGCAAGACTTGATAGAGTTTAAATCTGCCTCTCTCTATATATTATTAACACTTTATAATTGCATAGATTGACTTAAGCTGTTTTGTTTTGTTTTTGCATTTAAAGTTCTGGAGTTTGAGTTGCGTAAAGCAAAAGAAACAATTTACGAGTTACGTCAAAGTGTTACGGAGATGGCTTCAGGTTAAACACAATTGCTATAATATTTGTTATGTGTTTATCATTTATGTTATTAATGATTTTATGTCATGATTTTACTATTAGCACAGAAAATGCATTGAAATTTAGTTTTTTCTTTAGAATCAAAGAAAAATCCGCTTAATGAGCGGAGAGATGTAAGTACCACTCTGTATTTTTTTAAATTAGTATAAAAAGCAATATTTATTTAAAAAGAAATCTAATCTTATTTTAACCATTAATTTCAATAATCTTTCTAAGATTCTCAATTATCTCTTTATTTAAGTTTAAAATAATCTCCAGGTTAAAAGTTGCTTTGTTTAAGGTTTAAAAAAATACTGTTAAATAATCATCCAGAAAGTTATCTATTTTTTTGCTTAATTTTAATTTTCTGTTAGTTATAACGTATCAAATGAGCCTTCCTTTAAAAGGTTTATTCAAGTTGATTTTGGAATCCACTATTTAAGAGCCGCGAATTGCATTTTTTACATAATATTATTCCTTTCTTTTTATTCACATAAAACTTATTGTAATTTTTTTTATTTTACATTTTTATTAAAATGTAATAATTTTTTTTTTTATAGTCAAATGCTAATCAGTTTGAACTTCGAACTTTGAATTTCCTGGTCAATGAATATCTCCTGAGGTATAACCACAAACTAACTTCAATAACCTTTGCTGATGAAGTTGGTGACCAAGTAAGTTTAATAATTTAATTATAATTACTTAAATTAATTGCAATTTATGTTGCGTGGTATGTTAAAATGTAATTTGTTTAGTATTGGAACTTGCAAGAGATTCTAAACCATTTATATCAACAAAAAGTTTTAAAAAGTTTAGTTTTTGATGTTTTTTTTGGGTTTCAATATATGTGAGTGGTCAAAGGGTTTAATGAATTTTTACAGCTTTTCTCTAATTTCTCACACACACTCTCTCTCTCTCTCTCTCTCTCTCTCTCTCTCTCTCTCTCTCTCTCTCTCTCTCTCTCTCTCTCTATATATATATATATATATATATATATATATATATATATATATATATATATATATATATATATATATAGATATATATGCATATATATATATATATATATATATATATATATATATATATAGATATATATGCATATATATATATATATATATATATATATATATATATATATATTGATATATATATATGCATATATATATATATAGATATATATGCATATATATATATATATATATATATATATATATATATATATATATATATATAGATATAGATATAGATATAGATATATATGCATATATATACACTACTCTCCATAATTATGGAGGGTAGTGTATATATATGCATAATTATGCAATGGTAAATAAAATGTAAATATTTGATTGTTAAATTAACTAAGTAGACAATTATTCATTTCAATTATTCATATTCATATTATTCATATTCAATTATTCAATTATTCATATTCAAATTATTCATTATAGTCCAGTGATATTTGTATATTTGAGTTTGACCTATAGCGTTTATCAAGTAGTGTAGCTTTCTTTAAGTTAGTAAAGGGTTTACGATGTTGTTTAACTATTTCAAACAGATATTGTTCCTGGTCTTCTTGTTTAGTCAGTGAGGAATTGCACGTAGTGGCTAAAGCGATGTCTTTCTCAGCACTGTCGTTGATTACTTTTAAAGATTCAGCAGTGTTTTTTCCAATGATGAATGATGGCAGTTCTGGCCACTTATCTACATCTTCTGACAGAAAGGAGGTGTCAATTTGAAGGGCTGCAAAGAACAGGTGGGATGCAGGTCCAATTAAATGATCAAGAGTTTTGGTGCTAAGGCTTTCTTTTCCTGTATATCTGACTGAACGATCTTCATTTCTTCCAGCTGGGTGCTCTTGTAGTCGACTCACCATTTTCTACTTTGTGTTCAGTGTCACCATGTCTGAGAAGACGTACCATTTCTTTGCTTAAGTTCCATAAATGAGGTCCAATTGCACTGGCAGCCACCTTGGCTACTTCATCATTCGTTAAATGGTAGTCTGCAATGGCTCAAATGAAGTTCAGATTGTTGCTGGGAACATTGCATGCATTTGGAGATGTGAACCAAGCCTTCACATAAATCAGTGCGACAAACTAACTGAACTCTAGGCAAGCACTGCTTTCATGCTTTGTCAGTTTGAATTGGTGTTGATTTTCAAATTGTATAGCAACTTTGACATCCATCTTGCGTGATGGAATGCACTAGGAACTCCAAAACTAACACCTCTTGGAGAACAGTGTCCTAGAAAAATCAATTTGAGTTCAAGAAGTTCTCGGTAATCTTCTCTTGGAAGATATCCTACTTGTCCCGCTAGAGCATTTTTTGCGAAAATGACCACATCATGGTTGAGATTGTCAAGAATGGTATTTTAATGACTATCCATACAAAACTTGTAATCACCTTGGTCTATTTGAGGCCAGAATTCCTGAAAATGACAAAATAGTGCTACATTTGGACCAGATGTTGGAGCAAACATTTTCTTAAACACGTCTCCACATACCACTTCAAGCACGTGATGTCTACAAGCAAGCCAGAGTAGATCTTTGCGTAACTTTTTCTCCAGTAAAACATAAGATCCATTTAAATGATTAGATGCAGTTGTGTCGAATGATATTCCAGCAATCTGCTCCATCAGATTTCACTCCAGTAAAGTTCCAAATGTTAACTGTGCCACCTGTTCTCCTTTTCCCTGTCCAATATTGGGGATGGCAAGAAGTTTCTTGGTATGACAACCTGTTACCATAATTGCGATACAGTCTTCTTTCTCTGGTCCACCACTGATGGCTGGAAGTAGTTTACCATTAACATAGACGACCAAGGGGCCATCAGCAGCAAATAAAGCCTTCATGCTGTCAGCTTGATGGATTCGGTGCATATCTCTGCTTCTACGAGTACTACTGGTAGACAGTGGCAGGATAATTACATCTTGGTTGCTGTATTTCTTTTCAGACTGCTGATCGATCAAAAATAATTTATCTTCTTGAGTGAGAAATGTCAATGATATTTCTCAGTTCAGTCGTTGGTACCCTTGCTTTGGCCCAAATTTCATATAGCTGTGGAATTGCAAGTTTAGCAGCTTTTTTTTTGTGACAGTTTTTCATTCTTAAGATGGTGAAAATAAACCCTCAAAACTTCACAAGTCGTTGGCAGCCTTTGATCGTTAAATGTATCTTGTGGTTCACCAATTAAGAAAACAGCACTTACAGCACGTGTTACAGCCATTGTTATTTTTTAACTTTTATAAAATAAGCAAATAAGCATTGATCAGTATTATTCAGTAATTTTGAAAACAATGTCTAGTACTTTACTTATAAATTGAATATTTGAGAAACTTATTGTGAAATTATAACTATCAGACTAGTGTATAATTTACATAGAATATTCAATATTTATTATTTATTTCACTGCATAGGATATTTAATATTTATAAATGTATTGTGCAATTTTTAAAAATAAGTATGTTTGTTGGAATATATTTGGAAACAATTGTTAATATTAAATAATAGTGTTGCATAGCAATGCATAAACTTGTAAACCGGTATTCCATTCAAACTTCAGGTGCTTTGAAGCAGTACTAAACATTATAGTATCCAAAAAAATTGTTAACACTTTTGCTACAGTGATATAAAGGAACACAAAAAAATATGAGCACTTGATTAGAAACAACTTTTATTTTTTGGCTATATATATATATATATATATATATATATATATATATATATATATATATATATATATATATATATATATATTTATATATATAAATATATATATATATATATATATATATATATATATATATATATATATATATATATATATATATATATATATATATATATATATATATATATAGTTAAAAAGCGTATTTTTTTGTTCACTAAAATCTAAAATAAAAATTTAATTATAAAATGATAAATATTTTTGAAATTTTTAATAAATATATATATATTACATATATATATATATATATATATATATATATATATATATATATATATATATATATATATATATATATATATATATATATATATATATATATATATATATATATACATACACACACACACACACACACATGAAATCACAAACCCAAAGGTTAGATTATATAGAACAATCCAGGTGCGCATAACAATAGTTTTTCATTTGCATTTTTATTTTATGTGTATTTAAATAATTATTATGTACATGAAATGTGATATAAAACTAAAATGCTATGAGTATTTTAGTTTTATCTCACATTTCATGAACATATTTTTTATCGAAAAATTTTTTTTTATCAAATTTATCTGATGACTACAAAGAGTGTGAAACTTAAAGTTGTAAAAATCAAGCAGCTTTATTTTCATTGAATACATTTTTATTATTTTTATATATTATATATTTTATATAATCATAAAACATAATTTAAATAGTTTATAATTAAATTATTCATGTGTAATATTTAATATAAGTATTACTTAATTATTTGTTTAATTGTAATATATTTTAAAAAATTTTATGACTATTAGATATTTAGTGAGGAAGAACTTTAATGAATCGGACAATTATTGAATGGAGCAAAATCAAATTCGCATATAAGCGTCTACGGTTAGATATTCAAACTCTTGTGGTAAAAAGTGTTAGTTACAGCCATTCAATAGATTGAATCATTATTCTTATTGTGTTTTGAAGAACAAATAGTAATTTTAAAAAATAATTTTGTTTTTCTTATTTTGCAGTGATTACTGAAGTTATGGAAAATTAATAAAGCTGTGCAGTAGATAGAGCTGTACAGTAGATAGAGCTGTACAGTAGATAGAGCTGTACAGTAGATAGAGCTGTACAGTAAATAGAGCTGTACAGTAGGTAGAGCTGTACAGTAGGTAGAATGTACAGTAGGTAGAGCTGTAAAAATGGCAAGATCTCTAAAGCTGCCAGAAAACTTTAAATACATTGCAAACATAGGAAATAGAAAAATTTTTCACGCTTTTGATGAAAGTGCTTTTTTAGTGTAATTGCATATGTCTTCCAGTATAGTGCTGCATTGAATTCAAAAAATAAACTCGATTCAAGGCACCTAAATAAAATGGTAGGAAAGCAATAGATGTACATTTTTTACGCGTCATTAAAAGTTATCACTACGAAAATCAAAAAAAGTTAGTGACAGCCCTCTTTCAGTCGAGCAATCAGAAATTTAATAACCAGATAATCAACATTTATAGAAAAAACAGTTGAGCTGATTTTTTGAATCATCAGTCAAAATAGTTAGTCTGGAAACCATTAATCTGTACCCTAAAGCACCTCGCAGAAAAGATTCTAGAAAAAGAAGGCAACAGGGTTAAAGTGCTATATTAACTAAAACTCCAGAAAAGACAGTAAATGAGAGAAAAAAATGTGGAAACTGGTAAAAAAACAACAGAAAAAGACGCGAAAAAACAACAAAAAAACAAGCGAAAGAAACAGAAAACTCTGTAGATTTTATCTACAGAGTTTTCTGTTTCTTTCGCTTATCTGTAAAAAATGCGCCCATTAACCAACAAAATCAAAATCTTGCAAAATATGCAAAATGCAACTAAATAAATTTTGTTGGGTCTGCTTAGATCCAGTGTTTCATTTGTCAATGGATATGTGGTAATTGTAAAAGCAACAGCAAGAAGCGTTATTATGAGTGCAACAGCAAGAAGCGTTATTATGAGTGCAACAGCAAGAAGCGTTATTATGAGTGCGACAGCAAGAAGCGTTATTATGAGTGCAACAGCAAGAAGCGTTATTATGAGTGCAACAGCAAGAAACGTTATTATGAGTGCGACAGCAAGAAGCGTTATTATGAGTGCAACAGCAAGAAGCGTTATTATGAGTGCAACAGCAAGAAGCGTTATTATGAGTGCAACAGCAAGAAGCGTTATTATGAGTGCGACAGCAAGAAGCGTTATTATGAGTGCAACAGCAAGAAGCGTTATTATGAGTGCAACAGCAAGAAGCGTTATTATGAGTGCAACAGCAAGAAGCGTTATTATGAGTGCAACAGCAAGAAGCGTTATTATGAGTGCGAGTTATGTGAAGTTGACAGCAAGAAGCGTTATTATGAGTTATGTGAAGTTGACTGCAAGAAGCGTTATTATGAGTGCGAGTTATGTGAAGTTGACTGTTAATATCTTTTACACTTCCTTTAATATACTTAATTTTTATTATTTAGTATTTTGCAAAAAGCAATATTTTGCAAAAACTTTGTTGCTGAGTTTTTTAAAGTAAATTAGGTACTTAATAAGCTAATAATTAACTTATATTAATGGAAATATATATAAAGTTGCTTTGTTGTTGAGTTTTTTAAAATAAATTAGGTACTTAGAAAATATATCTTGGAATATATCTATATTGGAAATATATCTTTTGCACTACATTATTTTGTTTTACTTAAAAAAAAATCATATATTCTATTTCAAATGAAATTCATTGAGTAATTTTATATTTTGGTTTTTAAAATAAAAATTAGTTAGTTTTGACAAAAAAATTCACATGACACTCCTATTGCGAACTAGTATACCATATGCATACCCTTTTTGGCATCCCTAGTGGTAGAAACAACTTTTACTGCTTAACTTACTTGAAACTTACTACTAACCTCTTTTCATTTTTCAATCTTTTTTTATTTGTCTCATTCAATATTTTTTTTGTCCCATTTAATTAGTAGTTCTCAATGAATGGGACAATAGCCCTGGTCCAATATGCAGGGCTGATTTTTTTGTTTTAGTATATCATAGTGCAAGAGTTAATGGTTATCAAACTGCTTTCAATATATAAATTAAACGACTTTATCAACTTAAAACAAGCATTTCATGAAAACCAATCATTTAAGTTCTCCCCTAACTAAATTTATTGACTAACTTTTTATTAATATGTAAATTTCTTTTTAATTGATTTTACATTTACTCAAATAATTTCTCTGATCTTAGGATTTGGATGATTGGGAAGATGTTGGGTTAAATATTGCTCAGCCTCCAGATCTTTTACATTTGTTTCGTGATTACTCTCATCATATTATTGATCCAGAATCATTGCGCTTAGAAGAACTACGTGATATGCAAAATGAATTGGAATTATTAGTAAGAGTTTTTTTAATACTTTTTGAAACACTGAAGAATCAAAATTTTATTTAAGATATAATTTATGTGGATAGATTATTTAAGAAATAATTTATGTGGATAGATTATTTAAGATATATTTTATGTGGATAGATTATTTAAAATATAATTTATGTTTATAGATTATTTAAGATATAATTTATGTGGATAGATTATTTAAGATGTATTTTATGTGGATAGAGATCAAGATGTGAAGAAATGAAAATTCAAATAACGAAGCTCAACCAAACAAATAGCAAACTTATGTTTGAAATTAATGAACTGAACAGGTTAGCTTTTTATTAATTGTAGTTTTTTGTTTTGTTTTTTTTTAATACAAGTTTATGGTTATAATTTTGTTGAATTCACATAGAGTACAAAGTGCTTCAAAGGTGGAGGGTTTTAAAACAGAGTCACACTTGAAGTTGAAAGGTTCTTTGAGTGATAACAATTTAGAAAAAATATTTTATCATCAAAAGAAAAGTTCTGAAGGAAAAATAGCAGAAAGTATTTTTATAAATACAGATAAAATTGAAATTCATAATGAAAAAAATGAAGATAAAATTGAGAACAATAAAGCAATCATAGATCATCAAAAATTAGATCTCCAAATATCAAATTATCAAGTATCAGATCAACAATTGTTAGATCAACAATCGTTAGATCAACATTCATTAGATCAACAATCGTTAGATCAACAATCGTTAGATCAACAAACATTAAATCAACAAACATCTGTTCTTCAAGAAAGTTTAGATTTAAGCATTGCGGACGTTTGTAATGAGACAGAAAAATCTAAGGATTTAAATGAAAATTTTTCAAATGTTGATGGTTTAACTTTAAAAGATAACATTAGATTTGTTTCTAATATATTCATTGATGTTTTGTTCACGCTAGTAAAAGAAACTCCAGAAAACACTGTTCAGTCATCCACACTTATAAAACAGGTCCAATATTATTTAAATAATATTTTTAAATAAACTTTTTATTAAAGGTTTTATTATTAGTTTTCTTCAAATTTTTTATTTATTATTTTTATTATTGTTGTTCTTTTTTTTTTATTGACAGTAGGTTTCATACTCAAGTAAATCACCTGTTGAAGTTATTGCAAATTCACTTCCTAAGATTGTTCCAAATGTTTTGCTAAATAAACGAGAGGTTCTTATTACTATAATACTATACTAATAAGTTTTTATTATAAGTTTTAAAATTTGGTAATTAAATTTTATTTATACATAATTTGAAGTTAAAGAAAATTTCAGAAAAACTTTGGCTTCAAAAAAATCCTTGCAGTTATAATAAATGTACTCAGTCTTGATCTGAAAAATCCTCAGTTCTGATTTCTAAAATAGGTTATCACCAGAAAAGACATCCAATTATAAAGAATTGAATTATCTTTCTATAATGTCTTATTTAAATAAGAAAATAGCATTATGGAAACATGTCCACCAACACAAGTGTAAAACCACACATTTTTTGAAGAATTATTAAATAAGAGGAAAAAAAACTAAAAAAATCACTGGGGATTTTTAAGTTTTGACCAATCAGCAATTAGTATTATTAGATTTTTATCAACCAGTTTGGAAAAATAAAATCTGACCAATTATTTGTGGCAATATTTAAATTTTGATCAATAATGAGTTAAAATATTTTATAGTTTATTTGTTACTAAAATATTTATTTACCTTAATTCAAAATTTGGTCAATTAAAGCGCTCATGAACTTTCCTATGGTCAAGTGGTCACACTGCAGTTGAAAAAATGTATGAAAATTTTAAATTAGTTTCATTAACTCCATTCAAAATAAAGCGCTGGTTAAAATGAAGTAAGGTTATTTAATATAATGACAGTATTTTTTTGTTATTTCAAAGGTTTTACTTAGTTCTTTGTTATTTGGAATTTTTTTATTTAAGGAGTTAATTCCACTTATACTATGTGCTGCTCGATACCATGGAGATTCTAAAGTTCGAGATGATCTTTTACACATGCTCTTTAATCTTATTAAACGTCCTGAGTATGAGCAACGGTAAGTTCTATTACTATCGTAATTATAAAAATATTTTAATTAACTTAAAAACAAGGTAAGGCATAAAAAGAATAAAGTCCATAACAGTAAGTTTTATTATTATTGTAATTATAAAAATATTTTAGTTAAAAACAAGGTAAAAAATATTTTAGTTAACTTAAAAACAAGGTAAAAGAATCCATATCTTTCTTTAAAAGAAAAATTAATTAGCTATACCTTGAAAAAGAAAATTGAGATTTTTTAGCATATTATCATATATATATATATATATATATATATATATATATATATATATATATATATATATATATATATATATATATATATATATATATATATATATATATATATATATATATATATATATATATATATAATATATATATATATATATATATATATATATATATATACATACATATATACATATATATATATATATATATATATATATATATATATATATATATATATATATATATATATATATATATATATATATATATATATATAAATTATATCAGTGTATTCTACAAATAGAGTGCTCAATGTTCTTAAAGAACAGAGCAATAATAAATTAGTAAAAACACTTATCTATCTTTTATCTTCAACATAATGTTTCACCATCAGTAGGTTCATCAGGAAGCAGTAGACCTGATGGTGAAACCTTATGTTGAAGATAAAAGATAGATAAGTGTTTTTACTAATTTATATATATATATATATATATATATATATATATATATATATATATATATATATATATATATATATATATATATATATATATATATATATATATATATATATATATATATATATATATATATATATAAATTCATAAAAACTAAATTGTTTACTAGAAAAATTATTATTGATGGTTTTGTTGAGTTTGCTAGTAGTGTTGAATCAACCCGAATAGAGTCAGAGCTTTTACCACAATGCTGGGAGCAGGTAATTTATTTAATATTTTATGAGATATGACAAAGTCTGAAGATTTAGTAATATATTTTTTTAGTTCTTTTTCTCTATATTTAATTTATATTATTTCAACTATATTTAAGTTTTTCTTCTTTTGTTTAATAAATATAAAATAAGATTGATTTAAGTGGTCTTAATTTTTTTTGTTGATGTTTTTATTGTGTTTATCATTTTTTTAATTACTTTTTTTTTACTAATTATTTAAATTAATATTATTTTAATATTTTGGTATGTACTTACTCTTCTAAGTCATATTGCTTGTTTAAAAATATAACAAAGATAAAAATTGACATAAAAATTGATTTTGTGGCTATTTTAAGATAACTTAGATCCTATGTATGCAAATCCTATGTATGTATTTATTTTGATCTTTTGTATGATCACCTATTTTTTGTAAAATCAGGTTCGAATCCCTTGACCATTCCTTTATGTGCTTCCGCTTAGCACCTCTTCACACTATCACTTTTCTCTATGTTCTTTATCATTCTCCATCTTCCCAAGGCTGCACTCTTTTAGATAAAATTTCTGATAAAATTGATCATGCTCTCTCTCTTTACCCCTCTGCCAATATTGTTGTTATTGATGACTTTAATCCTTATCACACTAAATGGCTTGGCTCTAACGCCACTGGCCCTGCTGGCACTAAAGCCTATAACTTCTGCATTTCTCAATCTCTTACTCCTTGATATATGTCTGGTCTCTGATCCTAGCTTGTGTTCAGTTTCTCCTTTTTCTCCCTTAGGTGGTTCTGACCATGCAATGATCTCTTTAAATCTTTCATTTCGTACTTCATTTTCAGACTCAACCTATCATCGCACTACTTACTACTATCCTAAAGCTCACTAGTACTTTCTTCATGATCATCCTTGGGCTGATGTCTTTTTCCTCTCAGCTGAAAAATGTGCTTCCTACGTAACCTCCTGGATTCAGGCAGGAATGGATGCTCTTATTCCTTCTTGTCGGTTCCAAGTCAAGTCTCATTTTACTCCATGGTTTTCGCCCTCTTGTGCAGCTGCTATATCTAATCATAATCATTTTTTTCATCTTTTTCAAAAGAACAACTCTCTTGAGAACAAACAGCTATTTATTATTGCAAGAAATCGATGTTAAAAGGTGCTGTCAGATGTTAAGCTCGCTTATTCTCAGTTCACTAAGTTTCGTATCTTCAGAAGTTAGACTCTAGAGACTTTCGTATCTTTCAGAAGTTAGGCTTTAGAGACTTTTGGAAAATTTTCAACAGCGTTGTTAACAAAGTAAGGTCAAACATTCCCTCTCTCATTCATGGGACTAATATTATTAACTCTCCGAAGGATAAGACTGAACTATTTGCTAAGAACTTTTCATCTAATTCGACTCTTGAATTTTATAGCCATTCACTTCCTTCCATTCCAATTAAACAGGTTAACCCATTGTTAGACATTCAAATCACTCCAGCTTCCGTTGCTAAAGTTATATCTCAATTAAACTCTTCTACGGCTTATGGTTCAGACAACATTTCTGTCACAGTCTTACAAAATTGTTCACCAGAACTCTCTTTAATTTTCTTTAAACTATTTAATAAAAGCTTGACTGAGTCTTGTTTTCCTGCCTGCTGGAATATGGCATCTGTTGTTCCAATTTTCAAAAACTCCAGTGAATATTCTGACCCCTCCAATTATTGTCCAATCAGTCTTCTTTCTGTTATTAGCAAGGTCTTTCAGTCTTTGATAAACAAATTTCTCACATCCCATCTTGAGTCAAATAACTTGCTGTCAAACAATCAATACAGTTTTTAATCCTCTTGCTCTACGGCTTGCCGAATGCTGTGACTGAAAGATTTTATTGTGCATTAGTTAGAGGCAGAGAGGTTAGGGCTATTGCTCTTGATATATCAAAGGCTTTCGACAACGTTTGACATGTTGATCTTCATAAGCTTGTTTCATATGGTGTATCTTGAATCTGATCTCACTTCTGTAACAGATTGGGGCTCACAGTGGCTAGTAAATTTTAACTCCAACAAAACTCAGTTATTTACTGCAAACAACTATCGCAGTACTGTTGACATTCCTATATTAACGAATGGCAACTCTCTCGCTGAGTCCTCATCTTTACGTCTTCTTGGATTATAATTTACTGCTGACCTTTCATGGAAACTATATATACAATTGATTCCAAAATTAGCATCTGCTAAGGTTGCTTCTCTTTATTGTGCTTGCCATTTTCTCTCTTCAGATTCCACTCTCTACCTCTACAAATCTCTCATTTGTCCCTATGGAATACTGTTGTCATATTTGGGCTGGTTCTTCTAATGATGCTCTTTCTCTTCTAGACAAGGTCCAAAAAAATTTTACCGGGTCCGGTAAAATTTTTTTGGACCTTGACCGGGTCTTATTATTGTAAACATAATAAGACCTGGTCTATCTGGTAAGCTTGAGCCTCTGTCCCGTCATTGTAAAGTTGCATCTCTTTCTTTTTTCTACAAATAATATCATGGTTGCTGCTCAAAGGAGCTATCATATCTAGTTCCATTAACTAAAACTCATTCTCGCTTGACTCATCATTCATCATGGTCTTATTCTTTTACTGTATCTGTCCCTGCATGCTCTAAAAACTTTTATTTGTCTAGTTTTTTTCCCCGCACTTCAACTCTTGAACTCTCTTCCATCTTCATGTTTTCCTGACTCATACAACCTTCAATTTTTTAAGTCTTCTGTCAACCGTTTCCTTGCTCTATAACTGTATTCTTTTTTTCCAGTAACTTCCAACTTAATAGCGGTTGCTTGCAGCCTTGTTGGGAGTGAATCAGAATAAAAAAAAATGTAAGTCCTAGTATAGAATAGGTGTCTTGGAAATGACATAATAAAATTTCATTTTCATTTTAAATTCATATTTTTGTTAATTCAATAGATAAATCACAAGTTTCCAGAAAGAAGATTGCTTGTTTCAGAAACTTGTGGGTTTATATCACCCTATCTTCCAGTGAGTGAATTTTTTTAAAGTTTTATTTCATATTTAATATGTTTCTATTTAACATTTAAAGTGTTTTCATTTTTTAAAATTTTTTATCGTTATTTTAAAATAATTTTAAAAAATATTTATATTAATAAATATTTTTTAAAATTATTTATTTAAAATAAAAATTATTTAAGGTAGAACTTCAAAGTTCTTTGATTTTTTCAATGCTTTCACAAATGCTACAAGAAGACCGAAGTGAAATAGTACGTAGGTCTGTCATTAAAAGTTTAGCGATTGTAATAAGTGCAATTACTGATGCTTCTAAGTACTTACAGGTTTGTTCTTTTTTTTATATATATTTAGTTATTTTAATTTAAAGTTACTTCTTTCATTAGTTCCCTTTTTTTGGTGCATTAGGATTTTGTTACCAAAAGGATATTTAAAGTATCATTAAATACCTGACCAATTATAACTCTCAATAAATTATGGTCTTTATAGAGCTTAAAAGCAAAGAAGGCTTTCTATTATAATATTGAATAAATATTGCAACCATAACGGTACCAACAAATACAACAAGTTGTTATATTTAATAATGGTGTACAAAAATAAATTATTTTTAAAATAAAAATTATGAAAATAAAATTTGCACATAAATATTGATTGAAATCATTTTACTAATACTGATTATAAATAAATTTTTTCATCTTTAAATAAACTAAATAGAAAGTTAAAAATAAAAGTTTTAACTATTTTATAAAACAGACTTGTGTAGCATGTAATAGCAAACAGACTTGTGTATCATGTAATAGCAAACAGTCTTGTGTAGCGTGTAATAGCGAACAGACTTGTGTAGCATGTAATAGCGAACAGACTTGTGTAGCATGTAATAGCGAACTGACTTGTGTAACATGTAATAGCAAACAGACTTGTGTAGCATGTAATAGCAAACAGACTTGTGTAACATGTAATAGCAAACAGACTTGTGTAGCGTGTAATAGCAAACAGACTTGTGTAGCATGTAATAGCAAACAGATTTGTGTAGCATGTAATAGCAAAATAAACTTAAAGCAATGTGTGTTAAATAAAAATGCAGCTTTTGTAGTAAAAGAAAATCAAGAATCATAAAATATACTTACTCAGCAAAATTCAGAAAGTTGAAAAATAAAAAAAAATTAAATCAAGAAGAAAAATGTAGTTAAATAACATATAGTTAAATAAGATATAGTTTAAAATAAAAAATAAAAAAGATTAAATAATGTTTTTTTATATTTTGTTTTGATCCAACAAGTCTGAAGTAAGTAACAGCTTAACTAAATATATATTTACATCAGAAGCAACATAAACAGTAGTTTATACTTAAAGTATAAAAATAATTAAACCAATCAGGAAAACATCACAAAAGACTGCAAAAGTTTATTATTTGTCATAGAAAACAATAGAATATAGCAGATATTTTCTTACCGTTTGTCTTTCTTAAAAAGCTGTCAAAAAAAGCTATATTTTCTTTCTATACTTTTTTCTTAAAAAGCTAGCCATTTTAGAAATGTCTATTAATGCAAAAAATGCATTAATGGACATTTCTAAAGCTAAAAAGTTAAAAATAAAGTGTGCAGTGTCTTAAAATATATAAAAATATATAAAACAAAATTTAACATATAGCAGTGTGTTTAAAATCATTAGTTTAAAATACAATATATGTATATTTAAAAACGATATACATCAACATTTTGTTTTGCATATTTTTTTGCAATCATTAATAATCTGTTACGTAAGTTCTATATATTAAATTATTATTGTCTATGCTTTTTTTATTACTTATTGCTAACATTTTATTTACTTGTTGCTGACATTTTATTTACTTATTGCTGACATTTTATTTACTTATTGCTGACATTTTATTACTTATTGCTAACATTTTATTTGTTTATTGCTGATATTTGATTATTGCTGACAAAACAGAACTTACAAGCTTTAAAGTAAACTGCAAAGCATAATAAGAACAACAAATAAAAATGATATTAACAATGATTCAATTTTAAATAATATTTTAGGCTTATTCTTTGTTTGAATGTGGTTTATTGGATATAGTCGATGAAGTTGTATCAACTACTGTAGAAATATTTTTACCTGCACTTTCTGTGTGGGCTTGTGAAATCAACAAGCTTCAATCTCATTTTATACCAGAGCTTTTCAAAAAATCAAAAACAGCTTTGCAGGTTTTTTTATTAAACAAGTTTTTAAATTTTTGTATTGTTTTATTGATTTGTTTATCGGTTTTCACTATTAAAAATTTTATTTTTTTAATAGAGTTGGCAAGAAGCACATTTATCAGAAAATGCTGATGCTAATATGACTATGTTAGATTCAGAAAATAAATATAAAAAATATATTGATTGTTTAGTGAAGACTGTTTCTATATTATTTGTTAACTGCATCATAACAGGTATTCTAAATTAAAAAATGGTTAATGGTCAGTGAACATTTAGTTAGAACCAATCAAATTGATTTTTAAAAAGTCTTTTAATATCAAAACTAACTAATATAAATATATCATATGTTTTTTAAATAAGTTCAAGACTTTATTGAAAATTAAAATTTGTAATTGCTTTTCATGTCTGTAATATCTTTTTAACATTTTAAGCTTTTAAAGGTTTTGTTTTTTTTATAAACAACTTTATAAGCTTGTTTTTAATATTATAGTTTTATTCGGCTTGTCATGTTTAAAGTTTTGTCTTTTTACTTTTAAAACTTACTAATTATAATTTGAATACACTGGTAGTTTAAAAAGTTATTTTTTTATTTGGAACTTATAAGGAGCTTTGCTATAATTTATATATATTTATATATATAATATATCTTGAGAGTTCGAAATTTTTAAAATTCTCTCATTAAAAAATAGTCATATTACTTATATTAATTTATTAAATCTTATTGTATGATAATTATAATTATCACATGCATACTTTTTAATTATTTACATTATGTATCTAATTACATTATTATCACATTATCTCATTAATCTAACAAGTATTGACTACAAAGCTTTATTAATATCTTTTAGTGAAAGTAGTTTGTTATTTCACTTCTTATTATAGCATTTTAACACAAATAGTTTATTGAAAAATAAATCTGCAAGTTAATTAGCACAAACAGCTCATCATTGCATAATAGTACTCACCAATCAGTAGCAGAATACGGCAAATGGATTCTTGCATTAGAGTACCCTACACAGTTAATTGAGCCAGACTAAATCAAACATAATTGTTTAAAAACTGCTAATATATTAGCAGAGTTGCACTCTCTATTTAATGTAGTAGATTGCTAAGACTAATATAGGATTTAACAAAAAAAGTTTATTCTAACATTGTACCATGAATGATTTATTCCAGCTAAGTAGCACAGACAGTTTATTTGAACTCAACAACACAAACATTTTATTTGAATTCATATCACAAGTAATTTCTTGTAGAGTATAACTACCAATACTTTATTGTATCAGAGATAATAATTTAGTAAAAAAAAGTATAAATTCAAAATATTTAAACATGATAAAAAAAACTTTGACCCTACAATATTTTAAAACTTTACTCAAATAATGTTAATCAAAATGATTGGTTGCAATAACCACTGCTTAAGCAATGTTAATCAAAATATTTGATTTCAATGACCACTGAGCATTTTTTATTTTCATTGATTGTAACCTTCAATAAGTTTATAATTTTAATTTTAAAATATATATTTAATCAAATTTAGTTTAATGAAATTCTTACTTTCAACAATACCTATTAAAGTTTTTAGGTTTAAATTATTTTTGTTAATTTTTAAATTCCTAAGTTGGAAATCAAACAATTGTGCAATATATTACATAACTATTGTGCAATATTTTAAGTAAATTTAACTTCAACAAATCTCATCTTTTTAATAAAATCATCAGCATTATTATTTTGTTCCATCTCCACCAGTTTCAAAAACAGCAATGAATTAAGTGAGTTCCAGATAAGCTTTTTATCTATGCAAGTAATTTAGATGATAAAGCAGCTAATTATAAAAATTAACACGTCTTGAACACGTCTAAAAGGGTTTAAGTAATAAAGCAACATTTTTTCAAAAAACATCAAAATCCTTTTGGTATCCTTTTGATGGCAATTTTATTATTCTCTTTGCTCTTGTTCTTTGCTATCTTTTTAATGCTGCTCCTGTGACATAATATTTCTTTGTCAAGATAGGGTTTGTTTTGGTAAAAATTTCCTTGTATGAACCTAATCTGCTGTCACAGAATAAATTTTTTGAGTAAGAAAAATAGATCATAATTTTAAGGGACTAGATTGCACAATTGGTGTACATTTGTACATTTTTAACATCAACTTCATGAACTTGTCACAGCATATTTTCTGAGTATAATAAAAGTATTTTGTTTACTAAATGTGTCCTCTTTTAATGATTTTGACCTTCAAATGATTTAAAAACCCAACATAATTTTTTTTTGATGTGTTTATTTTCATGCCAGCAAATGCCAGTTCCATTTTTAGTTATTTTGGATGTTTTTAAATGAATTTCATTGGCAGAGTTAGTTGGCTGTTTACTGTATTCTGGATTCATATAATGTTGGATTCATGTTTCATCTATAGTGATGTACAAATGCAAAAACTTAGACTTGTTCTGCCTAAACAAGTTTAAAAAGAGTTCAGTATTATCAGTTATTGTTTTTGTTTTTGAGTGATCAAACATTTTGGCAAAAACATTTTTTACCTAAATGTTTGCATAAAATACTGAAAACTTGTTAAAATATATATATATATATATATATATATATATATATATATATATATATATATATACATATACATATACATATACATATACATATATATATATATATATATATATATATATATATATATATATATATATATATATATATATATATATATACAGCTCTCGGAATTTCAGTCGGCATTTGGCAATGCCAAACTAACTGTCGACCTAGTGTTTGAGGTCGTGGAAAAATTGCTGACTTAGTTCTATGTTTTATGGTTCTATGTTTTTTGCCAACCTGATGCGGACCTTTAACAGATTAATTCATTTTTGCTATTCCGAGGGCTGTATATATATACATATACATATATATATATATATATATATATATATATATATATATATATATATATATATATATATATATATATATATATATATATTTATATATATATATATATATATATATATATATATATATATATATATATATATATATGTATACAAATATATATATATTAACGAAGAAAAAACAACTTTTTCTATGGTACTTTAAGTTTCATGCCTCTACGGCAATCATCGGCCATTGAATACAAAATCAAAAACAAAAAAACCCACTAAAATATACAAAATTCTGTGTAGTGGGATCTTTACAAGCAACAAAGAAAAAACAAAATATTAGCTAATCACCTAGATACACCAAAAAAACATTAGAAAAATAATAAGAGGAACTTATTCTTGTGTCTGCATTTTGAAATCAACTCATTTTGTTTATTTAACAAGTTTTCACCTTTATATGTTAAAATAAGGAATTTTTTTGTATAAGCAAAGATTGCAAATTTTTGACGAGGAGTTATAAGGATTGCAACGTTTCACAATTTTCCACTTAATTGAGGGTGTAAACATTTAGTCTTTTATGTCCCAAATTTCTTTCACCAAATTTCAAAACTCTGTATCATTTTTATATTTATTAATGTTAAAAGATTTTAGGTGATTAGCAAACCGCAATTTAAATGGAGTTTCACATAAGCCAAAATATACTTTTTCATTATAGTCAGGTTTATTTGACGACATGGTGGCTTGATAAACAATGTTTTTTGTCAAGCACTGATTGTTCATGGGGCAGATTGATTTGTTGACACAGTTGCATGTTTTTCCCTCATCTTTACCTTGGCTATATAATATCCTGTGATTGTGCAAATTAATGATGGACTTGATGTTTGGCATACATGAGTAGCTTATTTTAATGGTATTTGGATTAAATATCTTGCGAAGTTTGTGACCAACCAGAACGTGCAGATCTACCATGTTCAAAAAACGACTGCTCTTTTTTGTTGCAACATTGGTACTGAAAGCTGGATTGAACCAGATTATGTTTCTTGTAATTTTTGAATGGCTTCAGTTTTTAATTTGAATGGTAAGCAATTTTACAGATAAAACCTGATTTAAATAATGCATCTTGATAAGGAGGAATGGATTGTTTAAAAATATTTTCGTTAGAAGAATTGGTTGACAATCTTAGTTCGATAGTTTGAGGAAGACTTTTTTAGTATGCTAGGAGGATGGTTAGAGTCAGTATGTATATAACTGATGGAATTACCAGGTTTTCAGTAAGGTTGGAAAAAAAGTCACTAAGATTTAACATTAAGTCCAGATAAATAACAACTTTAAATTACAGCTGATAGATATTTGAAGATCATAATTTTTAAGAACTTTCACAAAGTGTTTTTTAATTTTTTCCATTTGTTGGCCACTCCAATTCTTAAACACTGCTAGACCATCATCTCTATACAATCCAAATTCATCTTTATTGTAAGACTGTGATAATTGAAACCACAAACTTCTGCGCAATCAAAGGCTCCCATGGTGACATCAAAAAAACCTCCATTTTTTTAAATCCAAGCTTCACCATTGTTAAATAATAATGATTTCCTGGTGTAATGTATTAACTTTTTTTCATCTTCTTTTATAATTAAGTATTTTTCAGCAAAGGCGTTGTTCAGTAAATTTACATTAATTGTAGGATAAAAATCAGTTATATCGAAAATCAAGAATTTGTATAGATGTTTTTCTTTAATACTTTGAAACCAATCTATATATCATTCTGTGAGTTTAACCATTGATTTATAAAAACATTTTTACTAAGATCACTATTTATTTTTAATAGAATAACTTTAGAAATTCTTCCTACTGCAGGAATATAATAGCTGAGCTGTAGGGTTGTTTAAAAAATTATCCTTGTGGTCTTTTAGAGTTATAAAACAATTAAACTTGCCATTTAATTCAATTCTGTTGAAAACATCATGATTAGTTAAAAGATGTTTACTTTCAATATTAATTTGTTCTTTCAGATTTTGGTCAGCCTTTTTATATGTAGATGTAACGACATTCTTAAGGAGGTGGTTATACTCCTCTTTGGAAATTCTGTACATATTGGAGGTTTTGTCGGCTTGAGTTAAAGTTTTATGTTATTTGCGCAATGATTTTATATCGCTAGAAAGCTTTTCTTGAAACGTGTTGTTCACTTTACAAAATTTAATATTTTTAACTAGATTAAGTAAATCATTTTTAAACATAGCCATTTCATTTTGTTAAGAAAAAAAAAAGCTTTCCACCTCATTCTTTTTATTAGTGCTTCAGTCTTCTCCAGTAACTGTAATAAGAATTCTTCTATATATATATATATATATATATATATATATATATATATATATATATATATATATATATATATAAATTAGTAAAAAACACTTATCTAACTTTTATCTTCTACTTTAAGTTTCACCATTGCTGGATCATCAGGAAGAGTACCATTGCTGGATCATCAGGAGATCCTGATGATCCAACAATGGTGAAACTTAAAGTAGAAGATAAAAGTTAGATAAGTGTTTTTTACTAATTTATTATTGCTCTGTTCTTTAAGAACATTGAGCACTCTATTTGTAAAATACACTAACATAATTTATATATATATATCTTTGGTCCCGCGTAGAAAGGGCATAAGTCAATTTGACCAACTTTTTGAGACAGCAGTATCAATGTTTGAAAATTCCTACGTGTAAATTAATTATATCCTTTCATATTTAAGGTATTGTTATATTGTATATATTACATTCCTAATACATGTAACCATTAAAATTTTTGATACTATGAATATTTAAAAATACTATGAATATGAAAAAAATTTTTGTAAAAAATTGACTTGAGCCCTTTCTACCCGGGACCAAAGATATATATATATATATATATATATTATATATATATATATATATATATATATATATATATATATATATATATATATATATATATATATATATATATATATATATATATATATATATAAATGTATATATGTATATGTATATATATGTATATATATATATAAATGTATATATATATGTATATATATGTATATATGCATATATATATATATATATATATATATATATATATATATATATATATATACATATATATATATATATATATATATATATATATATATATATATATATATATATATATATAGAACCCTTAGATGTTGTCCGAAAGTTTTTTCGATATTTTGTTGACAAAAAGTAAAAATTAAAATGCAAGACCGGAATTTTTTTTTTTTAATAATGATAGACTGCCTGCCCCAACCAAACCCTCAGTCGATGTAGCAGCACTCCCTTGCGGGTCAGGCTATTTGTCAGTCGATGTAGCAGCACTCCCTTGCGAGTCAGGCTATTTGTCAGTCGATGTAGCAGCACTCCCTTGCGAGTCAGGCTATTTGTCAGTCGATGTAGCAGCACTCCCTTGCGAGTCAGGCTATAAGATAGTCGATGTAGCAACACTCCGCGCATGATTTACAGTAAAAAAAAATAAAAATAAAAACATTTTATTAAAAAAAATAAAAATAAAAACATTTTATTAAAAAAAATAAAAATAAAAACATTGTTTATATTGTTAAAAACATTCAAAATGTTATAAAAACATTCAGAATATTTTTAAAAACATTCTGGTCAATTAAATTTGCGTTTTTGTGGTTTTTTTAAAAAACGATTAATTTGTAATTAAATTAATGGTTTTTACTTTCGTCCAACACGGAAATGTTGGACGAAAGTCAAAAGTAATTAAAAGTGACGTATGTGTTGGCGTAAGAATCACTTTTTTCCTTCCGCTCTTCCTAAAGCCAACAAACTATAGAACTATATATATATATATATATGTATAAATGTATATATGTATATATATATATATATGTATATATATATATATAAATATATATATGTATATATGTATATATATATAAATGTATATATATATGTATATATATGTATATATATATATGTAATATATATGTATATATATTAATGTGTATATATATATATATATATATATATATATATATATATATATATATATATATATATATATATATATATATATATTAGGCCGGATCATAACTTAAAAAAATTTGGAAAATTTCTTCAGGAATTTCCAGTAATTGGCTCTCAAATACGCTGAATGCAATGCTGCAAACCGTTTTTCGCTACTACTTTGCTATACTTTGTATTTTTACCTTTGAAGTTTTCAAATAAATTAACTTAAAAACGCTCATTTGTTACATAATTTATTGATTGAATTTATAATAAAATTCAAATTATTTGAACAGTCAAAACAATATATCATTAGCAAACGTTGATTAGAAACTATACTTAAATGTTCTTAAATTCAGATTTTGTGTCAAAGTGAGGCATCAACTTGCGGCGCTCCAGTTGAACGCGAATATAGCCATCACGATTTTCATGACCATAAACTTTGGATGCTGATTCAGTCACAATTTTAATCACACGTTCAACACTTTGATTGTGACATGGAAATGGCTCAATGTCAATAACTATGTCTTCAACTGACGAAAGCCATGCCAATATTTGTACAGTTGGAATATGTTTTGTCAGAACAGGTTCCAAGCGGGGCTGTGTTTGCCAGTCAATCAGTTCTTCATAACTAGTCGCTTGAAATCGTATCTCAGGGAGTTGAAATTTTCGATTTGGTATGTCATCTTCACGAGCACGAAGAATTCTCTTCAACGCAAGCTTACGGATCACTTGACGGTTGTCTTTGAGCATAGCCAGAATAATGCTCTCGATATGAGCCGGGTAGCTATTGCGCTTCAAAACTTGCTGAACAATTATTCGATAACGCACAGGAAGAAATCGTGATGTTTTTATCATTTTATAATAGTTTGGAGCAGCATTCCAGCAGTTTGAATGTTTCTTAATGTCAAACCAAACAACCGCATATGAATTCACAATAAATTTAGCCAAAAGTATTAGTTCATTTGATGGATCTTCAGTAGATATATAGAGGCATAGAACACGGTTTGCTAGTGTCAACCACCTTGCATGGTTTAGTCGCCCAGGTGTTCTAGAATTAAATCTATCTGGTACAACACCTGTCTTCACCGCATTAACAATTTCGAAAAAGTACAGTTGATCACTGCTTAACAACTGCTTATTGCATATAATAGGTTCACCAACAAATATGGCAAAGCTGACTATGGGTTTCTGAACAGACATTGAAATAGACTTGCCAATTGGTCCATTAAATGAATGGGGTCCAATTGTTGCACCATCTAAGGAGTGAAAAAGATGTCGCAAAGGAAGCTCGTTCAGATGTAAAAGACAAATGGACCAGTGCAGTGGTCGACCAAGTTCAATTTCCATTCTGCGTATAACTCCATTGTTTAAACCAGTATTAACGTTAGTTGAATCAGAACCAATACAAACAAGTTTCGTGCAGTCAACAGTATCAATTATTGAATCTGCAATGGATTTGGCTGATCCACTTGTTGGCATACAATGATCAACATACTTTGAATTTGGCTCTGATAAAATGGAAATATGTTCCTCAGAAATCACAGTCTGCCTATCCCCCTCAAGTTTTAAAGTCTGATCGTTCCTTCCATCAAAATACAATCCAGTAATTCTACAATCAGCATTTTTACAGGATGTTCTCAGTAGTTTTCGTTCTCTGCGAATTTTATTCCGATCCACTGGCCCCATATGTTCTATACCAAAATCAACCAGAGTTGCTGATACAATCGCGGCAACTGCTCTCTCTGATATGCCAAAACCATCTGCTTGTAGAGCAATATTTTTTAAACAACGGTTTTTCAGACGAGTAGATGTGACTTTGGTATCGACATCTGATACAGAAGGGGAATAAGTTTCGGTGTCAGAATTGTTGTCTGTTTCATTATCTGATTCATTATCAGATGCTTCAACGACTCTGGCACACTTAACTACAGTCTCTTCCTTTGATAATGAAACAGATTTTCGTTTTAAACGCCTCTCAGCACGTGCGGATTCCTTCTTGTCGATTCCAGCTATTCTGCCAACACGTATAGTGCGTTGATCAGTTAGGAAGTCATGCTCAATTGCTGGCACCTTCAGAACCATTGGACAGCAACAAGACGAAAGTTCTTTGCATTTACACGAACAAATGTCAAACAATTTGTCAAGATCTTTTTCTATTTCATCTTGTTTGACTGTTGCAGACTTTGATCGAATCACTTTCTGAACATTGCCTATGTACTTCTCCAGCTGTAATTCTATGCCTCGAAGACTTATAGTAGGAACTGATGCTTTAATCCATATCTGAGAAAGTTTCTCTGCTAGTCTCTTACAAACAGACCGTAGTGGTTCAGTTTCATAATTCTTCTCAGACAAGTATGCTTTGCCTACTTGCTTGTGAGTTGGCAAGCAAAAATTGGGTAATTCACGACCTTCTCCAAAAAGTATATGATGATTCTTTGAAGCTTTGGATCTTGAAATCATTATTGTTTTACAATTTTATAACATATCAGAATTTCAGTTTTCAGATGATTCTTTGAAGCTTTAGATCTTGAAATCATTATTGTTTTACAATTTTATAACATATCAGAATTTCAGTTAATTTCTAAAAATACAAGATGAGACGGATAAATTCTGCAATCAGTTGATAAAAGCAGAAATTAATAAACAATCATATAAAAATAGAATAATATAATAATAATAATATAATAATATAAAGTTATAATAGCGTTGGAGTTAATCATATCATTAGGGTTAATTTAGTTAGGTAGGTATAGGTTTGGTTCAATTTCATAACCTTGGGATTATATCAAGTATTAGGGTTAAATGCATGTTTCAGTTAATGCATGCACTAAAGTAAATATACTTAGCATATAAAACCTTAAAACTTAAAAATACAAAGTATAATCAATTCTTTAGAAATATTTTTTTTGTAAATATTAAACAACACTATATCACGCCACTTTTCACAAATTCTAAAAAAAATTAATTTTTATGATCCGGCCTAATATATATAATATATATATATATATATATATATATATATATATATATATATATATATATATATATATATATATATATATATATATATATATATATATATATATATATATATATATATATATATATATAAATATATACATCTTTGCTTCCAACAAGGCTGCAAGCAACCACTCTTAGAGTTGGAAATTACTGGAAAAGAAAAGATGAAATTTGTAGAGCAAGATAACGACTGACAGGTGACTTATAAGGTTGCAAATTATATGAATCAAGAAAGCAAGTTGAAGGAAGTGAATTCCAAAGAACTGAAGTTCGAGGAAAAAAACTAGACAAATAAGAGTTTTTGAACCACTTAGGAATAGTCACATAAAAAGATTTTATTGAATGACGGGTAAGAGACGCTAGCTCTTTAGAGCAGTGCCCATTTAGTATTTGTAGAAAAGAGAAAGAGAAGCAACATTACAATGATGTGATAATAGTTGGAGGTTGGCTGCAAGAGCAGGTCCAACTATGTTTATAATGCATTTTTGCACCTTGTCTAAAAGAGAAAGGTATCACTAGAATATCTGCCTTAGATATAACAACAGTATTAGAGAATAGAATCCGGAGTAAGAAAGTGTCGAGCTCGATAAAGAGATGCAACCTTAGCAGATGCTAATTTTTGCTAACTGATTTGATATATGGTTTCCAAGAAAGATTGGAAGAGTTAATCCTAGAAGATGAAGGGTAGATGACTCTTCAATTACATTACCGTTCATAAATATAGGAAGACCTAAATTATTGCAATAATGATTGGCGGAAAAAAATTGGGTTTTATCTGAATTAAAGTTCACTAGGCACTGTGAGCCCCATGCCGTAGCAGAAGTGAGATTCTTTTCAAGCTCAAGTGCCCCCTCCAAGCAATCAGAGAGTGTTGGCTTCTTATCATGACAAGAATAAATGGTAGTATCATTAGCGAACAATGCCACCTCAGATGTGAGAATATCTGGAAAATCAATAATGTAAATTAAAAAGAGTATAGGGCCAAGGATTGGACCTTGAGGAACCCCTGAAGTTACAGAATATGAAAAAGAGTGCTGTCCATCGAGGACAACTTTTATACTACAATTGGAAAGTAAGGATTCTATAATCCTAAAGTTGTTACCAGATACACCATAAGAAAAAAGCTTATGGAGAAGACCAGTATGTCAAACTTTATTAAAAGTTTTAGACATGTCAAGAGCAATAGCCTTAACCTCTCCACCTCTATCTAATGCACGATAAAACCTATCGGTTGTTACTGATAGCAAATCAGTTGCAGAATGAGAAAATCGAAATCCATATCGATGATCAGAAAGTAAGTTATTAGATTTAAGGTGAGAGATTAAGAGTTTGTTAATTAAAGATTCTAAAACCTTGCTTATGATAGGAAGAAGACTAATGGGACGGTAGTTAAATGAGTGCGATCGCTCTCCAGAATTTTTCAAAATAGGGATAACAGATGTCGCTTTTCAGCATGCTGGAAAACAAGACTCCGATAAGCACTTGTTAAACAGTTTTGAAAGTATAGACAACAGCTCAGGAGAATACTTCTGCAAGACAATAACAGGTATGTTGTCAGGACCACAAGCTGTAGAGTCTAAGCAGGAAATCAATTTAAATACAGTAGCTGGAGTGATAGGAATGTCAAGAAATGGATCAACCTGTTTGGCGACTATATCAGGTAGAATGCAACTAGTGGAATCAAGAGATGATATTAATGAAAAGTTCTTAGCAAACAATTCAGCTTTGTCTTAGAGTGAGGTAACAAAGTCTGTACCATACAAGAGAAGTGGAATAACAGATTTGCCCTTATTATTGATACTGTTAAAGATTCTCCAGAAGTGACGAGAGCCTAATTTTTGTGATGAAATACGAGATTTTATGACCTGAGAATAGCAGGCTTTGGTGTTAGACAAAACCTTTTTACAATGTTTTCTTGCAATAGTAAATAGGCATTTGTTTTCTGGAGAATTGTTTTGCTGATAAATATGGAAGTAATGGTTTCGATTGGAAATTGCAACAGCACATTGTGAGGGAAACCATGGAGAAGTGTGAGGCTTGACTTGGAATTGTTGAGAGGGAATAAAAGATTGCTTTCCACATCTGTCGACCTGAAAGTGTTTGAGGTTGGCAAAAAATTGCCGACCTTGTTTCTATGTTTTATGGTTAGACCTTTGTATCAAATAATTTTTGCTGACCTGATGCCGACCTCAAAAAGACTGAGGTTGGCAAATTATTGCTGACCTCATTTTTCCTATTTCTGAGGGTTGTATATATATATATATATATATATATATATATATATATATATATATATATATATATATATATATATATATATATATATATATATATACATATATATATATATATATATATATATATATATATATATTGTATATATATATATATATATATATATATATTTTGTATATATATATATATATATATATATATTTTTTTTTTGTATATGTATATATATATATTTTGTATATATATATATATATATATATTGTGTATATATATATATATATTTTGTATATATATATATATATATATATATATATATGTATATATATATATATATATATATATATATATATATATTGTGTATATATATATATATTTTGTATATATATATATATTTATATATTTTGTATATATATATATTTTGTATATATATGTATATAAATATATATATATTTAAACAACTTTAAAAAGTATTCTACACAATAGAGTGCTCAATGTTCTTAAAAGAACAGAGCAATTATATCAGTAGTAAAAAATCACTTAACAAAAATTTTTTCCATTTAACACTGTGTTTCATCAACAAAGATTCATCAGAAATATATAAATGTATATATATATATATATATATATTTTGTATATATATATATATATATATATATATATATATATTGTAAATATATATATATATTTTGTGTATATATATATATTTTGTATATATAAATATATATATATATATATATATATATATATATATATATATATATATATATATATATATATATATATATATATATATATATATATATATGTATATATGAGTCTCTGTTGATGAAACACAGTGTTTAATGAAAAAAAAATTTTCTTAGTGATTTTCTACAAATTTATAACTGCTCTATTGTTTTAAGAACATTGAGCACTCTATTTTGTAGAATACATTTTAAAATTGTTTAAATATATATATATTTACTTCCGAAAGGTCTGGTGAGCACAAATGATATTATTTTAGTGAAATAAAAAGCACTTTTTAGTTTAAAATACATGTTTTGAACTTACAAAGCTCATCATCAGTTTATAATGACTAATTTAAAATTTTTCAATATATAGGTTACAAAGTAATTAAAAATCCATTAAAAATTGCTATTCAAAAAAACTTTTTATAATACATAACTAAAATAAAAAATAATACAAAGGAGATAATAAAAATACTCAAATTTACAGTTAACGTTTATTACACAAAAGGTATTGTACAATAAAGGACAGGATGGTCATATAAATTAAATTAGAACAATTCAATAACTCTGTGCCTAACTTGTTTGTTTAACTCAGGTTTTTGCCATTTTATATAAAGACTTTCTTTAATTTCTAATTCGGTTTCCCTATTGGCAGAATCCAGAATGGTAAAACATTCTGCAGTTGCTTTATTAAAACAATCAATGTTGGATTTAATATGTTGAAATATATGTGATTTTTTATCTTCTTTAAAGTGTTCATCAATACGTTTTTATCTTCTTTAAAATGTTCATCAATATCACTTTTATTCAACACTGTGCTTACTTCTTTTGAAATGATTTATCAATCGTTGAATGAAAATATTAATAATAAAAAAAATTCTAATAGAGTTAAAACAGAATTAGCACATATTGCGAATACATATTAATTTAATTATAAACCATCTAAAGGCACTTTGCGCAAACATGGTATTATTAAAAAACTAAGAAAAAATAAAATGTTAGTTATTGTAACACCGGGTAAAGGTAATGGTGTAATTCTATTAAATAGAACTGACTACGATAAGGCAATCTATTCAATTATAAATGATGGAAATAAATTTAAACTTCTTGACAAAGATCCTACAAAATTCAGGCAAGGACAATTATATAGATTTCTTCAAAAATTAAACAAAGAAAATTTTCTTACCACTAAACAATATAAAAAAATATACCCCACAGGTTTTCATCCTGCGAGAATTTATGGGACACCCAAAATGCATAAAAAATTCAATGACATTACAAAATTTAGACCTATTATATCTTCTGTAAATTCTTACAATTATAAATTAGCAAATTTCTTTAGCAACTTAGTTCAACCATGCATAAACAATAGATATTCACCAAAAGATTCTTTTTCATTTATCAATGACTTTAAATTAAATAATTTTAAAGGAACTCATATTGTTTCATTTGATGTCGAAAATTTATTCACTAACATACTGTTAGATGAAACTATTGAATCAGCAGTATTAAAAATATTTCAAAACTAAAAATTTCCTAACAAAACTTAGTTAAATTATTTCACTTTGCCACAAGCAATACACATTTTCTTTTAAATGGTCAATAATATGACCAAATTGACGGAGTTGCAATGGGCTCTCTTTTGGCTCCTGTGTTAGCTAACCTATTTATGGGTAAATTTGAAAACAAATGGATTGAAAAGTATAACAACACTCAGCCATTGTTTTATAGGAGATACGTTGATGACATTTTTGCATCTTTTCCATTTAAAAATGACAGTGTAAATTTTCTTGATTATTTTAATTCTAAACACCCAAATATTAAATTCACTTGTGAACATGGTAAATTACCTTTTCTTGATGTATTTCTTGATGTCCTTTGTTTGTATTGAAAACCAAAATAACCTCATAACAAGTATATACCATAAAGAAACTTTTACTGGGCTATTGGCTAATTACTTTAGTTTTACATCATTTCAATACAAATTAGGGCCAATTAAAATTCTCATTGACCATACATTTAAATACTTAAGAATCAATATCCTAATAAATTAATAGATAGTTCCTTAAAAAAATATTCGGATCTTCAGCACTTTGAACCTTTTGAAAAACCTAAATATGAATGTAAATATTTAAATTACCCTATATTGGTGAATGATCTTTAAACGCTCAAAACAAAATATCGGAGTTAATAAAGCTGTTTTGCAAAAAAAAATTTGTTATTATATTATTAATAAAGCTGTTTTGCAAAGAAAAATTTATTATAAAATTGGCATTTACTTCTACTAAAATTCAACAGTTTTTTTTATTAAAAGATATTATTCCTAGAAATTTAAAATCTAACGTTGTTTATAAATTTAACTGTGCAAACTGTAATGTTTCTTACATAGGACGAACTGTACGACACAACGTATTGATGAACATTTAAAAGTCTGTCTCAAGGTATTGATGAACATTTTAAAGAAGATGAAAAATCACATATATTTCAACATATTAAATCCAACATTGATTGTTTTAATAAAGCAACTGCAGAATGTTTTACCATTCTGGATTCTGCCAATAGGGAAACCGAATTAGAAATTAAAGAAAGTCTTTATATAAAATGGCAAAAACCTGAGTTAAACAAACAAGTTAGGCACAGAGTTATTGAATTGTTCTAATTTAATTTATATGACCATCCTGTCCTTTATTGTACAATACCTTTTGTGTAATAAATGTTAACTGTAAATTTGAGTGTATTTTTATTATCTCCTTTGTATTATTTTTTATTTTAGTTATGTATTATAAAAAGTTTTTCTTGAATAGCAATTTTTAATGGATTTTTAATTACTTTGTAACCTATATATTGAAAAATTTTAAATTGGTCATTTTAAACTGATGATGATGAACTTTGTAAGTTCAAAACATGTATTTTAAACTAAAAAGTGCTTTTTATTTCACTAAAATAATATCATTTGTGCTCACCTTTCGGAAAAACAAAATAATAAAATTTTTTTTTATTATAGCTCCTTTTAAACAAGTTGTTGAAGTCTTTTCTTTATCAGGTATTTTGTTATGTTGTTATATGTTTTTATATGTTGTTATATGTTGTTATATTGTCTTGGCATTTTTTCAATAAACCTTTAAGTCATGTAATTAAAAACAAACTTATGTATTTGATTCTCGTAGCTTTTGATTTTAGACTGATAGCTCAGATGCTGGAAGGTATTTACATATGTTACCTTGAAATTAATTATTTTTGGTTCATTTTTTTAAGTAATTCAATCTTCTATCTTTAAGTTGACATTAGTGCACTCTACCTACCTAATATGAAAAATTTTTAATATTATTTAAAGCTTGGAACCAAATCACAGAAAAATAATTATATCAGGAAGCATTGGGTGTTTTTATACTATAATCTATTATTGGGTTGTTAATCAAAAAATACTTGTTTTGGGTGGTTTATTTGTATGTTCTGTATTTACCATGTGTCTTTTAAATCAACTGTGGCTTGTAAATAACTTAGTATATTAAGCCACTGTATATCCAGGCAATCCAGCTAGAAATAAAAAATATTTTGGAGTTAACTTTTAAACTTAAATAAGTAACACCTAAACTCTAGTAACACCCTTTAATTTTTTTTCATCCTTTAAATTAATTTGGGTCCAAGGCCAAAGGTGTTACTAGAGTTTAGGGGTGGAATAGTCGTCTGGTGGCATAGGATGGCTCATTTTCTCTAAGTTAATTTTTGAAAAAAACATTTTAACTTATACCTTGAAAAAAATACCTGTCTGTAGCTGGCATGACAACCAGATTGTTTGCTACTTACAAAGAGTGTATTAATAAAACCATTTTTGAACAATGAAGATTTTATTCCTTGGTACTATTTAAAAGAAACCTTTAAAAAAGCATTTAAAGGTTAAAAACTACGTTTAAGAATGAATACACTAGGTTGCATTATATTATTTTATTAAATGTAATAAAAAAAAGCAGACTTAAATTAAATTAGACATGCAGACAATTTTAAAATGTTTCAAAGTGCGACTATACTGTTTTTCAAATGTTGCTGTACTTTGAAGCACATTTTATTTTCAGTTCAATGCAAATGTATCAAAAATAATTTTAACGTTACATTTACATTTTGAATCGCGTTTTTTTCAATTCAAAATGAGTTTCAAAATTACATTTTCTTTTATTTCAAAATGTATCATTTTTTTAAACATATTTTGAATCATCTGAATCATAATAATAAAATTTTATAATTTATTTTTAATGAAACACTTAGTGGTATTTTAGTAGTAATTAAAATCTTCAGTTTTTTCACCCTAGAAAAAATACCTAAAAAATTTAAAATACTGGACTACTGGTTATTTTAGCAGACAACTCAAGTAAGACATATTTTAATTCGACCTCTACAACTGCATTACCACTGTATTACCAACAACAATGGGAAATTATGAGTAACAAATCATAAATTTAAAATAAATTAAAAAATATTTTGATTTTTGTTTAAAGTATAAATTAAATAAATTATTTTTTTAATATAAAAAATTTCAACTTTTTTTAATAAAATATTATTTCTAAACATAAAATGTTCATCTATTATGGCATTCAATAAAGTTTTTTATTTTTACATTAAAGAGGAAAATTGAAAAAAATAATTTGCATTAACAATTTCTAAATATTTAATTTAGGTAAAAATTGTATATTTAAAAATAAATTTTTGTTAATGAAAAACTTTTTCTTTATCATAACACATAGTATTTGTTTTTAAATAGTATTGTTTTCCCTCCGACACTTTTAAAAATTGTATTCCCTTACTAGTGAGGAATTCCCTTGCTAAATAAAAACTTGCTATTAATTTCTTTATAATAAAGTTTACCTTTTTTAGATGATCGTTTACCCTTAACAAAAAACAGTTTGTTTAATGTGGATACAATTATTGGAGATAACCTGAGGACTAATAAACTTGTGAAGCAATTTGATAATTTTTATGATGGAGAATCTGTGGTGGAACAATGGGAGGAAGTGCAATGGGTTTGTGAACAATGGTCAGTTTAAATATTTAATTAAAACAAAATAGATTCCTAGACAATTTTATTAGAAATTTCTGAAAAAAATGTCTGCTAATATAAAAATTGTTTAAAAGGTCATCAAGTTTAAGTCACTCCTAAAAATTTTTTTCCCACTCCTAAAAATTTTTTTCCACAAAACAATAAAATCTATTAAGTATTTATTATAGGAGCACCTATAAATATATCTATTGAGCAATCTATCTATCTAGGTATCCTTTGATTACTCGTCTCTCTCTGGACAAAGGTATAAATAATCAGAAGACCTTTTTTTGTTATTAATTTATTGCATGACATGTTTGAGCTTTAACTAGCAAAAGAAAATTTTTGTTTTCGTTTTAATATTTGCTTTAAACTTTTTTAAAAATATTTATTCTATAAACACAGATAAGTCTGTTGTTGCTTTGGTTTATTAAAAGTTTTTTTCAGTTTGATTTACTTTCTAATTTTTCAGAAAGGTCCATTCAAAATACATTCAAGGAGACTATTCTCTTTTCTTTCTTTGCATTCTCAATTTTAAACTCCAAAACACAAACCTTGTTAAACAAGCTGCGCAAAGAAACTTATTTTAGTTTGTTAGAAACATATTATGTTTTAACTTTGTAATCTTTTGTGATTACAAATATGATAGGGCAAAAAAGGGCTGTTGCTTCTTTTTGTTAAAAGTTGCTTTTGTTTAATATTTAACAATATTTTAATATTTTTGTTGCCTTTTCTATTACATCATTATTTTGTTATATGATTATTTTATTACATTAGTGTTTTTTTTTAACTTTATTATTTATTTAAAATTTACCTCCCAAAGCTTTTGTTGGGGAAATCACTACAGTCAAGGATCAATTTTAATTTTTCTAATTTTAATTGCAATAATTTCAACCCTAAACCCTGAAACACAAGTCTTGTTAAACAAGGTTGCTGTTAAACTTATTAAATAAGGTCACTGTGCAGAGAAACAGGTCAAACACAGTACTTTTAAAGGCATTGGGTGGATTTGAACCTCAAACTTCTTAATTGTAAGCTCGGTTTTCTACCTCTAGTCTGCTACTGCGTATTATTAAAAAAAAGGGTAACTTACTTCTAGCATTATAAGTTGATCATTTGGTTACTTAAATAAAATAAACTCAAAACGCAAATCATATACAAAATCAATTTATTTGATAAAAAAAATTTTTTTAGGAAAAGTTTTTACAACTTCAAGCCATAATCACTGGCTTTACTATTATTGCAGTTTTCTTAAGAATGATCTAATTGATGAAAAAAATGAATGAACTAAATGACTGATACAGGGATTCAGTCACATGATTATCATTGTCGTGCATTGAATCAATCACATAATTATTGTTGCGGTGAAATGATTTATTCACATGATTCAAACAACAATCACATAATTATTGTTGCTGTACAGTGATTCTATCACATGATTATTGTTATGCTGAGTTTCAGCGATTCAATCAAATAGTTAATATACTTCAGCACAGTGGCTTAACTGTGTTATCAATATTATTGATTTTGTGAGAGAATTTGATGATAAAACATTTAAAAACAGCCTAAATATTTATAAATATGGACATGATTGAATTTAAAGTTCTTAAATGAATTTCTGAATTACTGAAAATAAAATTTCTAAATGTTTTTAATATGTTTTAATTAGATATGTTTTAATTTGATGTTTATATTATGTTTTCATTAGATGTGTTTTTATTATGTTAAAACTGTATGTTTAAAATTGGTTACCAATTTTTTTTTAGTTTACCACAAGTTTGTGAAATGTGTGGTAGGCTTTTAGTTTTTTTACTTTCACATTATAATATTAATAACTGGATTTGACATTTTACTGTTGATAGCATAATTTGAAATCATATTTTGGTATGTTATAATTTTTGATGAATGTTATGTTTAAGCATATTTATTTCAGGATTATTGTTCTATAGTACACATTTGGTAAATCAGCTAGTGAGCTTTATGTTTGCGTTATGTCAAACCTTTGGAAAACCATTTACTTCTTCCAGGGTATATTTTTTTCTACTTCGATATTTTATCTTTTAATTTTTTAACTCCTAAAATATTAAACGTAAAGAAAAAAAAATTGTGCGGTTTTAGCGACATTCTGATAAAACCGCACACATTGAAAACATTTAAATTTTTAAATTTTAACTTTTTCTTTATTATTCTTTTAACACAACTTTAATAGTTTTTCCTACTGGAAAAACTATTAAAGGTTTTATTTAAGAGGAAAAAAGTTAAGAGATAAAAAGAAAGTTTGAAATTAATTATTTGCATTGTTGCATAATAGTCTCACCAGTGAAGATGACTATACCTTAACAGGGTGAACTATTCTCTGGGTTAATGATGTTTTAAAAAGATTCTTTGTATTTTGTTAGTTTGATACTAAAAAATGCAACAATTATATAGTGAAATGTAATTAATAATAAATTTAAATGTAAAAACACCCATCTTTTAAATTGTTTTTGAGTGCTCAAAAAGCTTGTTATTTACCATCCCTAAATTGCTTTTTTCATATAGCTATATTGTCAGGCATTTCAAGTCACTCTTGCAATAATTTCAGATCTTTAAACTGGCCTTACAAAACCTATATTAAAGATTATGCAACTTTTTATCAAACTTAATGAAAGATAAAGATTGAGCTTTGCAAAGATTTTTAAATTTTTTTACAACTCAATATAAATCAAAAAGCCACCCAAGTAAAATTCCATAAAATTTTGTCTAAATGATTTACCTTCTTTCAAAAAAATGTTGGAACTAAATGTCTGTTAACTTCTTTAAGTAGTTATTAAATTTCTTTGTTAAATACTTTTTTTTATTTAAATGTAGGTAGTTCCTTTTTTTGAAAAACAGATGAGAAATACAGGTAGATTTTACTATAGTGATGAAAGCATTTTTAAAGGAATTCTCCTTAAATAATTTTTAACTAACTTTTTTAAGGTGCTGCTTTTTTCAATGACACTCCTCCTGTTTGCTCTCCATTGCTTACAGTTTTTTTATGTGGTGTTCTTCCTGTTTATAAAGGGGTAGGTACTTTCCTTTTATGTTAATATAGTAGCTAATTGTTCTTGTTTTCCTGCATTTTAAAATTGTTTTTTTTTTATCAAGAAAAATCAATTGTTTAGGCTCTCAAAAAGTAAAAGTTCTCTAGTTAAAATTGGTGTATATAATAATACCATGGTTCATACTCTTTTTTATATTTTGAGGTTTTTAGAATTGTAGCACCACTGATTGTGATACGCTCTAAATTGGTTAAACAATGATACTCCCTATTTATTTAGTTTTTTTGCCAACAGATAATATTTATAATACATGTTTTAACAAATTATAAATTTAGTGCCAGGACTTCTAGAAGATCATGAAGATCTGATCATGAGGCTCTTTACAATGGTTTTTAGGATCGAGTATAATATAATATAAATGTATAATATTACAATGAAGTTATAAAAATTTGTAAAATAACAAAAACAATAAAGTAAAGTTTAACACCGTAATAAAAAACAATAAAATACAAAAATAAAATCCATTAGATAGGTAATTTTGCAATGAAGTCATGGAAATATTCGTAAATAATAAAATATAATACAATAAAGTCTAATATACCAGCAATAATTAAAAAAAAGAAACAAAAAAAACTCAAAAATAGACAAAGATATTTTCAATTGGAAAGATAATTTCTTTAATTTAAATTTTAAATGCAAAGTAATTTAATTGGATTGAAAAGTCAAAATTAGGTAAAACTATTTTGTTCCAAAGAAGATGTCCACGATAGGACATACAAAATTCTTCGTATTTTACAAAAAGGAACATTGAGATTGTTGCCAATTTGTAAGTTATATTTATTTTTCGGTTTTTAAGAATAAAGATATTGATATACCTGTATACAGGGATGCGGAGTCCCAAAAGGACTCAGACTTTATAACTTTATTTTTTTATAGTCTCTGGTGTCCAGAAGCTCTAAACAAGTTGGTTGATTATTGATCTGCTATGAGAATTTTTTTTTTAATATTTAATTATTTGGAACTTATTGTTTTTAAGCCCGGAGTCCTGGAGTCCTTGCCGCCATTATACATAAAGATTCCGGGTTCAAAAATTGATTCTTCTTCTGACCTATAAGTCTTTATTTTCCCCATTAGTAGTCCATAAGCTTTTTTATATTTTTAAAGCTCCTAGATACCAAAAATTAGAAAGAAGTAATCTTTTTGTGACTTTCAAATCCGGAGTCCTTTTTGGGACTCTGCATTACTGCCTGTGGGTTACATTTTCTTTACATTATAACATAAAGCATAAAATATGAAAAATATTAAGTTGATAAACACTCAAAGCTTTTATATCTTTAAGAAGTGGCGCAGAGTGTGTAAGACGATTTCTAAAGTTTATTACGCGAGTTGTGTGTTTCTGATGATTAAAAAGAGTTTTAAGTTTTTGAGTCCATATAATATTTGCATAGTTTATATGACAGTGAACAAATGAACAGTATAATTGTGTCAACTGCCATTTATTTAATATTCTTCTAGCTTTATATAGAATACCAATGCATTTGGAAACTCTAGAAGAGACAATGTTAATGTGATGTTTCTAAGTTAAATTTGCATCAATATAGATTCCTAGAAATTTTATTACTTTTTCTCTTTTTATGATTACATTGTCAATGTAAAGTTCAGGTAACAGTAATAGAGTGGATAAAAAAATGTCCATTTGTGCGATAGTGGTGTAGTGGTAGTGCGCTCGCTTCATAAGCGAGAGGTTCCGAGTTCGATCCCCACCACGTCCCTGGTAGTACCGCGCTCAACTTGTTTCTCCGCGCAGCAGCCTTGTTCGTCAAGGTTCGTGTTTCGGAGTTATAGAGTTGAGAGAGGGTTATAACCACAATTAAGTAGCCTCCTCATCTGTAGTGGCCTTCTGGGCCTTAGGGAGGTGAAATAACAAAAAAAAAAAAATGTAGTTTTAGCACTGTTAAGAGATATCCTATTTACTTTGAACCAATCTGAAACTTTTTTTAATTCATTTTCCGTTTTATTGAAAAGAATATTAATATTTTCTTGAGATTTTTTTGGTTAGGCTTGAAGTTTTATAGATATCGTTTAAATATATTATAAAGAGAAGATGTCCAAGTATGGAGTCTTGTGGAACACATTATATATATTCATATATATATATTCATTAATACTTGAGATGAGGATTCTTTATTATAAACGATATATAGTATTTTTTTATACTTTATTATAAACTATATATAATATTGCTTACTATTTGTAAGATTTTTAACCAACTGAGAGTGTTATCTTTTATTTCATATGATGATAATTTTTCTATTAGTATTTGATGGTTGATGGTATCAAAAACTTTATATAAGTCAATAAATACTCCTAATGTGGAATGTGATTTTTTCAAAGATTTTGAGATGATGCGCATAAGTTAGAGAGTAGCGTGTTCTGCTGAATTATTTTTTTTAAAAACCAAATTGGTTTTCGTATAAGATTTTATTATTAATTAAATAAGCGTAAATTTGATTAAACATTATTTTTTCTAAAATTTTTGAAAAAACTGAAAGAACTGATATAGGGCGATAAATATTTATGTCTGTGTGATCTCCTGTTTTGTAGATAGGAATTAATTGAGCTATTTTTAGACTATCTGGAAACATTCCTTGATTAATGGATGCTCTAAAGATTTAGAAAAGAATGGCTATTATAACATCACAAAAATCTTCTATAATATTTTCATTAATATCATCATAAACAGTTGCTTTATTTCTTTTTAACGAAGGCGATTTCAAGTTTATCATAAGTTACCTCAGTAAAGTTAAAATTTGAGGAAGTTGATGTTTAAAATTGAGCTGACTTATCATTGATACATAGAATACTATTGGATAGTTTTGTTCCAATTGTAGTAAAAAATTTGTTAAATTCAGCTGCAATATAGTTTGAGTTGTTTATTATTTTGTTTTCAATTATTATTTCTTGTGGCAGAGAATTTGTATTTGTTTTAAGTTTTCCTGTAATTTCTTTCATTATTTTCCAGATTTGTTCAGAATTTTTTTTTTGTTTATTGATCAAGTAAGAGCAGTAATTTTTTATTGCATTTTTGAGAAGTTTTAAATGTTATAGTTATTTTTATGTTTTACTGATTTTTTTTTTTAAATATTTAATATATAGCTTTTGTTTTATTTTTGAGGATTTTTAAAGAGCTTTAGTAATCCAGGGACATGATATGTCTTTTGTTTTTAGAACTGTTTCACACATAGGAAAATTAGTACCGTAGATTTTATAAAATGTTTTAGAAAAAGTGCTGTAAATTGTGTTTACGTTATTATTAAAGTTGATATGTTCCCATTTATTTGTATATATATATAATTTATTTTCCAACTTAATTAAAAAACAAACCAGTATTAGTTCTTAGTCCAGTATTAGAGTTTTAGTTGATGAGAATTTATCCTTGCTTCCTCAAATAAGATATATTCAATCTAAAATCACTTATATAATTGGTATGATGTATCGAGTTTGCTCGTATATCAATAAACAAAGTCTCAAACTAATATATTTTGAACTAATTTAATGCTTCATTAGCTATGCAAACATAACATGGGTGAGTACGCAACCATCAAAACTTACAGAAATTTATAGTCTACAAAAACATGCTAGCAGAATCATTTACTCTAAAAATAAGCGTGAACATGCCAATCCTATAATGAAAGATATGAAAATGATGGATGTTTTTGAAATAAATATCTATCAGCATTTAATTTTTATGTATTGATTTAATAATAATCTCCTTCCTGCAAACTTTAATAACAGGTTTGAAATAAACATAAATGAAAACTATTATCTAAGAGCAAGTATAAGTAACTCATATAAACTGCCTCAAAACTTTAATAAATATGCTGAATATAGCATTGCATATCGAGGACCAAATATATGGAATAGTTATCAAAAAAGATTCAAATGTATGGCAAAGTCATTAAGTTCATTTAAGTTTCTAATAAAAAAAGAAATTTTTAAAATTTGAGAATCATTTGTGCTTAAAGGGATCACCAAGTTATTTTAATTATTTTAGTATTTATTTTATTTGATCTTTTTTTGATTTACTGATTAGCGCAGCAGTTTTATACCTATTAGGGTTTTTAATTTAATATCTATATTCTATTGAAAATGTATAAAGGGGCTCTATGAAAGATTGCGATGACGTATTGTCATTTTCATCTTCTTTGGGCCCCTGTCTGTTTAATTCTTTATTTTATAAAGATTGTTGTAAAAAAGGTTTTTTTTTATTGTATATACAAAAATGGTGCTCATTGACAAGACTTCTTTGTTCTACGGACATATTTTTTCTTTCTTGTATATATATGTTGATTATTTATTGTTAAACAGCAAAATAAATGTAAAAATAAAAAAATTTGCGACAGATGTTCTTTAAAGGAGTTTAAGTTAATGTTATTAAACAACCTCTTTTTTATGGTGACACTTTTTTGCATTTCTTTTTTTAAATCTAAAATTATTGAAAAAAATATAGGAAAAACAATCAAAGTATATCTTCTTATTATTATATACACCAATTTTCTTTAATAGTTTAGCTGTTGAATGCTCGTACTGTGGTTGGTACTTTTCCTATAAATATATATGAATTAATTCTGTAATTCTAAATTATTTGGTTGTTTGAATTTGTTTTATTGGCTTTTGTTTTTATTGTTTTATTTTTCTTTAAAATCTTCAAATTTTTTGTTTAATTTAGTTAAAAGCATTAGATTAGAATAAATGATAAAGACCCAGGAGCCAAGCTGGTGTTGTGAATTCTCTAGTATCCAACTCCAAGCCATGAAAAAAGTTGCTACTATACAAACCTGATTATAAATAAAGATTTATAATGAAATTATTGTTTTTTTCAGAGTGAACAAGCAGGTCGGCTATGTACGTTTATTAAACAATGTTTGTTGACAATTTCAACACAGCATCTCTCTCCCCAGTTTCTTGTTTTATCTTTGAACATTTTAAGGTACAATTTTATTTACTTTTAAAATACTACATTTATATAACTTAATATTTTGAGTACGCTGCAACCATTTTCTATAGACGCATGTAGAATTTAGCAGATTTACAGTGTTACAGTGGTAATAAAATTGTTCTAACGGTACTTTTGAATAAGTATATGTAGGAAAACAATGATCCATTATGCACCTGATTATTAATTGTCTTGATTGTATTAAAATAATTAAATTTTTAATATTCACGTGGCAATTTTCTATAGACGCACTAAAGTTCTTACGAGTTTTGACGAGCAATTTTCTATAGACGCACTAAAGTTTTTACGAGTTTTGTTGCAAATTTCTAATATTCTGTAGTATTTTTTATTTTGTGAGTCGAAATTAAGTTGAACTTAACCAAATGCGAAAAAGGAAAGGTCCTTACCATTATTTAAATAGGTCAAATATTAGCTTATTATCCAGACAAAGTTCCAAATCGAGAAATTGCTAGAAGATTGAAGAGATCAGATCACATTACCTGTAATTTCTTGAAAAATCCAACAAATTATGCTACAGTCAAGAGGAAACCAAAGAAATCTAAGGTTTTAGGCCGTGAAAAACGCAGAATTGTTCGACTCGCATCAAATTCATCAAAAAGTTTGAAAACAGTTAAGTCAGATTTGGGTTTAAATGTTTGCAAGGAGACAATTAGGAAAGGTCTTAAAGACAGCCCACACATTGTACAATCAAAAATGAATGAAGCACCAAATTTGAAGCCCGTTCACAAACAGAAACAGATGGAATTCGCCTAGGATAACATGGCATGCGATTGGGAACAAGTAAGAAATTTTAGATAAAATTCTCATAAATACTTAAGATCTCTAAACAGCTAAATATTTTTGTTTTCAATACCAGTTAATTTTTTCGGGCGAGAAAAAGTTTAATCTTGATGGGGCTGATGGTTTTAGTGGCTACTGGCGTGATTTGAGGAGAGAACCCAAATATTTTTCGACAAGGAATTTCGGAGGTGGATCTTTGATGGTTTGGCTTGGGTTTTGTGCAACAGGAAAGTTAAATTTAGCATTTACATCTTGCAAAATGAAAAGTTCTGAATACATTGGTGTGCTAAAATTATGTTTGATTCCATTTAAAAATAAATGCCGACGCAAAAAGTGTGTTTTTTAACAAGACAACGCCAGCATTCACACTAGTAACAAGACTAAAGCTTGGTTTGAAGCTAAAAATCGAGCAAATGTGGTGGCCTGCTTGCAGTCTAGATTTGAATCCTGTTGAAAACATCTGGGGAATCATTGTAAGACGTATCTATGCTGACCAGAAGTAATATAACTCTGTGGCAGAGCTAAAAGTAACGGTATCAGAGTGCTGGGAGGATATGGAGTCAAAAGTGCTGGAAAACTTGGTGGGAAGTATGCCAAAACAAATTTATCAAGTAATTTAGCACAAAGGAGGTCCAATTGAGTACTAAAAACTTGATGAAAACATTTTTTTTGATAGTTTTGTTAAAAAAATGTGAACTGCGTCTATAGAAAATAGTCAGCTATCTTTTGAATTTAATTCATTTATGATTAACCTCTTTTCAAATTTGATATTATTTTTTGATAATTTTCATTATTTTTTGATACCTTATTTATAATTTATTGAAATACACTATAAAAAAGAAGTTAAGTAGGCTTTTAAGGCATAATCCACATGCGCCTATAGAAAATGGTCGCAGTGTATAAGATATAAATTTGAATTTAAACAAGATTGGAGTGTTTTTGAACTCACAGTCTAAACTCTGGAATAAAAGATTAGGTAGTTGATAAATTTTTTTAAAATTATTTATTATAAATAATTTTTTATTAACTTTTTGAACAAACTTATTATTTATAATTGCTACTTATTTTATATTGTATAAAATTATTTTTATGATATAATACTTTTACATACTACAGGGTTGGAAACTAAGTTTTTGCCGACTTACGAGAATCACGAAACATACAACAAGAAATTTATTAATCATCCTCTCTAAGGAATTCGAAATAGTTACTATCACTCTCAATACATCTTCGCCATCTGTCCGGCAGCTTGGCAATGCCAGTTGCGAAAAATTCAGGGGGCTTTGCATTAATCCAGAGCTGAACATCCTGCATAATTTCGGCAGCATTGTTAAAAATTTTCCGCTTCAAAGCGGATTTCATGGGTGAAAATAAATAAAAATCTGATGGTGCCACTCTTTCCACAAATTTCCACTCTTTTAGCTTTCTCTGTCAAAATTCATTGATGCAATCAAAAAAATGCAAAACAATACCCTTGGCAATAATTCCTATAAAACAAAAATGTTCATTTTTTTATTTTCACAATTAAATACCTGAATATTATTTATTTTCATTTATTAAGTGCAATTATAAAGTAAGAATATTCTATGAATACATAGAAACACAAACGATTTACTTCTCTCACATAAACACATAGATATAATAAATTATAACTCGGCAAAAACTTACTTTCCAACCCTGCATAATATTTTATATACTATAATATTTTAGTTTATATATTATAATATTTTATTTGGTATAATATAATATTTTATTATTTATGATATAATATTTTATTTTATATGATATATTATTCTATTTATATAATATAATATTTTATTTTTTAAAGTATATTTTTATGATATAACCCAATAGTAACGTTTAATTGAAATTTTTTTATTTCTCTGTATTAAATGAAGCTAAAATTTTGTTTAAGAAAAAAAAAGTACTTATGAAAAAGAAAAATGGAAAAATAACAAATTCTCTAACAACTTTTTTTTTTGTGCCATGAAATAAAGTTTAAGAAGTTTTATTTAAAAATGTTTTTATATTGTAGTTTAAAAAAAAAAAAGTCTAAAAAAATAATAGTTATATTGGATAACTTCAAAGTTATCATTTTAAAATGTAGCAATAAAAGATGCAAATCTTTTTTTTAGTAAAGATAAATTACAGCATGTTCCATTTTTATTTTAGCAAAGATAAGGTACACCATGTTCCATTGCTTGATATGCTAAAGGAATTGTTATTTTATCCTGTTGCTGAAGTGCGCACAACTACAGTGTTACTTTTAGAAGTTTGTCATTTACATATTTTTTTTAATTAGGTATTTCTTAAGTCCATTTTAAATAACTCATTATAGGCATTTAAAACTACAAATTTACAACTACAAAAAATTTAAAAAAATATATAAATGGTTGGTTTTATTAAATATTGGTAGTATTAAATTTGTATACTATATGAGATTTTTTAAAAAAGTTTATTTTTATCATTATCATTTTAATTACTTTTGGTACAACCTGAATAAAATATTATAAAAATAAATAATAAAAATAATAAATAAAATATATACTAAAAACACAAAATGCTTTTTTCTTTCACCAGCCTTTTCCACAGGTAAAGCTTTCATAGTTTAATGTTGTGTTGAATACATTTTTTTGTTTTTTGAAACCTTTACCTAGTTTTTAGAGCATTTGTATTCTTAAAAAGCAATTTCTTTTTCAACATACTTCCTTAGCGAAGGAGGAGGGGGAGGGCTTTAAAATAAACAATTATTTTTACTTGTAGTTACAAGGAAATAAAGGAAAAAGTTCAAGAGCAAAAAAAAAAGTTGAAAAAATACTTAAAAATCTGAAAGTTGTTTGAATCCACGAAATATGAAGGCAGAAGAGAATTCCGAAGAACTAAAGCAGAAAACAAAAGTTAAATTAAAGTTTTTTGAGTATGAAGAACAGTTAAAGTTAAAAGAGTGAACCTGATGATGAAGAACATTTAAATTTAAAAGAGTGAACTTGATGATAAAGAACAGTTAAAGTTAAAAGAGTGAACTTGATGATAAAGAACAGTTAAAGTTAAAAGAGTGAACTTGATGATAAAGAACAGTTAAAGTTAAAAGAGTGAACTTGATGATAAAGAACAGTTAAAGTTAAAGAGTGAACTTGATGATAAAGAACAGTTAAAGTTAAAAGAGTGAACTTGATGATAAAGAACAGTTAAAGTTAAAAGAGTGACTTGATGATAAAGAACAGTTAAAGTTAAAAGAGTGAACTTGATGATAAAGAACAGTTAAAGTTAAAAGAGTGAACTTGATGATAAAGAACAGTTAAAGTTAAAAGAGTGAACTTGATGATAAAGAACAGTTAAAGTTAAAAGAGTGAACTTGATGATAAAGAACAGTTAAAGTTAAAAGAGTGAACTTGATGATAAAGAACAGTTAAAGTTAAAAGAGTGACTTGATGATAAAGAACAGTTAAAGTTAAAAGAGTGAACCTGATGATGAAGAACATTTAAATTTAAAAGAGTGAACTTGATGATAAAGAACAGTTAAAGTTAAAAGAGTGAACTTGATGATAAAGAACAGTTAAAGTTAAAAGAGTGAACTTGACGATGAAGAACAGTAAAAGTTAAAAGAGTTGATGAGTTGAAAAAATAACGAGAATATATGTTAATTCACCCCCT